>NC_069701.1:39451588-39754618 GCF_023699985.2 Odocoileus virginianus
ACAGCTAGGCACCGCCCGAGGCTGTGGCGCCAGACTGGCCGGGGGAGGGTGCGGGGGTGGCCGGGGGCAGCTCCTGGAGCCTTGGGGCAAAGGTTTGACCCCCGGAAGTCATGTGGAATCCACTAGTAGATTCTCCCAGGAAGCCAGACCTCCAGACTTGGGCCCCCACAGTGACCTCCTACCCCAAAGGCCCGCAGCCTCGGTCCTCCTGCCCATGAGACCCCCACCCCCACCCCCGCCCCACCTCACCTGTGCTGGCCGCTGCCTCTACCCACCCCTTAGTCCTCGTCCTCCTCCAGGGGATGCTCCTCCGTGAATGCATGTGCTGGGATACCAGCGGTGGTGGGAACAATTTGGGCCCCTACCTCATACAGTTGTTAGAGGATTAAATAAGTGAATAGTTAGTTACCAAGAGCTTCAAACAGAGCCTGGCCCACAGCTGGCAGTGAAAAGAGAAAGAACTCTGTACTCCTGGCCTCTTGTCCACACGTCTACCCGCACTGAGTCATATGCCGGGGGCCCTCTGCTGTTTCATTATTTAATATGAGACATTATTTAATATGTCTCATATTAAAAAGCAGAGACATTACTTTGTCAACAAAGGTCCATGTAGTCAAAGCTATGGTTTTTCCAGTATTCATGTATGAATGTGAGAGTTGGACAGTAAAGAAAGCAGAGTACCAAAAAATTGATGTTTTTCAACTGTGGTGTTGGAGAAGACTCTTGAGAGTCCCTTGGACTGCAAGGAGATCAAACCAATCAGTCTTAAAGGAAATCAGTCCTGAACACTCACTGGAAGGACTGATGCTGAAGCTGAAACGCCAATACTTCGGCCACCTCATGCAAAGAGTTGACTCATTGGAAAAGACCCTGATGCTGGGAAAGATTGAAGGCAGGAGAAGAGGAGACAAGAGAGGATGAGATGGATGGATGGCATCACCGACTCAATGGGCTTGAGTTTGAGCAAGTTCTGGGAGTTGGTGATGGACAAAGAAGCCTGGTGTGCTGCAGTCCACAGGATTGCAGAGTCGGACACGACTGAGTGACTGAACTGAACTGTGCTGTTTCACCACCAGAAATAGCCCTTTACAGCATCCTGCTTTGGATCCACCAGCTCCTATTGTTTGATCTAAGTGTGCTCCACTGGGACCTTCCCTAGCTACCACTTCTATTCTTTTCTTTCTATTTTTTAAAGTATTTATTTATTTGGCTACACTGGGTCTTAGTTGCCCCATGCAGGATCTTCAAACTTCATTGTGGCATGTGGGATCTAGTTCCCTGACCAGAGATGGAACCCGGGCACCCTATGTTGGGACCGCAGAGTCTTAGCCACTTGACCCCCAGGGAAGCACCCTGGCCACCATTTCTGATCTTCTTCAACCCTCGGATCAAGCTGCAATTACCACGGCCTCTTAAACCCACCCTCCTGGCAGAGACTTGTTGATAACTCCCACTACTTGGGCTCCCTTCTCCTTCCTTTGAACATGGGAAGACCACACTTCCCTGTAACCCCTCCCCTTGCGGTGGGCTAGGACCATGAGATTCCTTGTGTCCTAGGGGAGCCTCTCTGCCCTCCTGCTTCTCTGGATCCAGGGGGAGAAGCCAGGGCAGGGGCACTCCTTCCAAAGTGCCTGCTTCAGGACTTCCCTGGCGGCCCAGTGATTAAGACTCTGCTCCTAAGGCAGGGGGCCCCGGGTCCAATCTCTGGTCTGGGAACTAGGTCCTGCTTGCTGCAACGACGATCCTATGGGCTGCGACAAAGACCCAGCGCAGCTGAAAACAACAACACGGAAACCCCAAAGTTCCTGGTTCCCTGGATCTCCGCGTGGAAGGTAGGCTGCCTGCCCACACATGGATGGACTGTGGCACGCACGGAGGTCAGACGCGCCCCTCCAGGGCCACGGAGGTTAAATGTTTGACATGCCTTCACACCTCCTTCCCACTTCCTGGTGACCTAGGGAGCTGCAGAGTGAAGGCAACAGCATCACGAGAAGGAGGGAAACTGGATCTCACAGTGACCCCCTGGAGGAGAGACCCCTGACCAGGAACCAAGAAGGCTTTTAACATGAGCTTGAAGCAAAGTTTTGTGGTACTCACCAGGGCGATCTGGGGGCTCTTTGTTACAGCAGCTGGCCCCTCCTAATACATCATTCTCCTCCTCTGTTAATTACATCCACCTGGCAACCCCCACTCGAGGCGAACCCAACCGGCTCCTCTTCACCTGCCCCGCTCAGCTGCCCCTGGAAAGCTGAATGTTCTGGATTAACATCCTGTGACTGGTTCTTCTGGTTTTCTTTCAAATTCATGACCCTGGGCCCAGTGGGGCCCTCACACCGTCCTACTGCCTGTCCTAGGAACCTGGAGTTGCTCATCTGAGACAACCAGCCTTACCATCTTAAACATCCTTAGGTGTCCTGCTCAGTAGCGTTAAGTAAATCCACATTGTTGTCCACCCAGTCTCTGGAACTCTTTTCATCTTGCAGAACTGAGAACTCTGTACACATTAAACAACTTCCTATTCCTGCTTCTATCTGGCCCTGGTGACCCACATTCTATTCTCTGTCTCTGTGAATGTGTGTATTCTAGGGACTTCATATAAGTGGAACTATGCAATATGTGTCTGACCTATTTTAATTCTTTTTAAAAAATTGTTTATTTGGCTTTGCTGGGTCTTTGTTGCAGCACATAGTATCTTTAGTTGTGGCATGTGGGATCTAGTTCCCCAACCAGGGATTGAACCCAGGCCCCTGTGTTGGGAGCACAGAGTCTTAGCCACGGGACCACCAGGGAAAGCCGTGACCTATTTTATTTAGCACAATGTCTCTGAGGTTCGTCCATGTTATGGCATATATCAGAATTTTAATCCTTTTTAGGCCAAAAAAACATTCCAATGTATGGCTAGATCACATTTTAAAAATCCATTTATCCATTGACGGACACTGGTTGTTACCACCTTTTGGGCATGCTCAGTCACTCAGTCCTGCCCAACTCTTTGCGACCCCTTGGACTGGGGCCCACCTCTGTCCATGGAATTCTCTAGGCAAGAATACTGGAGTGGGTGGCCATTCCCTTCTCCAGGGGTTCTTCCCAACCCAGGAATCAAACTCAGGTCTCTTACAAAAAGTCTCCTGCAGTGGCAGGGAGATTTTTTTTACTGCTGTGCCACCTAGGAAGTCCCCAAAATACTGGATGCTAATACATACTGTAGACATTTTAAGAAATCTTCAAAAGGTAAATACATTTATAAAAATACATGTGCCTTGCCACTCATTCAATAAATATGATTTGTTTTAAAATAGGTCACAAAAGTTCGATTTACCAAAATTCTATACCTGTTTCCTGCCTTTTTATTTCAGTCTCAAATCTGACTTTATATCAAAAGCAGTAGTTTAAGAATTGATTCATAAGATTAATCCCAAGAGTTACTGGGTAGATTTCAAATTATTTCACTCCTTATAAATATAAATGACTGGAAAGTCTTGACCAGTGGTTTCTTGCATCAGATATGTCTGGGGGGCTGCTTAAAATGTGCATAGGCCCTACCTAAGAACTTATGACTAAAGATCTTCCAGAAACTTTTTTTCTTTTTAAAGTTTTCAGGTGATAATATGCAGCCTAGTGTGGAAGCCTCTGACCTGGATCACCAGACCAGTGGTTCTCAACTTACAAGGTACATCAGAATCACTTGACAAAATTTTTTAAAACAGGGAAAAAGAGAAAAACAAACAGATTTGCTTCAGTAGACTGAGAGCAGTGCTCAAGAACCAGGATTTCAAATATTCATTGTAGTTGGACCGCAAACCACTCAAAGAAACAAGGTACAACCTTTGTCAGGTTATGAATTCACATTTTGGCTACTGTGAATAATGCTTCCAGGAACACCGGTGCCCAGATACTTGTCCATGTGCTTACTTTAGTTCTTTGGAGTATATACCGCGAAGTGGAACTTCTGGGTCAAATGGGAGTTCTGTGTTTAGTGTTTTGAGGAACTGCACCGTGTTTTCCGCAACTGTATCATGTGGCATTCCCACAATGCACGGGGGTTGTGCTTTTCCCACAATTCACCAACACTTTTTCTTTCTTGCTTCTTTTTTTAAAATAGGGGTCCTAGGGACTTAGCAGGTGGTTCAGTGGCTAAGACTTCACGGCTCCCAATACAGGGGATCCAGGTTGGATCCCTGGTCAGAGAGCCAGATCCCACACGTTGTAACTGAGAATTCATATGCCGCAATTCAAGATTCCACGTGCTGCAACTAAAGCAAGACTGGGCGCAGCCAATGTAGAAAAAGAAAGGCATCCTAATGGGTGTAAAGTGTAGCCCCTGGTTTTGTTTTGTTTTTTCTTTTTGACCGCGCCACGTGTATTGTGGGGCTTCCTTGGTGGTGGCTCAGATGGTAAAGAATCTTCCTGCAATGTGGGAGACCTGGGTTCGTCCCCTGAGTTGGGAAGATCCCCTAGAGAAGGGAATGGCAACACACTCCAGTATTCTTGCCTGGGAAATCCCACAGACAGAGGAGCCTGGTGGTCTGCAGTCCATGGGGTCGTCAAGAGCCGGGCATGACTGAGCGACTAACACATTCACTTTCACGTGTCTTGTGGGATCTTAGTTCCCCATCCGGGGGTTGAACCTGGGCCCTTGTCAGAGGAAGTGCCGAGTCCTAACGCCTGGACCACCTGGGAAGTCCCTCCTCTGGTAGTTTTGATCTACATCTCCCCGATGATTAGCGATGTTGAGCGTTTTTTTATAAACTCATTGATCATTTCATATCTGTTAAAGCTTTTTATAGAAACAAACACGCAAGCATAACATGGTGCCCAGTCTCTTCCTCTATTTTGTGCGTGCTAAGTTGCTCAGTCATGTCCAACTCTTTGCGATCCCATGGACTGTAGCCCGCCAGGCTCCTCTGTTGATGGGATTCTCCAGGCAAGAATACTGAAGTATGCCCTCCTCCAGGGGATCTTACCAACCCAGGGATCGAACCCAGGTCTCCGGCTCCTGCATTGGCAAGTGGGTTCTTTACCACTAGTGTCACCTGGGAAGCCCCTTTCTCCTTTGCCTTCTTCCCAAATCTCATCTTGGATGCTGCTTGCGAGGAGGTCCTCCCTGTTCTCATTGGCCACCTTCTCCACCTGGGGGTGGAGCCCCCAGAGCCCTTCGCTCATACCTCTCAGGGTCAGGAGGCCTGGGGGGCAGTTTGTTCTGCTTCCTTCAGTCACTCACCCTTTTCGTCCCCCAGGAGTCTCAAGCCACATTTACAGGACTCAGTTTTGGTCCCCACATTCTGAAAGCCCCTGCTGGACTCAAAAACCACCAAGGGTCTGAATCGCTCCTGGGCAGTGTCATCAACTTGGGTACCACTCTTTCTGCTGCCGGAGGTCCTGGATAACCACGTCTCTGTCTTATGGAGAGGCAGGCACCAGCTTTGCCCTGAACTGATGGTCTGCCCTGCAACCTCCTCCTCCTTTCCTTTCTCCAGGAGACAGGTTTACACTTGCTCAGGGACTTCTGAGAATTCCAGAAAAACATCTACTTCTGCTTCATTGACTATGCTAAAGCCTTTGACTGTGTCAATCACAACAAACTGAGAATTCTTAAAGAGATGGGAATCCCAGACCACCTTACTTGCCTCCTGAGAAACCTGTATGCAGGTCAAGAAGCATCAGTTAGAACTGGATGGAACAATGGACTGGTTCAAAATTGGGAAAAGAGTATGTCAAGACTGTATATTGTCACCCTGCTTATTTAACTTATATGTAGAAAACATCATGTGAAATGTCAGGCTGGGTGAATCACAAGATGGAATCAAGATTGCCAGGAGAAATATCAACAGCCACAGATATGCAGATGATACCACTTTAATGGCAGAAAGAGAAGAGGAACTAAAGAGCTTCTTGATGAGGGTGAAAGAGAAGAGTGAAAAAAACTGGCTTAAAACTCAACATTAAAAAGCTAAGATCATGGCATCCAGTCCCAAACAGATGGGAGAAAAGTGGAAATAGTGACAGACTTTATTTTCTTGGGTTCCAAAATCATTGTAGATGCTGACTGCGGCCATGAAATTGAAAAATGCATTTTCCTTGGAAGAAAAGCTATGACAAACCTAGACAGAGTATTAAAAAGCAGAGACGTTACTTTGCCAACAAAGATCCATCTAGTCAAAGCTATGGTTTTTCCAGTGGTCATGTATGGATGTGAGAGTTGGACCTAAAGAAGGCTGAGCACCACAGAACTGATGTTTTGGAACTGTGGTGTTGGTGAAGACTCTTGAGAGTCCCTTGGATAGTAAGGAGATCAAACCAGTCCATCCTAAAGGAAATCAACCCTGAATATTCATCGGAAGGACTGATGCTGAAGCTGAAGTTCCAGTACTTTGACTACCTGATGCGAAGAGCTGACTCATTAGAGAAGACCCTGATGCTGGGAAAGATTGAAGGAAGGAGGAGGAGGGGACGGCAGAGGATGAGATGGTTGGATGGCATCACTGACTTAATGAACATGAGTTTGAGCAAACTCTGAAGGACAGGGAAGCCTGGCATGCTGGGGTCAAAAAGAGGCAGACACGACTGAGCAACAGACTAGCAGTGACTTGCGGGGTCTTCCTGGGGCTCACCCTCCCTTGTGATGCAATTCTCACACCTGCCAATTTCCAAAGGCCAGGGTGGGGGTATAGCCTGCCCTTTACTCCCCCAGCTCTTCCAGTGGTTTTGCAGCCCCTGAGGGCCTGAGTTCAGTCCCTCTCTGCTTGAAATCTTATTTTCTTGGTTGAAACTTACCTAAGACAGAACCTGGTAAGGAAGGTGTTAAAGGAAATAGTTGGGCGAAACGAACACAATCCACTTCAATTAAAAAGAAAGGAAGTAGTTGGCGATGCACTGGCTTTAGAACAGAAAAATCAAGGTTCAGAAACCAGCTCTGTCAGTTCTGTGGGTCTGTGGTATTTTGTGCGTACATGTAATTTGACCCAATCACTAAAGGCATCTTCTTCATTCAGAACGTGCCAGTGGGGAGGTCCACTGTACAGGGCTGTGGGAGACATCAAGATAACAAATGGAAAATGCAAGCCCAGTGCCAACATTTAAGTGACAGCAGGCAATTAGCTATGATGATGATGATGATGATTCTCATTTGGCAGATGAAAAAAGTGAGCCTCAGAGAAGTGACATCATGTGTCCCAACCCACACAGCCAAGAGACGGCACGGTGTGGATTGAAACCCAGGAGTAGCAAAGTCCCTTCCTGCCGCTGTGCATGCCCAGGCCTGGTGTGGGCAGCGGCCCACAGGAGGTGCAGCCTCTGCCGACTGTCCGCTGCTCTGCCCTGGGGCCCCCGAGTGGAGCTGGGCAGCCCTGGCCTAGGCTTGTGAGCTTCACAAGGCAGGGGAGGGAGTTGGCTGTTGGCAGAAGCTTGGAGCGGTCATTGAAGGAAGTAGTTGCAGACACTGGCTTTAGAACAGAAAAGCTAGGGTTCAAACCCCGGCTCTGTTTGTCTTGTGGGTCTGTGGGTTTGGGGCCCAGTGCTTGGCCCTGGGTCATGCAGCAGTTCAGTGACCTGACAACCAACCTCCAACCCCATCACCAGGCCTGGCTTGCCCAGCACAGTAGTGAGGTGTTGAAGGCCTGGAGGATCTGGGCCACGGGCCCAGGTACCTGGGGTTGCAAAGCCGGCTGAATCCAACCTCCCCCCAACCCCCAACAGCCTCCCAGCTCCCCTCCTGCTGATGAAGCAACCCAGGTGGAGAGAGAGTGCCCCTTGCCTCAGGGTCCTGGCCAAAGTCCCAGAGTTGTGTTTCGTTGCCCTAACTTGGTCATAGTTCCCAGAGACAGGTCCTCTGATTGGCCAGCCCCAGAGCCAGGTGGGGATGTGTGGTCCACCCCGAGTCACATGAACTCAGAATGTTCCAAAGAAGGAGAATGGCCTCACAGAGGGGCAGGTAGCAAGTGACCCTGACAAGGGAACCAGGGCCCCTGCCTGTCCTGTCCCAGCCCTGCTGACAGTGGCTTCTTTGCCCCCTGGGCATCAGGGGCTGGTGGACTTTGGAGGAGGCGGCCAAGACGTGCCGGGGCAGCTGACCGTCAGCCCAGGTCCAGGAAGCCGTGGAGGAAGGCATGTCCTCTAGGGGGAGGGCAGTGTTTGGTCGTCTCCCTGCACACAAATGCTGAGTGCCCCGCCAGCCTTCGTTGCAGGGGCCTCCACCTCGGGGAAGGGGGACCTCTTCCAACAGCCAAGATCTGGGGCTTATCAGGAGCTGAGCAAATGCCAGGCACCAGGCTAGGTGTGAGTGTCCCCGGTGGCTCTGACGGTAAAGAAACTGCCTGCAATGCAGAAGACACAAGTTCAATCCCTGAGTCAGGAAGATCCCCTGGAGAAGGGAATGGCAACCCACTCCAGTATTCTAGAGGAGCCTGGCCGGCTACAGTCAGGGGGTCGCATAGAGTCAGACATGACTGAGCGACTAACACTTTCACCTTCATGCTAAGTGCACGAAGCCAGTCCTCTTATTTAATCCTCCCCCAAGCTCCGCAAGCATCCGTTTTACAGATGAGGAAACTGAGGCTCAGAAAGACGAAGGTTGCAGCTGGCACGTGACTGAGCCCAGGCTCAGAGCCAGGTCTCTCTGACCCCAGAGTCTGGCGCTATGACCTCCCCAGGCCTCCCCTCTTAATATTTTTGAACATATCTTCCATATGTCACAAAAGCAGAGGTCGGGGGCCATGTCTGAGGCCTCTGCTCTTCGCCCCGGGAGGGGGCTGCTGTGGGGGTGCGGTGAGAGGGTGGGAGGGGTCTTCCCTCTTGGAACAGCTGAGAACCTTACCAGCCCCTCCCCGAAAGGACACCTCCTCTGAGAAGCCTTCCCTGCTGTGTTCACCACTCTCCCCTGTGTACCTTGTCCCCTGGGCCGCCCTCCTCAGAGGCCCAGCCACAGAGTGTCCGTGTGTGTGTGTGTGTGTGTGTGTCTTTGTCTGTCCCTCTGTCTGTCTGTCTGTGGATTAGGAGTTCCCTGGGAAAGGGCAGGGACAGGGGATTCCCGGGTGCCCAGGGTGGCTCAGCAAACACCCCACGAGTGTAGGAATGATGGTGGGAGGGAGGCATCGCATCACAAAGCGAGGGGTCTAGCAGGTGGTCCGGGGCTGGCCGGGGCCAGAGTCCAGGATTAGGCCCTTCTCAACCCAGCTGACTCCGAGGCCTTTGGAAGCCACGTGGCCCATAGCTTGCTGCCTTCCTGGCTGCAGTCTGGCCCAGGGCCTCAGCGCAGGGCAGCCCAGCCTTCCTCTTCTTGGGCTGAGAGCCAGATGCCAGCCCCGCCGGCCCCCGTCCTCAGTCTGCCCGCTGTCCAGGGGCAGGCAGCTGGCAGGAGGGGCGGGACTGCCCCCAGGGCCTCTGCGTGGCCGGCCACCTTGGCCCTCATGTTCCTTGTCTCTGGGGTGGGCAGCTGAGGTGGCCTGTCCTTTCGAGCATCCAGCTTGGCTTCGTGGCCAGGATGCACTTTCTTCCCCGAGAGTCAGGCCCTCCTGCCTGCCCTGCCCCTACCGCGGGCAGACCCTGGCCTGCAGGGGCCCCTCTCTGAGCTTCCTGGCTGCCCCTAGGCTCATCTGGAAGGTTCGCTGAGCTGGGTGAGGCTGGGTTTGTGAGCTCGGGGCTCGCAGGGCCGCGTGGGAAGCCCTGGGAAGCAGGTGTTTCTGTCCCCAGAGCTGGGGGCGGGGTGCGGCCCGGGGACAGCTTGTGCCCTACTCTCCCGCTGGCCCTGGCTGGCGGTGGCAGCTGTAGCACGTGGAAGCGGAGAGGCCGCGGCCTCCACCCACGTCCCTCTTGGCCAGCGGCCTCCCACCCCAGACCCGGGGGGGTTCCAGGCTCTGCTCCCCACCTCCTTCCCCGCCGCCGGAAGCCCCTGTGTAGAGTCAAGTGTCCTGGGGCCATGTCTGCTTCGGCCCCTCCTCCCAGAGGCCCCTGTGTGTCCAGCTTTGCCCGGAGGGAGAGGCTGGCCCAGCGTCTCATGGCTGGAGGCAGCCTGAGGCTTTGGCTGTGTGTGTGTGTGTGTGTGTGTGTGTGTGTGTGTGTGTAGGGGTAACCTGACCCCTGCCGCCCTCCTATGAGGACAGGAAGTGGGAGTAGGTGGGGGGGGGTGTGGAAATCCCTCCCGTCACCTGTGCCCCCTCACCCAGGCCTCCTTGGGGTTGATCCTGTCCGGCCACAGGGACCCGTTAAGGGTACCAGGGCTTGGGTTGAGCAGAGAGGAAATCAGGGTGGGGTGGGGGGCAGAGAGGGGTCCGGGCCAAGGGAAAAGCAAGCAAAGACTGCCAAGGGAGCCCCAGATGGGACTGACGGAGCCCCACCCCGTCCCCATACCAGAGCCCCCAGCTCAGCCAAACCTCAGCCTGACCCAGACTCCAGTGGGCTTTTGTGAAGCTGGCCCACTCAGCAACCCAGGCTCCTCCTCCAGGAGGGCAACGCGGGCCCCCCTGTTGCCTTTGTGTGTCTCTCCCAGAAATCCAGGAGACCCCGGGAGGCCTCACCTCCCCAAGGCCAAGGCCCACTGCTGCCTGGGGGAGCGGCAGAAGGCTGTGGGCCCAGCACTGGCCTGGAGTCTCACTACCCAGCTTCCCCACCTGCAGCTCCAGGGTTAGAGAGAGTTGAACATTAACCCCCTTGGCAACTGGCCCCGGCCAAACAAACACCTGTTATCACATGTCAGCAGGAGCCGTCTCGATGGCCGGGCTGGCCGCTGACTCAGGGCAGCGGCCTGGGCACTGCCTGCCGTGGCCAGCGTTGGGGCCGAGTTGCCTCTTCCTCCCCGAGTCCAGGTCCTGCCTCTGCCTCGTGTTTGCTGTGGCCCCTGGCAAGGCACGGTCCCTCCTAGGCGCAGTGTTCCTCTCTGTGATGATGGCCTCCTGGGCTGCGGGGCCACAGGTGGGGCTGGGGTCCAGCGGAAGACTGAGGAGGTCTGGACTGGACCTGGGTCTGACCAGCTCCCTTATTCAGATTAACTGTATCTCATTTGGCGGACACACAGGTATCCGCTCTACTAGTCTTGCGACTTTCTGTTTGAAGTTTTTCAAAACAGACATTCGGAACCACAGGGTCCTGGCTCTGCCATCTTCCTGCATGACCTTGATCAACATGCAGCATCTACTGTATTCCCTCAAATGTAAAATGGGGAGAATTGGACTCCAAGGAACCAAAGCATCTGTCTGTCACCGATCACAAAGCGTCTTTCTGCTCCATAAGTTGGAGCATAAGTTCTCCATTTTACAGAACAGGAGACAAAGACTGGGAAATTACAAAGTGGTGGAGACAGAATTTGCCCCAAGGATGCCTGACCAGAACACTGCCCACTCACCCTACCGGTGCCCTGTCTCCCTCCCACCCCCACCCAGTCTCCTCGGAGCTGCGGGCTGGGTCCACCTCTAGTATTTCCTTGAAACTTTCTAGATTGGCCACACTGAACTGCTCGTCATCCTTCCCGGAGGACACCCTGTCCTTCCTCATCTCTAGGACTTTGCATGCATTGGCTGCCTGTCTTCTCTTTGAGTTTATGAACTCCTATTCACCCCTCGGGGCCCTTCTCAATCTTGAGTCCTCCTTGAAGCCTGCCTTGATTCCCCAGTAGAAGTTGGTCCCCTCCTCTGTACTCTATCAGACTACTCACACACCAGTCAGGCACTTCTCATCCTGACTTGCTGTTTGCGTCTCTGCTGTTTGTGGGAAGGGCTGGGCCCCATCACTCCTGTGCCTTTGGAGCTGGGGTTGGGGTCTTCATGTCTTCGGTGCTCAAGGAGGGAGGGGCGTCAAGGGAGCAGGTGGACCTGAGACCCTATGGAAGCCTTAGAGGAAGGGGGATGGAACAGGGTGAGTGAAGGGAGAAAGGACTGGAATCACCTGGCACCATATTAACAGCGGAGAGCAGTGGAGACCAGCTTCGGCCACCAGTGTTTTGAGGCTGGGGGGGAGGAGGTTGTGATTCAGGCCCTCTGAGCAGGGGTCAGCGGGCGAGGGGGCCTCTCCCGTGGCTCAGCGGTAAAGCATCTGTCTGCAATGCAGGAGATGTGGCAAGAGCCGCGGGTTCCATTCCTGGGTCGAGAAGATTCCCCTGGAGAAGGAAAATGGCAACCCACTCCAGTATTCCTGCCTGGGAAATCCCGTGGATAGAGGAGCCTGGCAGGCTACGGTCCATGGGGTCACAAAGAGTCGGACACGACTCACTCAGAGCCTAGACAATAACAACAGATGGTGAGGGCAGAGGGCAGAGGCCATTGAGGGCAGGGGGTGCCATGCAGGCTGTTGAGCTGGCACTGCTGCCTAGGGTGTCAGGTGCCACATGAAGGCCCAAGCAGTGTTCTCACTTAACCCTCAAGCATCCCAGAGCCAAGTGTTACCCCCTGGTACAGGGGGCACACGGAGAGCAGAGGGCACATGGAGCCAGGAAAGGTGCTGCCTCAGAGCCCTGTGGGCAGCCTGGGCGGTGGGCGGGGGTGGGAGGCCAGCTGCGAACCTCCAGCCGTGACCCCAGACCCGGTCACTTCTAGGGCCAGCTCTAGTCCACCTAGAGGCTGGCAAGTCATCCGCCCCTCACACTTGTATCCCAAGAGGAAAAATGCGGTTTAACTGGCGAGAGCAGGAAATCATCCTCTGTTTGGTTTTCTAGGAGAGCGACAGCGAAGGCCTCCTCCACCTGCCAGAAGCAGGGAGGGAAGGTAACAACAGCCTTGGACTCGAGCCCGGGGACCTCTGCCAGTGGCCTCGTCCAGCCCGCAGCCCCAGGGAGGGCCGGGGAGGAAGCACAGAGCCTGACCTCCCCAGGCCGGGGGGCCCCGAGCCCAGGTGAACCCGCCTCCTGGATGGGCTTCAGACGCAGAAATCAGCTTTCTGTCCTAGAATGGAGCCCAGCCGCCCAGGGCTGTCATCACAGCGTCCGAAGTCTGTCCTGTGAGAAGCCAGCTGCCCGTAGGATAGCACAGGTGTGCTTCAGGGAATAACACAGAAACCTGCTTGTCGGATCTGGTCCTTCCTCCCCACCTGGACATTTGTGTGAGGTCATTGTCGCCACGACAATCACAGGCTCACCAGGCTGGAGGAAACCCTGGACTTCTTCTGCAGTCTGGAGGCATGTATGATTCACTTTTTCACATGCAGACAAGCCTGCACCCCTTGGGGGCCCCGCAAACTTGGGTGGGGGCCTCACCCACTCTGGGCAAAGGTGGGGTGGTCACCCCGCATATCTGCACGATAACCTTTGGACAAAGTTCTCCTGGCCCCACGGAACCGCGTGGAAATGAAGGTAAAAAGCAGTGATTGCTATTTGTCAGCAGCCAGGGGAATTCTTAGGAGACAGACGCTTGCAGAATTAACCCGGAGAAGGTGGGGCCTCCAGACTCAGGCTGGAGTGACCCTTGGCTCTATGACCCTCACCGGCCAGCACAGTCCTGGCTGGACTCCACCTGGAGTGGTGTCCTGGGGTCACAGCGGCCACTTGCCACCAGCCACGTGGCCTCGGGCAGACTGATTCAGCCTTTCCCTGAACTGTGGTTACTGAGCACGTACTACCCCAGCTCTGGAGGTGGACAGGGAGAGTCCATGAGACACCCTTAGAGCCTGAACACAGTGCCCCCTCCCCGTGTTTTTGCCCCCCCCCCCCCCCCCCCCCGGCTCAGCTCTGTCTGGCTTCAGGAGTGCTTGCTTGCTTCCCAGGGCTCACAGACATGGCCACCTGCTGCCATCTTGGCTCCCTTGGTTCTGTTCAATGTCCTGGCCACTCAGGACCATGACACTCTCCCCCAAACCCCATTGAAAATGCAACTCTTCCAGCCTTGAGAACCTGCCTTCCAACCTCAGGTGCTTGTCCAGCTACAGCTGAGCTATTCTGACTGCAGGAGTACCTCCAGGCCTTGGGGAACTCTACTTTCCCTGGCCAGGGGTGCACTCTGGCTGCAGACTTTTTCCCTGACCCGAGTGCATGCCAGCCATCTTCATTCAAGCCCTTCCCCGCCCCCTGAAGCCTCCAGCCCTGCTGCCTTCTGAGGTATCCCACCTGGCTGAGAGCCTCACCCCTGTGCTGAGAAGTGCTGCCACCAGCCTTGGCTCCTGCGGGTTCCTACAACACTGACAATGCTTCACACTGGGCTTCTGCAGTCAGCTCCCTTCCCCTTTCTTGATTTCAAATCTTCTTCATGCTCCTGAAGCTTTGGGCCCCTCATCTCCCAATCAGATGACCTCACCTCCTGTGCTGTGCTGTGCTTAATACTCAGTCGTGTCTGACTCTTTGAGACCCCAGGGACTGTAGCCTGGCATGGGGATTCTCCAAGCAAGAATACTGGAGTGGGTTGCTATGCCCTTCTCCAGGGGATCTTCCCAACCCAGGTCTTCGGCATTGCAGACAAATTCTTTACCAGCTGAGTTATCAGGAGGTCTTACCTCACCTCCTCAGTTCAGTTCAGTTCAGTTGCTCAGTTGTCTCTGACTCTTTGTGACCCCATGGACTGCAGCACGCCAGGCTTCCCTGACCATCACCAACTCCTGGAGCTTGCTCAAACTCATGTCCGTCGAGTAACTGATGCCATCCAACTATCTCATCCTCTGTCGTCCCCTTCTCCTCCGGCCTTCAGTCTTTCCCAGCATCAGGGTCTTTTCCAATGAGTCAGTTCTTCGCATCAGGTGGCCAAAGTATTGGAGTTTCAGCTTCAACATCAGTCCTTCCAATGAATCAGACCTCACCTCCTACTTCAGACCAAACAGAAACCTAGTGCTGGAGCTGGCTCCCCCTTACACGGACCGTCTCTTTTCCTCTTGTTGCCAAGACAGACCTGTAATCCTAAGACGACCCCTCCTCACCGACTCTGAGGAAACCACACCCCACTGCCAGCCTCACCCTGCGGAAGTTTTCTGTCTCCACGGTCAGACCTGCTGGTCCCCACCTCCTTCCTATCTTCATCATTTCCACCTTCAGTCAAACGTCCTCTCCACCTGCTCTCTCCTCAACCTGCCTGGCTCCTCCTGGAAGGGCCTCCCCAGACTGGGCTCCCGCAGGTCATGAGGACCACAGAGACTGCACCTGCCGCTCTGGGCGGAGCCTGCTCAGGGGCTCAGACCAGGGCAGCCCTCCTGCACGCCTGAGCAGACCCAGCAGTGCTCTGCATCCCCTTAGCAGGACAGGGTAGGTGACCCCCAAAAGAGAAGCCACTGTCCACTGCAACTGAGCAGGAAAACTCACTAATCTGACAAGGAGAAAACAGGGTAAAATAAAAACTTTACCAAAGTTATTTTGATAAGGCCGCAGACTCTCTCCTGTCTTCCAGGATAGCAGCTTTCCAACTGCTTCCAAGAACGAAAGCTTAACACCCTGGGACAGTGCGAGGGGCAACGTGCAAGAAGGCAGGTAGAGGGAGCTCGAGCGGGAGACCCTCCCCCCGCCTTCCCAATTCTGCCCATCCATGTAGCCTGCCCCTTCTGGAAGAGTCAAAACCCACTCTCCCTCTGGGCCCATCACTAGCAAACACAAGCGATGCCCAAGCTCTGTGACAGCAGGGAAGGGAGGAGGCTGGAAACCTTCTCGTCCTCTCTTGCAGGAGAGGTCATGCTTCCTAGTCCTGGGGTTTACCCGAGGTCAGCAGCAGGCTTGCACCTTGTTGAGTGCCGCTCCGAACACCGTGGGAGCACGTTCACAGTCGGCACTGGAGAAACAACTCACATGAGGCCTCTGGGCAGCGGGCCACTGGTTGTGGAGAAGGAGCAACTTGCTTCAGGGCAGACAGCAGACTCGAGCCTCTGAAAGCGGCTGTGGATTTAACCAGGCCACCTATTAGCTTTTTGTCACACTGGGAACCCAAGTTCACGGCCTGGTTGCAACTCTCACGCTGACTGCCCTGAGTGGACACGGCTCACCCTGCAGCTTAACTGGCAATAGGACCAGGTGTCCACGCTGACCTACAGGTGCTGCAAAGAGGTGGTCTGGGGGTGAACAGTTTGCTCAGGGTCACCCACATGTTGCAGAGCTGGGCAAACTCAGGTTTCCTGATTCCTAAGTCAGTCTTTTCTTGACTAGGTTTTGCTACAGAAACTGGGAAAGAGGGACCCACACCAGTCCTATTTGCACCAGTTCTGTCCAGTTCAATGTGGGAAAAGACCAAGAAGTCAGAAACCATTAGTTAACTTTCTCAGGTTCAAGGGCTGGGAGGGTATGCAGTTTACAAGTGGTCTCCCCACTGAGAGGAACGTATGCTCACCCTGATCTAAACCAAATGGCAAAAGAGCAGGAGACCAGGGCTCAGAAAACTCAACATGCAGAGATACTGAAAAGCTTCAGCAAGTGTGATTTTTACAAATTCTACTGTAAATGAAAACCTTGTGGACAGTCACCACTTTGATCTTCTCAGATACAGTGAACACCGGCCAAACTGTTTTAATTTCCGAATTTATTAAAATGATTAACCTCAATACTGCAAGTGCATGTACAAAATATTTGTAAAAAATGTTTTTTAATGAAACGTTAAAGAACTTACCTCAAATGCTGAAAAAGTCCTTTTTTTTTCATTCTTTCAGTACAAGGAATACATTGTATCTCAAAAGTATTACAACTCAGCAAAACAATTTAAAACAGTAATTTGAAAAATGATTGAAAATTGAATACTTTACATATATTTCTACGATCGTTTCCTAATTCTTACAATGCCACAATCTTTACCAATCATTGCATAAGCTCAGGCTAGAAGTTTTATTGATTGCAACCTTTTCCAAGTGGTCGGCAGTGTGTGGACTTGGCCGTTCCACACAGAGTCCTACAGCATAGGCAGGCCAACACCGAGGCCCCTCACTGTAAAAACGGAAGTCAGGTTTCCCTGGAAGGCGTCGGCCAAGGCCGCCGAGCGCTTGTGCACACTGCCTCTTGAGGCAGTGACCGCCGGGCCTCACTGCTCCGGACCCACGGGAAGCTCAGCCCCCAAAGACGGAGCCTCAGTAAAGTTAAATGTCATAAATAAATTACTAAAGTTAAGCTTAAAAAATGGAGAAAAGTGGGAAATGTGGTATTGTTACTTTTTAAGACTGAAATTCCTGAAGTGGCTATTGTTGGTATTCCAAAAGAACGGTTCAAGATGTGGTCTCTGAACCTCTTCCAGACTGCAAACTAGGTGGGGTTCCCACCAATCAGGCTGACTCGCTGTGCTCCGGTGCCTCCCGGATGCAGGGTCTAAGCGTGACCTTCTTGGTGCGTGAGCCCCCCTGCCCCCTGCCCCCTACGGCCACCCAGAGACTCGGGAGGGCTGGGTGAGTCTGTAAAGTGCTCTGCGTGCTCGGGGACAGACCTGTGGGACCGCCCTACGTCGAGAGGTGAAGATGCTAGATGGAGTGAGCCAAGGGGGTGTGAGTGGGCGAGGTGGGCTGTCTGATCCCACGTTAATACCTGAGGGATGTAACTGCACCGTAACAAATAGGGACGAGACGAGAGAGAAGACCACGGAAGTCATTCCTTCAAGGACGGAAGGAGCGGAAAATTTTAAATTAGAGAACCTTTACGATTATTACCAATTTCTACTTGGAATCTACTAGCAATAGTTTTAAGGAACTTAATTTAAATTACGTCCTCAAGAACCTAGAAGCTGGCAGGAATCACGAAGTCCTAACAGTAGAGGTTTTCCCATTGGACTGCTCATTACCTGCAGAGGCCTTTCAGTATCTCAAGATATGGGCTACTCTTCTAGACACTACATGAATTCCCTAAATTGATTTTACTCAGGAACACTGTATATCCGAAAGCACATGTACACATTTCCCAGAAATAAAGAGACCCACTGGTGTCAAACACCTGCTACAGATTTATATTCTCAAATTCTTTTTTCCAATGATTTGTAAAATAATCCAGAGAAATGGAAGGTTGGTATTGAACATAAAGTAGTAATCAAAAATTTGCTCATTAAGTTACTTAAACATTAATTTCTCTTTTCAAAGTGCTTCAAAAACAAATTAAATCTGACTCCTCTTTATTGTTAACTGATAATATAGTAAAAAAAAAAAAATCTTTGATATTTTCAAACATAAACTAACATAAGCCAAGAACTCCCACTGATGCAGTGCTTAAAACTATATATTTATAATTTCCTATTTTATTGGCATGAATATTTCTAAACTTAAAAACCTTCCTGGTAAGTTCTTTTAATTTCTTATGACAAAAATTTCTCACAACACAAATATTTACAACATATACACTGTTTTCAGTTCTTTACACTGAATTTCAAAGACGAACATTTTTATAGGTTACCACAGAACAAAAGCTGTGACTCATGTTTTTATTTTATAAACTATTATAAGTTAAAGTGAATAGTTTTTTTTAATATTCCTTGTAGCATTTTACAAGTGCAACAGAAAACTCGAAGACCCAAATTAAGAGAGCTGTAGTTCATTAGATAAATGTTGCTTGTTGTCGTCACATTGTTCACAGCAAATTTTTTGAAAAAATAAGCACCAATCATTCTTGCAAAGAACAATTTTATCTAAAAGGATTGAAAAGTGTTAAATACAAGGTCTTTTAATTTACATGACAAGCAATAAATACGCTGTATTGAAATTCATCCTGCACACTGCTACCCTTGTACATGTAATGTACTGAAAATTAGCTGTCACGCATGTAATTGTACTTTTTTTTTTTTTTTAAAGAAACCAATTTGAGTCCCACCCAATGGTCTGCTATTTAACCAAGGTCACAAACAGTACACCTGGGCCAGCAAACAGTGTGAAACTGACAGAACTCCAAGGGGGAAACACCTAGCAAATAAATCAAAAAGCCAAAGATCATTGCTGGTGATATTAGCATATACTAGAAAACCTTAATATGCTGCTGCTATGATTTGTTTTAAATTATTGTTTAGTCATATATTAAAGAGCCAGTTGATGCTTTTAAAGTTAAAAAAAAGGAAACTGTGTAGCCACATTATTGGTTTCAATGTCCTGTGTGGAAAGTTGCTATCACTGTACAATTTTGCTTGAGCCTTTATTTTACAACAGGGCTTTACCTCTAACTCAGAATTGCACATAAGAAGGCTATTTAAAAAGTACAATAAAAATTTGCACAAATCGGACTTTTTTAAGAAGAGTCAGTACGCTGTACACTTTCTACAGTATTATGCTGATAAGTGATGAGACAATAGAAGTGCTGCCACTAAAACGTTTTCAGCTGAGGAATAATTGACTGGAATTTTGTATTTCTTTAAAGTAGTTATCCCGGGTCAAGTTAAGACCAAGAGTTTATTATGCGTTAAGCCTCAAAGACTGATCTTCTCTCCTCCTGGAAGAAATGTCAATATCTATAGAGTCTTTCCCAACTATGAGCCTCAACCGCTTGGCCGGAGGCAGAGGGATAAAGTCGTCTTCAAAGTCATCGTCATACTCCTCGTCCTCGTCCGCTCCCTCTGAAGAGGAGGAGTCGTCTGTGCTCTCCTCCTCGTACTGACTGTAGTCATCCACTTCCATACGCGACTCCAGGAGGGACAGGGGGTCACTACAGCACACCCCGTTCTCATGAAGCCCCTCTGTATACGGCCCCCTGCTTTCCTCGTCCCGCTTTAGCTGGATTTTTAATTTTGTTGAACTACTGCCTGATCCTGAGTTAAATCCATTGTTGAGCTTTGCTACATAGAGGTTATTATCATTTTCATGGTCTTTACTTAACTTGATGCTGATTTTTGAAGAATTCATCCCATCACTCTCTTGGTCATTTGTCTTGCTGCTGCTGTCATGCCGTCTGCGAAGAGTCAACTTGGGAATCCCAGAGTTATTTTCCAGGATTAACTGTGCATCATACCTCGTGATCCGCCTCTTTTTTTTACTTTTCGCAGTTCGGAAGCCGTCTTTTGTTTTGAAGCTCTCTGATGTCACCAGGGATGCACTGACAGGCGAAGGGGCCCAGTCTGCATAGCTCCCGGGCACGCCCTCCATGCCACTGTGCTCGCCCGAGTCGGGGTGGGCCCCCGCTGCCTCGGGCCCCATGCCGGGCCCGCCCGGGGACTCATGCACGGGACTGGCTTCCTCTGCCTTTGCCAGCTGCCGCACCAGCTTCGCCGGCTGTGCCTTCTTTTTGGACATGCTGCTGTCGCTCTTAAGACACCTGGCTTCCCCCTTCTGTGCAGCTTCGTGGGCCAGCTCTTCGTCTGTCGCCACAGAAGCGAGCTGCTCACCACCATCCGGGCAAGGTTCTGTCAAGTCACTTCTATAGCCATCCAGCGTATTTGGTTCAAGCTTGATGTCGGAGGTCTCCTTCAAGGTCATCCTCGTCCTCATGGACCGCCTGGTTGTGTAGGTGCAGGGGGCGCCCTCCACATGTGAAGGGGTGCCTCGCTCCGAGTTCTGTCTGTGCTCTCTCGCCGCGTGTCTGGTTAAGCACCCACTGGCCACCGTGGCCTCCACTGGTCCCTCTGGCTCCTTCTCTTTTTTAATGGGCAAATTTTTGTAGAGAACGACTTTAGGCTCTTTCAGTACCAAGTTTCCCATTTCGAGTTTTCTCGAAGCACTCTTCGGCTCTAGCCGTTTGCAATGATTTCTTAATTTTATCTTTGATAGTAAAGGCTTTGCAGGTTTTTTCAGTTTCTTTGGTACCCTGGAATTATTTATAGGAGTTAGCTTAGATGAGGTAGAGTTGGAAGAAGCTGGAATTCTTGACATAGATTGCCTTGTTAATGTTCTGCTCTTGCTGTTCTTTTTTACACCAACTGAAGATTTTCGGTTAGAAGCTGTAAAGTTAAAAGAAAAAATAAGGGTGAAAAACAGTCTTGGTAACCCAGTAATGTTCAACAAAACAATGCCAACACCCAGACGATTAGCTGTGAAGTGTTTCAATTCCACACACAGGTGGTACACAGGCCCCAAGTGAGCTGTCCGCACACAAGCAATTCCTACAGTTTTTCTTTACGTTATCCCTCTAATTTCTGCCTCTAACTTAAGAAGCATTGATTTACGTTCCAGGGAAGTAAACTCAGGGTTAAAGGGTTCTTAGCACAGCAAGGACCTAGATTTCATTCTAAGCTTGTCAGGACACTAGTCCAACCTGAGAATTTCTTTTCCTGATTTAATATTTTACTGCAGAGAGCATCTGAAATAAAGCTAAGCAAAACCAGTATTTTTTTCGTTCACAAATTCTTCTTAAACTCATCATTTAAAATGTTTCCATTATTCATTAACTCAGAGCATAGTACTTGACCAGTAATCCAGAACAGCAACACGTGACTAAAGGGCTCCACAAGACAAATTCTATTACAATGTCTTCAACTGAGAAAGAGATCCTAAGAACCATATGCAGAATGCCAGGCTGGATGAATCCCAGGCTGGAATCAAGACTGCCAGGAGAAATATCAACAACCTCAGATACACAGATGACAGCACTCTAATAGCAGAAAGATGAACTAAAGAGCCTCTTGATGAGGGTGAACAGGAGAGTGAAAACACTAAGACTCAACATTCAAAAAACTAAGAACATGGCATCCGGTCCCATCA
Organism: Odocoileus virginianus; assembly: GCF_023699985.2. Classification (NCBI taxonomy): domain Eukaryota; kingdom Metazoa; phylum Chordata; class Mammalia; order Artiodactyla; family Cervidae; genus Odocoileus; species Odocoileus virginianus. Next base: position 39,473,057 of record NC_069701.1, read on the forward strand.
CTTCATGGCAAATAGAAGGGAAGAAAAGTGGATACAGTGCCAGATTTTCTTTTCTTGGGCTCCAAAACCACTGTGGATAGCAGCTGCAGCCATGAAATTAAAAGATGCTTTCTCCTTGGAAGGAAAGCTATGACAAACCTAGACAGCATATTAAAAAGCAGAGACATCACTTTGCTGACAAAGGTTCGTATAGTCAAAGCTATGTTTTTTCCAGTGGTCGTGTACTGATGTGAGAGCTGGACCATAAAGAGTGACTGCTGAAGGATTGATGCTTCTGAACTGTGGTGTTGGAGAAGACTCTTGAGAGTCCCTTGGACTGTAAGGTCAAACCGGTCAATCCTAAAGGAAATCAACCTTGAACATTCACTGGAAGGACTGGTGCTGAAGCTGAAGCTCCAATACTTTGGCCACCTGATGCAGAGCTGACTCACTGGAAAAGACCCTGATGCTGGGAAAGACTGAAAGCAAAAGAAGGGGACGACAGAGGATGATGGTTAGACAGTATCATCGACTCAATGGACGTGACTAGGAGCAAAACATGGAGGACAGAGGAGCCTGGTGTGCTGTAGTCCATGGGGTCTCAAAGAGTTGGACACAACTTAGCAACTGAACAAGAACCACATACTGTCACTCCCAGTAGATATTTACCCCAAATACCACACTGTTGAAGCTGTTCCCTTCAGGGCTGTGAGCACCTGCAGAGACTCTGAGGCTGCAGGGTTTAGCTCACCCCATCCCTCCAGTGACTGCCCGCTGCTGACTAGACTGAAAGAAGGATGAGTGACACAGCTGCAGTCACACTCGGGACGGGGGACCCAAATTTCTCCCTCTGGACGAGGACCCCAAAAGGCTGCAACAACCCCCCTGGGGACAAAACCTGGAAACTAGTATGCCAGCTGAAGGGCTTCTCGAAAGGCTTACATGTGACTCAAGGCTAAGCTCCCTCCATGGTGAACCTCTGACCTTGCCGCTGACTTCCTGCCTTCTGTTTTTCTCTTTGCTTACACACTGGATCTGTATTTATAGTGTTTTACAGGAGCCCTTTTCTCCATGACTTCGTCTGCTTCGCATCCCCCACCTGAAGACCTCTTCCCATCAAAATACCTCTTTAAATCATTTACTAGGGATGTTGAGATGACCACACTAATACTCACCACCTCTTAGCAGAAAACAGAATGAAAACCAGTTTACTATGGGTAAGCCTAGGACATTTCCCAACAAGACTATCATTCATTCCATGCTGGGGGTCGCCCAGGGCAACTGCTGTTCCTTCTGCATGGCTGAGCAAGTTAGGTTACCATTAGGTCATTTTTATTGAGAGAAGCAAGAATGCCTAACGGAGTTCCCAAAGTATCAGACCACCAAGAATAGAAGTCTCTGTACTAAGGAACTGGTTCATAAGTGGCTTTGGGATCTCCAAACAGCACAATCCCAGGAACAATATCCCCTGACTGAACTAAGAATACACTTCTCCCTGCAGGCTGCCACCAGCGAGGCAACTTATTTTTGGAATAGTAGTAGCAGTAAAGGTTGGTGCCACTCAACTTGAGAACCATGGTATCATGAACTGGAGTTACCCAGAACTTGCCAGAAATAACTTTTAAAGTATGAGGATATCCAGGGAACCCTTTTGCTCAAAGACTTCCTTATGCTCATAGGGCTTCCTACAAGGTGAGTGGAGGTGTGCTTATTGATGGGAACGCCCCAGGGTGCCGGTGTCCGTCCGTCTCACTGTGGCTGCTGGGTGACCTCTCTCCGTGGCTCTTCAAGGACCGTGCTATGCTCAAGCTGCTCGTTTCAGACCTGCAATCACTCCTCCGCAATGATCACGTACTTCTTGTATCCTTGACAGCAATCCCCCTGCAGTCTGGATCCAGTTTATCGCCCTCAAGAAAGAGCTTTGGACAATCTCTCTCACAGTCTCCTTGCCATGAAAACCCATGAAGACGTTTCAGCTGGGACCTTTGCTGTTTCTCTGCAGGAGACACTGCGAGCCACTCTTCTTCCTGAACGGCCCTCCTTGGCTGTTCACAAGAGCCATCCCCTGGCTGTCCCGCTGTGTCCCTGACAGGCTTCCTCCAGCTGCCCCGTGGCCTGCACTCCGTGACCTGGACCCTTTCAAAACTCAGTCTCCCAGGGATAAGTGGCCCCTCTGTCCCGGCTGTTCACACTGACATGCTGACAGTTCCCATACCATGTTCTCTAGCCCAAATCCCTCCTTAATTAGATTCACCTTACCCCTTGGACCTTGATCTCCCTCTAGGGTGGTCTCATAAGCCCCTCACAAGCCAACATGCCCAAAGGGAACTCACCACCAAGCCTCATGCTCCTTCTCCTGCTCTCCATCTGGTTCAACACCACCACCAGGCAGTCAGCTGCCTGAGCAGAAACAGGGAGGTTATCCCTGATGCCAGCCACCACATCTCCAGGAGTTCACTCCTGCACTGTGGTTGGACCCACCTCCCCTCCATTCCCAATGCCACCGTTTCCTGCCGTGACTCTGGCACCAGCTCCTGCCTGTCCCTGCCCCCTACTGCTTCCCCAGCATTCCACTCCCCACCACAGCCCAGGGTGATTTTCCTGGGACTTCTGGTCAGCTCTGGGCTTGAAACCTTCCCGTAACCTAAGACCTAAGAATAAAGTCCAAAATGTTCAATTCTAGTCACATCCCTTCTCTTCCAGCCTTGATGACCCTATCGACTCAAACCCTACACTGGTCTTCATGTCCTCATTTGGGACAGGCCCTCTGCTCTGAGCACAGTCCATGTGGCCAACTTCTCACCCCCTTTCAAGACTCAGCTCAGCAAACATCTCTCAGGAAGCCTTTCATGACTCCTCACAGCACCTGAGGTTCTCCACACTCGGCACTTCCTTTTAAGCCCTGGATGAATCTCACTGTGGTGATTCTGAATCTCGGCTCTCCCCCTTGCACCCCTCCTTTCAGGAGGCTGTAAGGTGACTGCAGTGAACCACTGACAAAGCACTTTAGTACGTCTGTGTTCTAAAGAGCACAACAGAGACTGTAGGCGATGCTACCTCTTTTTGCCGTAGAGTTCACTTACATATTTATGTATGTATTGGTGTATTCTCATTTCCTTTGAAAAGTATTCTCTTATCAAAAGCCCAGCTCCAAGGTGTACTCAAGTCAAAGGACAGAAACAGCACAGCTGGTGAGACAGCTGTGAGTAATGGGACCAAGTGCCCAGGGCTCTTCACCGTCCCGCGGAGGCGCCGCCACCCTCTCTTGCACGGGGAGTGCCAGCAACAGCAGGCTGAAGGAGAGGCGCTGAACTAAGAAAAGTCTGTCAGGAGACTAAAGATCCTGACACAGTGGAGGTGGGCAGGGCGGGGGCTCCCCTGGCTTCAGCACTAACACCCCATGTGGTACCCTTCCCTCACGGGGGACAAATCCCAACCGCATAAACCTGGACAGTGCTTTGGGGTGGAGACACCACCCTTAGCCATTAGTATATACTAGGTACAGCGCAGGATGGCCAAATTAGTATGACCTGAATCCTAATAAGCATTCTTTGAGGTAAGAGCTATTACCCTAAGTGAAAACCAGGGTCACATGGACTCACGTGCCTGTCAAGAGTGTCCATCTGGTAAGGGGCAGAGATGGGATTTGAACCGAGGTTTCTGGCTTGATGGTGACCACACGTCAGGTGGCCTCTAAGGCACACCACTAAGCTATCCTGAGGCCAGTGCTAGCTCCTGGTAAAGGACCTGCAGTGTGGCCATCATGGTGACCTCAGGGTGCCCTCAAAATCATCAGGCAGCTCTGCGTGGGGTTCAAGAATGACAGCCAGGAACAAGTGCAGGGAAACGATGCCAAAGCACCCGATGGTTTGGGCTCTATCTATGCTCTGCACTGGAAGAGCCCCAAAAACACACACAGTGGGGCCAAGGGAACATGAGGCCTCACACAGCTTGAGATGTTCACAACAGGGGGTCAAGGACTTCAGTTCAAGGAATTTATCAGGCACCACAAGCAGGCTCCACCTCACGGGACCACCATGGGCATGTCTGCCGGGAACAGGGTGTTGGAAAGGATTAGGAAGCAGCCTGTAGGCTCAGCAGAAAAGAGCATTCAGATTCACTAGTGATGTCTGTGGTGGGACAGACAGTGACAAGTGGTGGCCCAGTCCGTCTCCAGGATGGGTGCTCCTCAGTCATGCTGAATGAGATGATTCCGCTGGGGGGAGTCCTCTGGGACTTGCACTCACATCCTGAGGCAGCACTGTGGGCAGTGGCCTAGCCCCTGAGGCACAAGAGCCAAAAAACCCAGAATCTTCTAGTAACAGCGTATAATTCAGGTCTGTGGACTGATTCTGTGAAAATGGATCTCTTGTCTCCTCTCTGGATGCTAAAGCAAACAGTCAAGTTGTGGTTCTTGAGAAGATTCCAAAACAGGAGCTGCATGGAAGGAAGAAGTAATTTTTTCTTCCAACTAGGCAGAAATGTTTAAGAAGAACATGTATGTTGTTCAAAGAAAGCAGTTCCTCTCCAGCTGTGAGCTGCTGAATTCTAAGCAAACCGTGGGATAAGATGGGTACTTCCAACCTGTACACCTAAGATTTGCCCATGCCACCCAGGAGAAAGGCTGGGCAGCTCTGGCCTTGCACCCACTGCAGACTCAAAAGGTCCTCCTTTCAACAGGTAGAGGAGCATGGTCAAGACACAAACACCAAAAGAAATACGGCCTAAAAGAACACTTGGAAGAGCCTGAGAAATATTGCTACAAATATACTTAGTGAACAAGGTTCTCAGAGATGGCTGGAGTAAGCCTCGAGCTCCTTCAGAGCCCCTGGCCATGTCCAGTAACGGTCTCATGATCCTCACAGTTACTTACGCCAGCTCTTGAATTACTCAAGACAACCATTTTGTAGAAAGGTAATCTGAATAAAGGAAGCACCCCAATATGAGCAGTCACAGTAAAGTGCTAGTTCTAGTCCGTAATGCTGAGACTACTGCTCAAAGGATTACCTGCTCCCTCCAGCCTTTAGGAAGTGGCATGTAGTCCTCAGAGTTACTGTGTACTGGTCCGGTTCTGGAGCTGAGGCCTGAAGTCCCTGACAGAAGGGCCTGAGCCTCACGCACTTTTCTATCTCTTTAACAATAGCAGACTTTGAACACGTATTTGGTTTATTAACATATATTCCCTAGATGGTCACATAATAGAACACTCAGCACCTTCCAAAATTTTTTCCCCTATTTTGATTTTTTACACTAAGTGGTATACTGAGTTCAGTACCTGCACATCAGTTAACAGAGTTAATGTATCAGAACATGAAACACCCCAGCAACGCCACAGAGCTGTGTGGACAGCGTCAGGGCCATCTCCACTCGCGGGGGCGGCTCACTTTTAAGTGTTATCATGTAGACACTTTATACAAGGGGCTTCAAAGTCTCCAGTTTCACCAAGGAACCAGACTCAGAAAACAAAATGTTGATTATGCTGCATTTATTATTAAAACCAACAGTCAACAGTGAATGACAAACTAACTGCTCTTTTGGGTTCACTCTGGACGTTAAAGACTGAAGAGGAACAGAGCGCTGCCTCCCACACTACAGAGGGCAGCCCTGGCCTCCAACTCCAGCAGCAGGCTGATTCAGAAACTCGTGGCAGTGACACGCATCATCATGGGAGACGCCGTCCCTTCTCTCTGGGACTTTCTGTAGCAGAGAGCACCCAGAGGTGGCTCAAAACATCAAATGACAGGAAAAAGAGTCAGACCTCAGAGGGTACTTACTGCTCAGAAGTATGTACAGACATTTACAGTGCCAAAACAGGCATATTCTGGGGACTATCAAGGTAAAACTTTTAAATTTTCTTCCTATCAGAGACAAGAAAGACTGGAGAGCCTACTGCTTTAGTGGCCACTAGAGCAAACTCGTGTCACCCAGATGAAAACCAGTAGTGATCAGAATGGTTCCAGGATGTCAAAGCTCCACAAACATGATGTGTTTTCTTATGCTCATTTGGGATTTCTTCTTTCTTTTCTCTTTATTCTTCATTCTCTTTTTCCAGTTTCCATTAGGTCTTGCCCCCACAAGCCACTGGGATCTTAAAGCTTCTCCCCTTCTCCTTTCCACCTCTCTTCCCACTTTCGGCAGTGGCTATGACAACTCGTCACAGTACAGTGACATTCAAACTGCTGCTCTACCACAACTCTGAGTCTGGGGACTGGTGGCTTGGCAACTGGGTCAGTTCATTCTGAAAATGGCAAGTGGGTAGTAAAAAGGTGGAAGCCTTGAGACCAAAAGCTACGAACCCCCCACGTCCATCATCCCTGCTAACAGACTGGTCAGTGCAGAACAGGCAGTGCCTGTGTGCTGCTGCCCCGGCCTCTGTCTTCTTGCAGACCTAACAACACTGTTACAGAGACTAACACCGTGACAGCTTTCTGTCAAACATGCCAACCCTGGAACGCATGACGAAGAGATTTAGCGTCCCGTTACCAAGTATTCAAGACAAGCAGACAATTCAGCACCATCTGAAATCTGGAGGCTTGAGAGAGACTGCTTTGTGCTTGAATCACTTCTAGAACCTTGCAGTGCTGGTGAAGTACACGAATCCCAGGGCTGCTCTCAATGTTCAAAAGATCAAAGCTACTAAAGCATGCTTTAGAAAGCAAACTCTGTGAAAATACTTAAGAAAAAAAAAGATACGCTTATCAAACCTCCCTTACTTACTTGCATTGTTTTTTTCCTGAGTGGTATCTGCATCAGTGTTAGAGCTGACAGATTGACTGTCTGAATTTTTGCTGCTGTCACCTAACTTTTTAAGCCTATTTAAACGTTTATCTGTTTCTCTGAGTCCGTATTTGCTATTGATAACAGGAGCAGGCGCAGGCAGTCCCACTCTGGATTTAAAAGCACCAGTTCCCCGTCTGAAAAAGAAACAGCACAGGTTACACAAACAGCATACTCACTGCCGTCAGCCTGGTTGCTGAGAGCACCTGTCCACATCAGGTCAGCAGGTGAGATGAACTGATGAGGTTTAATCATCATTGCAAGCTGCCAAGTCTAGGACTCTCAAAACAAATACGGAGATAAAATTAATGCCCCAAAGCCCCAGACTTAAAACACTTTGTTAAGATGACTGTCAATCACTTGAGAAGGTATTGGACCCTGCAGAATTTCAAGTGTAGGTAAAAATAACACACCTGTTAATTATACCCTAGCTTTGTTCTGCATAATTTAATGCTCCATTACTGAATATTGAGAATGAAGGAATTAAAAGAGAAACTAGAGAATTTCCATAAACTAAGCTATTACTTAGAAGATAATGTTACAGACAAATAAATTCTAACTGAAATTTTATATTAGGAAGGCTAGGCTATCTTAGTGAAAATCTCACTTCTGGAATAATGAAAACTGTAAAATTCCTCCTTTAAAGTTACTGGATGAACATCATTAAGTTAACAAAATGTTACTAAATAAGAGACATTAAAAGACCTGCTTTTACCACTAGCTAAAAATGATTTGTAACCTGCTTTTATTATTCCTATCGTTGTTTAGTCGCTAAGCCATGTCTGACACTTTTGCCACCCCATGGACTGTAGCCCTCCAGGCTCCTCTGTCCATGAGATTTCTCAGGCACGAACACTGGAGTGGGTTGCCATTTCCTTCACCAGGGCATCTGCCTGGCCCAGGGATCAAACCTACATCTCCTGCATAGGCAGGTGGGTTCTTTACCGCTGAGCCCAAGATGGGCCATACTAATTACAAAACAAATAATCATGGATAGGATTATCTGGAAATTAATTTTTTAAAGTAAAATGACTATTCACGTGCTTCTCTACTTCCTTGATTTCTTTTTAACTTATGACAGTGATATGCGCTTGCTGCAACAGGTGAGACCACCTCTGGCTCTGCCTCCCCAAAGCGAAGTTCCCCGAGCTTCCCGGCCACCTCTATGCGCAGAGCCCCAGCACCTATGTTAACCACCTGCCTGCGCCTCATCTGCTGCTCGGCCGCAAGCTACACACCTAGACCCACTGTTGCTTCTCCTTAAGCGGAAAAAAAACCCCAAATAGGTAATACCACACATTCAACTCAGGAAGCAGCTTTCCTCCTTTCCTCCTACCCCAACTCTCTTATCGCTATATTGTGCACAAGCACTTCTGAACTACACATGTTTTGAAAGCTGTACCTTTTACACAGACTAAACATACCATAATCTATTCAAGCACTAGATGGTGATGACTGAAACCTGTCGGTGTTTTGGTGTCTGCTTGCCACCATGAACGTTGCTGCTACGTTGTTCTTGAAACCAAATCCACACTAACTAGTGCTCCTATTTCCACAGGACAGATCCTTCCATATGGAATTGACTGCCAGATAAAAGGGTGCTATTATTTTGAACAAATATTGCCAGAAGGAGTTCCCAAAAGGTTAAAGTACTTTACAGCCCTACTGACATTGTGTGAGGGCTGGTCTCTCCATAGCCTCAGCCGCAGCACAGAGTGCACTTCTAAACGTTACCGATTTGATGGTGAAAACGAATACCTAGCTATTGTTTTACTTACCTCGTTTACAGCTATCATTTTCCGTGTGGCATCCTCCATACCCCTCTTCTCCAGTGGCGTCTACCTCTTCTTTATGAGCTCTAGGAGCTTTTTGTCCTTAGGATATAACTTGGCCATATGTGTGCTTTTCCCTCCCTTCAAGTTTATCATTTATCTAACTTGCTTTTGGCTATTCAAAAATGTTCATATTCACCATTTCTTATACTAACTTCTTTCAGAAAATTCCACTACCCCAAGTTTAGACATAAAAGTCTCCTAAAATTTTTCTAATCACTTTACATAATTTTTAAATTGACAATTTTAATCTATTTGGAATTTATCTTGTATATGGTATGAGATGGGAGGTGAGCTTGGTTTTCTTCCAGACCCATCATGAATTATACCACCACCTTTTATTAGAGAAATCATCATTTCCCTACAATGGCATAAGATCTCACACACACCGAGCTCTGCTTCAGGACTCGTTCATGTCCTCTTACCTATTTGTTCATATCTGAGCCAGTATCATTAGGTTTTGAACTCAATTATCTCACAGTAAATTTTAATACCTATTAAAGCAAACTGCCCCTAAGTATACTTCAAAATGTGGTTGTCATCAGACAGACTTTCATATACTTTAAAATACTTCGGTCCTTCATATACTTTTCATACTTTAAAATACTTTGGTACTTCATATTCTTCAATCCCTCATTAGATTTTATTCTTCAAATTCTCGAGTTACATTTGCACTATCTACTTATGAAAAGTATTACTATTGTGTCAGGATGGTTACTGCCCAGAAGCATGCATCAAATATCTTCTGGACACTGCATCCACGATGTCAAGGCCTGGTAAACACTCCACTCTCCCAACTTCACCAGCCCCGTCTTCACCCCTCAGCAGCCAGCACACCGTGTCTCTCCCTTCACAGCACTGCTCTCATAGCTGGCACTGTGCTAGCCTCGTTTACCCTGCCTGGACGAGGTCTAACCTGAGAACTATTCAGCAACTCGAAGATGAATAAATGAAAGAGTTCCTCTGACTGGTCTCATTCTCTCGCCTAATTTCTGGAAAGGCAGAAACAATTTGTTCCTGAGGATTTCAAGAATATTCCCAGACAACCTTTAAATCAAACTCCCCAATAGTCTGATAATAGCTGTGCCCACTGCTCCGTATGAGGCCTTTCCACTTATAAGCGATTTGCACCTTTCTATTTATCTCTTGCACTAACCCTGTGGAGTAGGCAGGATCAGCCCACCTGACCTGTGAGAAACAGTCTCAGGGAGAACTAAGCTGCCCAAGGAACATGCAGTCCTGAACTAGTGAAAGAGCTGGCTCACGGCTGGTGTGGATTCCTGTGTATGCGGTTACATTTTGTAGGAAGACTCCTAAACATATTCAGTGTATCATTTACTCCATTCCTTCACTCACCAAACAGTTATCAAGCACACAGTTATCACTACATGTCAGGTACTGTTTTGGATGCTGGCAACATAGCAATAAACGAAAAAGATAAAAATCTCTGCCTTCATGGAACTTACATTCTAACAGGAAAATGATCAGAAACCACAAAATACTTTTACATCTAACACCTGAATATTAACTGTGTGTTTTATATACTTTTTGTGAGATAATTTTAATCCTCACAGCAACCTTATGATACCCTAGTGTTATCTCCATTTCACAGATGGTGTAATTAAGGCACAAAAGCAGCTAAGCTGCCCAAGATCACACAGCTAATAAAATGTAGAGTCATAGGATTCCAACTTAGGGAGTCTGATGTCAGACCTCAGCTCTGTCTATACCATGTTGTCTCTACAAAATGGTTTTAAGGCATTATTTGACTGTAATTAAACGACTTCATGGGTTAAAGGGTCTTTCTGTGGCCTGGCCTAAGATTTAACCGGTCTGAACCATTTTTGTAATTTATAAAAAGATAAATTTTATCCCCCCCCACTCCCAACCCCCCTTTCCTGCCACCCTTTCAAGTCAAGGACCCGGGAGCTGGGAGAGAAACAGCTGGGGCTGTGCCATGGCTCCACCCTCTGCTCTCAAGACACAAGAGGCCGCTGGCTGACCAGGAAGGAGATAGGGCCGAGCCCTGGGGAGCCAGCACGCCTCCCAGGGCTGGGGGCTGGCAGCTGGTGCTCACGGTGAGAGAAACGCAGCGCACCCATCTTTGCTCCCGCGTCCAAAAAACATGAAGTGGCGAGAGCGCAGGCTCTGAGTCAGGCTGAGCCGGGCCTCTGAACCTGCAGCGTGGCCGCTCTACCATCCTCTCCCAGGACAGCTGAGGACTGAGTCCAGGAGAGTAAAGCACCCGGAACCTCACACAGCACGTACAATGGGTTCAATAAACCTAGGTGTGCTCACCTGAAGAAGAATGTGTATATACATACACACACACACAAGTATAAATGAACCACCGTGCTGTACAGCTGAAACTAACATGACTGCCAATCAATTACACTTCAATTAACAAACTAAAACAGTAACAAAAACCAAATGCAGGAGTGCTCCCCACGGGGCTACGCCAACCCAGACAAGCCTGGGAAGCTGCCTCCGCGAGCTCTAGACACGTCGCCACCAGGAGATGCGCGGTGTGGACAAGGAGTCCTGCTCAGTCAGATGTGGAGGGTTTCCACAAGGACCCGTCTTGATGTGTCACAAAAGGAAGGTCCTCATCAAGCTGGAGAACTCAGAAATCGCGAAGAGCATGTGCATCAAAACATAGGACTTCCAGAAGACACAGCCTGGGGTTTTTAAATGATTATCAGTGGAGAATCTCACCTGCCATTCTGGAGCAAGCCCACCCCGGAACTGTGTGTGTGTGTGTGTGTGTGTGTGTGTGTGTGTGTGTCCCACTCTCTCCTGAAGCATATCTATATTCTGACTCACTCATAAGGGGAACAGCTGGGAATGATTTTAACGTTTTAAAAGGCCAGGCGCTGGTGCCCTTAAATAGTTCTGTCTTCTCTGGTTTTGCTCCTGTCTGCTGTCCTGGGTGTGACGCTACAGAACACAGAAGACGATCCCTGCCACCTAAATGATGAGAAGACGGCGTGCACTCATTCTCACAGTCGCCAGGCAGTAATCGATCCTTTACCTTTCACAAGTGTAGCACTCGCAGAACTCATTGTTTTCTCCGAAAAACCCATCTCCATAATAGCAAGAAATTTCTTCTCCAGGTTCAATATCTCTCAGGGCCTTCACACATGCTGTATCTCGGCCGGTTGACACAAACTGAAATAAAATGAACTCATTAAGAGACGCATACCTGAAGCAAAGATAAAATACTTGAGATAAAGTATTTTTTATGCTTACCTTACAGTTAGGTCTGCAATCTGAAAAATGTCCAAAAGATAAAGTCAATTAACTGTAGATAAGATCTGAAACACGAACAATTATAGAAATCTGAAATAAGCTTTCCACATAATTTTCCCAATTTTTGATAGAAGTTTTTGATCTCGAGTTAAACTATAGGAATACTAATTTTCTTAAGTTTGTGCAAAAAGAATTTCCATTTCCAACCCTGCTTTAAAGGAAGACAGATAAGGCTGCTCTCAGTTATAGCAGCGCTACCCGACACCAGAGCTAACGCCTTGGAAACAGAGCTTACCGTGGTTTATAAACGCAGCGGGACCAAGCCAGAGCTGGGCACAGTTTTTCCGTGTGGAATACATGACACTGAAGTCGTTTTCTCCATGTCTAAGCAGCATGTTCTCCTCAATTTCTGAAAGTTCGGCAATACAACCCACCAGTAATTCTATTTTGTCATTTCGTTTCCTATTTAAAATATGTGATGGTAAAAATTACTAGTAATTATAAATAATAAGGCTTCTTTTAATAAAATAAGCCTGTCCAATAAATACCAGGAACTGAGAAGACCTAGCTGTGCGTGTTTTAACTGACTCACGCGGACCGCACCTGGATACCATCTCCTCTTCCCTGAGCCCCGCAGCCTTGCGCAGCTGCCTGATCCCTACAAGAGACCAGAAGCGCTGCAGGCATCATGCTACCTACACCTCTGAGGCCCCTGTGCCCTGCAGGCAGGGAGGACTCAAAGCGCCACTGCTCTGGGCCCAGCTTGCTGAGCCTGGGGAAGGACACAGAGGAGCAGCAGCGCAGGGCCAGGGGTGCCCAGAACGGGGCGCTGCCCTTTGGAGCAGCGCCAGCCAAACGCAGTGCGAGCCTGACACGCACCAATCTAGGGGCTGTGGGGAGAGAGCAAAGTGGGACTGGTGAAAGCACTCGCAGCAGTATGTTCTAACCCAATACAACCCAAATGCTCTTTCAGCAGGTCAGAAGTATGAAATACGAGTGAGAAACACAATATAAAATCTGACATGTTTACCGCAGTTGCAGCGCTTCTCAACTCTGGAAGACCAGCCACACTGCAAAAGTCCAATAGCCACGCATGACTGGGGGCCACTGTCCTAGATGGTGCAGTTCCAGAACTCAAGACCTCAAACCTCACATCCATCTGCCAGGCAGCGAGCCACGAGAGCCCAGCAGCAGGCTGGGTACCATCCCACGGCAGACAGACACTCTCACTCACGTACATACACATATTTTTTTCAAGAGGCCAAGAGTCAGGCTCTTTAACGTTCCATTTTCAGGTAACTGACCCTAACATTTTTGCTATAAAAAATGTCGGGGGTCATATAAGAGGGGGGCTACAGGTTTCTTCTGGGAGGTAAGGCAGGGAATAGGCCTTCTTTCTAATGAAGAAAGATATAACCACATACTCTCTTTCCTGTACGGCTTTCATCCCTCCTACCTGGGGTCAACTGTACTACATTTGAGCTGGCACATACCTGTATTTTTAGGAGGCAATGTGCTAGTAAGATTTTACACATGAAATTCCTTGGACCATTAAAACTTCATACGTAACCTTTCTTACAGGCCAGTGAAGGATTGATTCTGGAAGCTAGGTTATCTAAGCCTCACACCCCTAACCTTCCAGCAGTCCCTGAACAGGCATCTGGACTTGTTAAGAGGAAAACACAAGCACCTGGCTTAGAAGTAGGACCTGGTTCAACTCAGACTCCAACTCACCACTGTCCCAACCCCAAGTCACGGGGCTGAGGCGCTGGCCTTGCACTGGCTTCTTTAGGGTGAGCTCTGGTTTTAGCCCTTCCCACAGCTTTCTTAGCACAGGAATGGTAATTTGAGAGAGAACTTTAAACAAGATTATTTTATGGGTTTACACTAGTATAATAGTTACCACTCTTTCGTTGCAACTATTTTGGCTCCATTTTGTTCTGAAGAGTATCTATTACAAGGCAATATTTCAAATCCACTGTCAGTTGCAAACATTCGCAAATAAATAAATACCTAAAACAGAAAAAAAATTTTTGACACTTACTTCACACTAAATTATTTATCTTGCTAGACTCTCAGAATTATAAAAGCAAACCACCACCATCAATGAAAAAATTTAAGATTAAGTAATAAATATTGTTATTTTAAAATTTCACAAATTTGTATACATGGTGACTTGGCTATGTTACTCTAAAAGTTCACAGAAAGTTTCACTTCTAGACAATGTAGTTTTCTCTATGGATAGTCATAAATTATCTAATGTGTTATTAGACCATATTAATTAGTTTTATGAAAACTGGATTTAAAATTTCAGTGTTCACTAAAATTTACATTTTAGTTTCCTTTAATCTTATCCAAACATAAACAGTATTAATTTTTTCAATAAACTCACATGTTCCTTGAATAATTTCTCCTGCATTTTGTTCTTGTTGAGAAAATAGTGCCGTGCCCATTCTCCTGAAGTCAGACATTTGAAGGCTTTCTCCAAGTGCTCATCTTTCTTAAAACGTTCAATAACTTCTTTGAGTTCTTCCTGCCTTCCTTTAATAGGCCGAAATCTGAAAGAAATCAAAACAACAACGTTAGTTATCTTCCATCATCCCTGAGCCACTGCTAAAAGAGCTTGAGAAAAAAGTAACCTAAAAACAACAACCAGACCTAACAAGAGAACAATAAGTAATCTGGATAATGAGTACTAAAGTAATACTGATCACCAAGAAATATAACTTCCCTTCCTCAAACTGTACTTAGTATTTTTATTTCACTGTTATCTCATTAACCAAGAGGTGACCAAGTGATTCAAATGAAAGCTAATTCAGACTTTTAACTGTCATCTAATTTGGGAGATACAAAATAAGAGATCTAGGATAGAGTTCATCTAATTGAGTTGGAAGGACAAGAATTTTTTAAAACATGAGGAATCAAGCCAGAAGAGTGCAGTGCACTGAGGAAGGATGAAGTAAACAAAAACACCCTCTATGTACAGAGTTAGAAAAACCCCAAACTAAGCATCCTGACAGGTCTTGAAACACACCTGGATGTTCCACCAGCCACATCAACGTAGTCTGTGATAACTGCATTCCAAGAACAAACACTGCAAGAGTACAACTTGAGAAGTGGTGCTGTTGTGGCGGTGATGGAAGGAAAAATTGCTGGGGTAAAATTTCAGAAGGCATCTATGTAAAATCAGCTATAATGACTTCAGAACACTACATGGCCAGGCACGTCAAACACACGATACAGTCATGGCCCAAGTAAAATTTAAGTTTTACTCATTTTAAAGCTATGTTCTCAATAAAATGTGCACTATGACTAAAAGTTCTTGGAGCTTTAACTTCAAAATTTCTTCTCATATTAATGCAGTTTATTTTTCAAAGTAAAGCTTTTTAAAAAACTAACATCCAACAAAAAAAAAAAGGAATTACAGACTGCTCTTCAAGAAAAATACATTAAGATTCAGTAAGATTTTAAGCCACAATATTTCACCAAGGATTATCTTTAGGTGCTGTGCATACAGGTACTATGGTGAAAAATATAAGCTAGAAGACAGGGCTACTGTTCTAGGGAAAATTTTGCTGGGACTGAGAGACATATCTGTGCGTCAAACAGAAGCAAAGGTCAATGTGCAAATACACATCAATGTGGCACAAACAACACTGCTGCAGCACTTCGAAGCGTGGAGATTATCCCTTAAGCATGGTTTGGGGCTGACACTGAGATGGACAATGAAGAAAGTGGTGAATTTAGATTTCTAAAGAGAAAACAGAGTATTACTAGAGGCAGGAAGGAATGAGAAGGAGGAAGGCAAAGGAGAGAACTAAGCAGAGGACCTAAGCAGAAATTCTAAGGCTTGATTCAAAGAGATGACCAGGGCTGAGGGAGTCAGCCAGCGAGCAACAGGACAAGGAATGTTCTACAACAAGGAAGTGGGACCTTGCGAGGAACAGAATAGGTATAATACAATTTACTGGGCAGGATCTTCAGAGGCCTTCAGGTGGGTGAGCACACTGACACCTCTGGAAACTCATGAGCCCCAGACTCCAGGGTTAGGAAGCTCTCACGACTCCTAACAGAAGGATCCAAAGGAGCTCTAGAGATGGCCCATGAAGCAACAGTGCCTTATTTTATTTCCCATTTCAATCAGTTAGCACACCAGCCCTCACAGACAGATGAGTGGAAGTCCTCTGGACAATTCAGAATGTCTTTAACTAGACTGTCAGACTATGGTGTCAGACAATCACTAAAACACAGATTTGCAGAACTGTCAAAGTATTCAAACTTCCACACAGTTATAGTATTAAACTACTTTTGAATTGCAGCTGTCACAAGTGATTTTGTCAACACTGGGTTTCACTACGAAACCCAAACTAAACCCTTCTGGCTGCAACCCTGCACTATGGGGTTATGTGCATATGAAGGACAGATAAGACCACCCAGCAGCTGTTAGCTGAGGTACACCACTCCAGGCAATACCAAATGATGGGGAACAGAAACTCACATTTTGCACAGTAAAGAGAAAAGCAAAAGTTCCCTCTGAGCAATAATCCATGATGTTAAGTGATGGGGCTACAAGCAATCTTCACATGTTCAATGTAGGACTGACCAATGGTGACACCTGTCAAGTAACTGCATGGCTGCACACATCAGTCAGGACTATATTCACCTTGAGATCTTAAGAACATGACAAAAAATAAGTCACAGACCCGGAACAGACACCAGCTACTCCTGACAGGTTTCATGTGCATTCGCCACTTTCTGAAACTTCCTATCTAAAGACACCTTTCAGCTATCCTTTTGTTTACTCTTTGCTCGTGATGGAAACCCTGAATACTCATTGGAAGGACTGATGCTGGAATTGAAACTCCAGCATTGTGGTCATCTGATGAGAACAGCTCACCCATTGGAAAAGTCCCTGATGCTGGGCAAGATTGAAGACAGAAGAAGAGGGCATCAGAGGATGAGATGGCTGGATAGCATCACCAATGCAATGGACATGAACTTGAGCAAGCTTCGGGGGATGGTGAGGGACAGGGAGCCCTGGCGTGCTGCAGTCCATGGGGTTGCGAGGAGTAGGACACAATTGGGCGACTAAACAACAAAAACAACATGATGCCAAACAATTTATATGCTAAAACCAACAAACAACCATCGCTGGAGTTACTAATATTGTACCTTCCACACAACCTGTGACTTTCTTTTCTGCTTTCCTGACTTCTACTGCCTCAAACACAAATAAAACCCCCTAAACTATCCCTTGCTGCCCACTGGACAAGAATCTCCATTTTACTTAAAATGTAATTTACAGTCAAAACTTACTGTCATATTTGGCTGCTACAGGCATGAAATGATAGTGAGGAGGAGGAGGAAGAAAACGGTACTGGGTGGACAGGAAGGGGAAGAGACAGCTGTTTTCGATAACCAGATAGAACATCAAAATCACCTGGCTGACAGTTCAAGTCAAATCCCATTGTAACAAAACTGTGAGGAAATAAAAATTATTTAATAACAAGGCTTTACAACTATCAGGTCCAAAGCAAAAGGCATGGGGGATCTTGGAAAAAATTATTTTTCTATTAAGAAAAATATGTTCTGTCCTCTCCTTAATACAATCACACTAAATCTCCCATACAAACCGCTTAAAGCTATTCTACACCATGGCTCCTACAGGTAGAAGAAAATTCACATGATCTAAAAAATTATGTCTGGCTCCACAAATGAGGAAAATAAGGCCCAATGAGGGCTAACTGGTGGAAGGAGCGGACTGTTGCCCAGGCCTTTCTTGGCCTGCTCGCATCTGAAGCATGAGCGCCCTCTTCTGTCCCTTCCCCAGGAGACCGGGTCTGACGTACACTGACAGCTGAGCACCAGCGCCAAGCCCCACCCGAGACGGCGCTGCCTGGTACCCCGACAGCACAGTGAAAGGCGTGGAAACAAACTGAGTATAGGGTGGCGGGGGGTGGGGGTGGGGGGCGCGGGCAAGAGAAACAGGTTTTTGGCATTTCCAAATCAACACGCCCCTCCTCCCTCTTAATATGACATTTGCAACTTTAAATAAACCAAACATTTATTTTTCTCTTCCCACACTTCTCTGATCCCATTGCCAGTATAGGAATTTTAAAAATATGGCATTTACAATTATTTACTATTGAAAGGGGCAGGGAAAAAACATATGAATTCACACTCCCACACACCTGTTCCCCACTCTTTCCAGAGACTGACTTCCCAGGTTTTCTTGCTATTTGGTTTTTCTGTTTCCAAACCCAAGAGACCACTGTGGCAATGAAGGAAAGCTGCAGGTGTATTAGCTGCACTACTGTGCCCTCCATTAGCATGTACAACCAAGAGCTGACTGGAGGGAGGGGAAACAGGAGGGGGGACAGAAAAAGGGAGCGAGGGAAGGCGGGAGGAAGAGAGAGAAAAATGCTCAAATATTTAAGATATAAAATAAAACCGTGAGGCAACATTGTGAACACATTCCCCCTCTGAAGAGAGTTTAACTGCAAACTGACATCCGAGATGCTGAGGGGGGTCCCGCTAGGACAGCTCTTCATTCCTTCTCGACCTGGAAGTAAACAACAACCAGAAACATACCTGGCTGAGTCCTGCAATCAGTGCTCAGCTAATCCCATGGAGTGCCTCCTGATCTTTGGATGAATGATTTCTCTTAAAATTACCCTGTTATGGAGTACAAGTTGTTTTTTAAATATAGCTAATACTAAGACCAAATTTTCAAAAGGTTTGCAAAATGTTCTAAAAATTGTGTTTACGCTGACACCTCCAATTACTTAACATAAAAGAACATTATAATGGCTGAAACAAGTTAGTTTGTGTCTTATTACTATTTGTAATGCTCTCTACCTACCTTACAGGGTTGTTGTGAGAAAAACTGTCAGATTTTGAAAAATGCCTTGAGCTCCTCGAAGGAAAGGCGCTATATAAATGCAAAAACAAACAACAATAAAAAACTATTTGTATAATTTGCACTTGTAATTTCTAAACAGACTTACAATATTAGATGTAGCAGAAATCCCTAAAATGCTGTGATATCTAACAACTTGAAGAAGCCACAGGTTGGCTCGAAATGATAAAAAAGGCCAGGAAGCTAAAATTCTTTCCTTCCCACAAAACATTTTATCCTTGATTATACTAAGTTAAAAGTTCAAAAAATTTCTTTATGCTTTCCAGTCAAACACTTGATATTAAAGTGATATTTTAAAGTGATTTATAAGTTCACATTCAACAGTGGATACAAATGATACAACAGTGGATATCAAATATATAAATAATGAAAAAAAAATTAGATGGTTAGTGTAGTGGAATTAGGTAAGTGAGGACTGTGCAGGTGCAAGTCTGTGCAAGCCCTAAGAGGGCTCTTCCTATTTCTTCACAATGTGATGTCCCCCCAGCTCCTCAGGATACTGTGAAATCACTGATCATGTGGCCTGAACAATGGGGCATCACTGACAACATCCATTCCTGATTCACGACCTTCATCTCTCCACTAGCTTTTTAAAAATCATTAGAGGTATTACTAACAACTCTATTTTCTGGTTAAAAGGATGAATTTAAGTTTTATAAGTGACAAAAGTCAACTCAATCAAAACATTTCCTGATAAACTGAAATTACTATTTTGCTTATGCTATTTCTAGGCATTCATGCCACAACTCTGACTGCCATGTTAGTAAATACAGGGATAGGCCAAGGTTAAAATATAACCAATTCATAACATATCCAGTTTGGGAAAATCTCAAATAATTAAACATCTACTGTTTCTGAACAATATTACTAAAGGTACAACTGAAGTAAGTAGAAGGCAGGAAGAGGACATAAAAAAAGAAAAACTAAAATCAAATCACAGATCGATAAACATATGAACAAAGAAGCCACTTATTATAAGTAACAGCCTGGAGAGTTAAAATCCAAGTTCCAATCACATCCTCCAGTCACTTCTTTGCACCCCAAAGAAACAGAAAGTCCACAAAAAAACTAATAATTTCAGAAATATGTATGATTATTCAAAGAAAACACTGCAGAGTTTCCTTACTGTCTATAAAATATCTTTGAAAACTGTGTAAGTGGCATTCTGGCAAATTCTCACTCAGAAGATAGAGAACTGTAAGTGACAGCTTTATTTTCAAATAAACCCACTAAGAATGAATGAAGGCTTCTAGTGAGGCGGAGAGCACCAGTGCTGTGACAGGCACCAACGGCTCACTGCACTGGCCTAAGCGCAAACCCTGCTACTAAGCCAATGCAGCCTAACTAGGGAGCGGCAGCATTAGCTACAGCATCAGTGGCTATTTTAGGAGCTGTTTGAGCAGAATCAAATGAAGCACTGGAAAATAGGAACCTGGGGTGCTTGGATATGGTAAAGATTTAAAGTTTTAATAATATCTGTGTGGTAATCCTAAATTTTGTATTTTAGGACTACATGTCTTAAGATGAGTACCAGAAAACTACTGATAAGGGAGTTTCTACCCACTCACCACATGGAGACAAGGCTCGGCAGGCTCGGTGGTTTGGGACTTTGCTTCCCAAGTGTAACTGGAAGTTTGTGACAAACAGAGACTCTCAGGCCCCACCTCAGAGCTACTGAATAAGAACCTGCATCTTAACAAGGTTCCCAAGTGATTCATATGTAAGCTGATTATAAGAAGCAGCTGTCCAGGAGGACTTTTACAGAAAAGAGAAACCAGTAACAGGTAACTCTTCAGCCTCGGGGACAGTCAAAGCATGAGGGCTTCAGAAAACATGGAGTTCTTTCCCAAGCCATTAAAACTTTTGTTGTAATTCTGATGGAAAACTTTCTAAAAGTGGTTTACATGCTTCCATATTTTAGGATACAAGGCATAATAAACATGATCTGTTTCTTGATGACTCCAGGCCATAATTATGGGCCCTGGAGGTAATATTCTGAATGCCACTAGACTACTGGGTCAAACAGTGAGTGCATCACTTTTTCTTCCAGGCTAACCAGTGAGTTAAATACTATTAGGACTCTAATAGTAGGAGAATGAGCCCTGGCCTCTTATGTTCACTGGGAAATAGGTGATGTGGACTCAGAATAATACAAACTAGACTTTGGTCAGGCACTAGGGCATCCAATTCTGCTGATTTTAGAAAATCTATGTGCCCCTTTGATGGCAGGGAACCAGTTAAATAATCTCAAGTCCATTCCAACTTTCACTTCGTTTTAGTAAGTAAAGATATATGATGGCAGGAAATTACATGAAAATACCAAAGGCATGTTTTAACCAGAATTACTTCTTTGGGAATTTAGAATATAATTGATTAATGAATTATCTTATTTTAATTCTAACAAGGGACAGAATTAAAGAGGAAAAAACGAACACATGACTTTCCTCTAACCACCTGTCCCCAACTAATTACTGGTGACCATCTGCCTGGTGATCCAGTCCCTTCAGGGCCATCCCTGACACAGCAGTTACAAAGCATCAGCGCTGGTATGATGCAGCCAAGAGTGAACAGAGGCCCAGAATTTGCTCCATATTCTGAACCCCCACTATCCTGCTTTTCCACCAGATCTCAAAACCCTCTGGACATTAAAAGGCAACAGAAAGTTGTAAAGGCCTGACCTCAGTGCTTGGCAGCAGTTACTTATGAAATTATCTAAAGGTCTTTTTGGGAGCAAGATGATGTTTAAGACAGTTAAAGGAATTTAAAGTGTGACAGATTTCAAGAGTTATGTAGTATTTTATATGTGTGGTATGAGATATTCAATAAAGCAGTTACAGATTTATTAATATTTTTATCTGCACACTGAATATAAGCACATCTTTACTTCTAATGACTAGCTGAGTCTCAAAGATAAAACATTATGGCAAACTTCCCTATATATACTAGCAATTATTTAAACGAAGAAAAGTTTGTAATAAAATCATGAAAAAAAAACTGATACAACCTAATTTATGTAGGAAAAAAATCATCCACATTTTCAAGATTGTACAGGATGCATATAAGCTATTTCTTTCAGCTAATTCTCATCAACATCTAAAACAGAATATAAAGATATGCCTCCAACTTTATATTTTAATAGAACCATCTCAAGATAAAATAAGAACACAGAATTAAAATACACAGTTCTTGGAAGCTTTTGTTGCTTTTCTTGGCTCACACTTGGAAAATTCTTCTGCAACAAAAACTTTCCTTTAACATCACTTTAAATTTTGACTTAAAATTAACCATCCATTTTCTCAAGTTCAACAACATCATCTGTTCCACTCAGGATAAAGACTTAAAATTACCTAGTATTCATTTTGTGTGTTTGAAAACCTAAATAGGGATCAAGAACCAAACTGGTTGCTAGGTCATCATTTTCACAGAGTTCCTTGGCAGACATTCCAGAAGATGGTACATATCGACTCTGTCCTTCGAAGCCTGGATTCCCATTACCTGTGAGAAGAAAAGAGAAAAAATAACTCACGCTGAATACTACTTAAACCTACCTTAAAAACCTTTAACCTCACTGCCCATTCAAGTTAGTAATTAAGAATTAAAAGTGCTACTTCAATCAATTTTACCAATTCAAAGCTGAGTACCCTTTGCAAAAACAGAAAAACCAAATGCAGTAAATTAACTCAATTATTGAGAGCGTTTTTGTTAGATAATATCACCAAGTTTCCCAAGAAGAGGGTCTAGATAACCGTGGTACTCTGGCTCACATGACTCACTTGCTCATCCAAGGAAGAGCTGACACAGGAGACGGGAGCAATTCAGCATCAAGGGCCACTACAGACAGGGCTGGGTGAGAAGGACACAAGAGGAATGCAAGACCCCTCTGCAACAAGTGCCAGGAGGGGAGATGTCAAAGGAGCTAAAAAGGAACACCAAGGCGTTACACCTTCAGCTTCCTGCTTTTGAGCCGATGTATGGTTATCATCCCCAACATGCAGGAAATTGAGGGCCAGAGGTTAAGAAGCTTGCCCACAGTTACGGAGCTAGGTAGCAGAAGAGGGGAGAGAGGGAGACGGAGAGGCCTATCCTAACTGACCTGTTTGGAACGGATTTTGAAGGAATGGATAAAAATAGGGAAGTGACTGAAAAAGGTACCTAAAGTAAATGGGTTTAACTGTGTAAGAAAAACAATGTAAAGAGAGGAAAGGAAGACTAAATTTGTACAGATGAAGCTTCATCAGTGCTGATTTAAGTCTGATGTACATGTCACCGAGTCTTCATGGAGACAGCACATGTAATTACAGAGGATACCAGGAGTGAAACTTTAAGCCTCTCAAAATTAAAAGGTGGAAGAATGAGAGACAAAGTGAGAGATCTAACCATTTCATTCACTCTTTCAATAAATAAATAAACACTTACATGTAAGTCCCTGGCAAAGGGTATTTGTTTTCAAGTCAAACTTTTGCATGTAGGTATGTGTACAACTATCAAAGTTGTTATATTTCCTACAACAGCTTTATTAAAATTTAATTCACATACAAGTCACCCATTTACAGTATACAATTCAGAATATAGTTTTAAACGTATTTACAGAATTGTGTAACCATCACCGAAATAAATTCTGGAACATTTTCATCATCCCTAAAAGAAACTTCATATCTACTAGAAGTTACTATCCATTTTCCCCTCCCACACAGCCTCCAGCAACCACCAATCTACCCGGTTTCTATGGATTTGCCTAGCTTGAAAATTTCACATAGATGGAATCATACGACATGTGGTCTTCTGTGACTGACTTCTTTCAATTAGCATGTTTCCGAGGCTCATCCACATTGTACCATGCATCAGTACTTCATTCCTTATTAAGGCCAAAGAATATTTAATTGTATGAATAGACCACATTTTGTTTTTCATTCATCAGCTGATGGAAACATGGGGGTTGCATCCATTTTTGGCTATGATGAATAAGGTTCTCATGAACATTCAAGTAAAGTTTTCGTGGGTATGTATGTTTTCCAACTCTCTTAGGTACATATCCAGGAATGGAAACTGCTGGGTCATGTGGTAACTCTATGCTGAACCTTTTGAGAAACTGCCAGACTGTTTTCCAAGTGGCTGCACCATTTTATGTTCCCAAAAACAGTGCATGAGGACTCTAAATTCAACCACTTCATCACCAGCACTCATCACTATTTGTCCTTTTGATTTCAGACATCCTACTGATTGTGAAGGGGTACCCTATGGTTTTGATTTGAATTTCCCTGATGACTAATGATTTTGAATATCTTTTCATGTATTGGCCATTTGTATATCTTTGAAGAAATGTCTGTCTACTCAGATCCCTTGCCCATTTAAAATTTAAATTGTCTCTTATTATTTACTCGTAAGAATTCTTTTTAAATTTATCTGGCTGTGTTGGGTCACTGTTGCCGTGTGAGCTTTGCTTCAGCTGCAGGGCACAGGCTTCTCACTGGGATGGCTTCTCAGGGAGCCTACGGGCTTCGGTAGTTGCCACACGTGGGCTTGACAGCTGCAGTTCCTGGGTTCTTGAGCACAGGCTCAGTACTGTGGCACACCACCTTAGCTGCCCCACCCCACGGCATGTGGAGATTTCCCAGGCCAGGGATCAAACTGTGTCTCTTGCACTGGAGGATGGACTCTTTACCACTGAGCCATCAGGGAAGCCCACAAGAGTTATTTATTCTGGATACTAGTCCTTTATCAGATGAAAACATTTTCTCCTATTCTGTAAGCTGTCTTTCCACATTCTTGATGGTATTCTTTAAAGTTTGCAACTTCGGTGAATTTCATGTTATCTTTTTTCTTTTGTTCCCTGTGCTTTTAGTGCCATATCCAAGAAACCACTGACTAATTCAAAATCATGAAAACTCATGCATATGTTTTCTTCTGAGGGTTTTATAGTTTAAGCATTTAATTTAGGTCTTTAGTCCATTTTGAGTTAATTTTTCACATATGGTCTGAGGTTCAGTCTAACTTCATTGTTTTGCATGTGGGTGGTATACAGTTTGGCCAGAACCAATAGCTAAAAAGACTATTCTTCCTCACGTCATTTCATTCTCACTTCTGTCAAAAATCAATTGACTACAAACATGAGGGTCTTCTCTGGAGTCTCAATTCTATTTCATGAATATATGTCTATCCACATGCTAGTATAATACTGTCTTGATTACTGCAGCTTTGTAGTAAGCTCTGAAACTGAAAAGTATGAATCTTCCAAGTATGAGTCTTTTTCAAGACTGTTTTAGCTATTGTGGGTCCCTTGAATTTTCTTAAGAGTTCTAGGATCAGCCTGTCAATTTCTACACAGAAGCCAGTTGAGGTTTTGATAGAGATTACATTCAATCTGTGGGGCTTCCCTGGTAGCTCAGCTGGTAAAGAATCTGCCTGCAATGCAGGAGACTCTGGTTCGATTCCTGGGTTGTGAAGATCCCCTGGAGGAGGGCATGGCAACCCACTCCAGTATTCTTGCCTGGAGAATCCCATGGACAGAGGACCCTGGTGGGCTGCAGTCTATGGGGTCACAAAGAGTTGGACATGACTGAGCGACTAAGCACAGCACACATGAGATGTCTTTCCATTTACTTAGATATTCTTGAATTTTTCTTCAGTAATGTTTTATAGTTGTCAGAGTATAAGTTTTACACTTTATGTTAAATGTATTGCTGTTTCTTTCTGATGCCATTGTAAACAAAACTGTTACTTTTATTTTTTGATTCTTTATTGAAAGTGTATAGATATACAATTGATTTTTGTATACTTGTATCTTGCAATTTTGCTGGACTCATTTATTCTAATATTTTAGTGGACTCCTTAGGACTTTCTATATACACAATCATGTCATCTTCAAATAGAGATTGTTTTACTTTTTTTCCAATTTCGATGCCTTTAAGTTCATTTTCTTGCTTAACTGCTGTAGTCAGAACTTCTAGTAAAATGCTGAATAGAAGTGATGAGAACGGATAAATTTCTGTCTTATTCCTGATCTCAGGAGAAACCATCCACCATTATATATGACACTAAGCATTATCAGGTTGAAGAATTCCTTTCTATTCCTAGTTTGCTGAGATTATTTATCCTGAAAGGACACTGGATTTTGTCAAATGCTTCTTCTACATCCATTGGGATGATAGTACAGTTTTTGTCCTTGATTCTACTGATATGGTATCACATCAGTTATTTCTCAGACATTAAACCAACCTTGCATTCCTGGGATAAATCCCACTTGGGCATGCCACAGAATTCTTTTCATCTGTTGCTGGATCTGGTTGACTAGTATTTTACTGAGGATTTTTGCATCCATATTTATTACAGATATTAGTCTGTAGGTCTCCTTTTCTTATGATGGTTTTGGTACAAGGGTAATACTGGCCTTTTCTTTGTAGGTAGTGTTTTCTGTTTTTGATTTTAAATTTACTGATTCAATCTTCTTTACTTGCTATATATATATATATTTATTTATTTAGATTTTGTATAAATTTCTAATTCAGTTTTAGTAATTTATTACTTTCTAGAAATTTGTTCACTTAATCTATTTAATTTCTTGGTATACAGTTGTTCATAGTATTCTGTTATAATTCTTTACATTTTTCTAAGGCAGTAGTAATGTCCTTCAATCTCACAGCTTCCAGAAGAACTGTTTCTTTCAAATTGTTGTGTTAGAGAGACTCTTGAGAGTCCCTTGGACCGTAGGGAGAGCAAACCAGTCAATTCTAAAGGAAATCAACTCTGAATATTCGTTGGAAGGATTGATGCTAAAGCTGAAGCTCCACTACTTTGGTCACTTGATGCGAACAGCTGATTCACTGGAAAAGACCCTGACCCTGGGAAAGGCTGAGGACAGGAGAAGAGGGTGGCAGAGGATGAGATGGTTGGATAGCATCACTGACTCAATAGACATGAGTTTGAGCAAAATCCATGGACTAGCAAAGAGCTGGACGTGACTTAATAACTGAACCACCACCATAATGTCCCTTCTGCTGTTGATTCTTCAGTATTCTCTTTTTCTTAATCAATCCTGCTTAAAGGTCTACCAATTCTTGTTGATCTTTTCAAAGAATGAACTTCTTGAACTTTGCTCCTTTTCTCTGTTTTCTGTTTTGTTCATTTCTACTCTACTTCCTTCCTTCTTCCTGCTTTGGGTTTAGTTTTGCTCTTTTTCTGGTGTTTTAAGGTAAAAGGTTAGATTATTGATTGAAATCTTCCTTCTGTTTTAAATACAGGTGTTTACAACTATAATATCCCTCCAGGCACTGAGTTAGCTGCATTCCGTAAGTTTTTGGTATGTTGTATCTTCATTTTCAATCGTCTCAAACTATTTTCTTATTTCCTTTTCGATTTCTTCTCTAATCCACTGGTTATTTAGGAGTGAGTTAATTTCCACATATTTGTGTACTTCCAAAATTTCTGTTATTCATTTCTCATCTAACTCCACTGTGGTCAGAACATATATTGTATGATTTCAATCCTCTCAATTTACTGAGGCTTAAAGTATGGCTTAGTCTATGGTCTATCCTGAATGCTTCATGTGCACTTGAAAAGAATGTGTGTTCTGCTCCTGTTAAGTGAAGTGTTCTATAGAAGTCTGTCAGGAAGAGCTGATTTAGAGTACTGTTTGAGTCTTCTTTCCTTCACCTTCTGCTTATCTGTTCTATCCATTATTGAAAGTGGGGAACTGAAGTCCCAAATTATTGCTGAATCATCTATTCCTTCCTTCAGCTTTGTGAGTGTTTGCTCCATGTATTCTATGGTTCTGGTGTTAGATGAAGTCACTGAAGTCTTTTATCTAAGATGATGCATCTCCTCATCATTGACACTCTTTTTGCACCATTCTTGCCCAATAACATCCAATGTAATGCTGTTCATCTTCACAGGTTTACAGTTATCCTGGGGCAATTTACTACTCTTAGAAGAGCTATGAAACATGGATCAAATCTACAATTTCTTGAACTCTCAATATGTAGCCTCATTATCAACCAAAAGATATTGAGGTAAAAAAGTAATTCATTGTCAACAGTCCTTCTCTGTTAGGATAAACTATTCACCCTAAATAAAAAGAAGAAATGATGAAAATTTTAAAAGCTGCCTTAAGTTCCACATAACATGTAAATGAGGGCTGACTTTATCATTCATATTACTCTGCAAGTTTTCAAATAAATACATACTTACATTTACATCAAACATAAAAAAACACAGTCTAAACTTAAAAGAAATTTAACAGCAGTCCTTTAATATTTTTAATAGAACAAAGCAACCATTCAGGTATAAATTCTACAGAAAATAATTTAAAGTTATGGATATAGAAACACTATATTAAGAATTAAACGAGTTGTACACAATGTTGGATGAGAATAAAAGTTGACACAAGTCTGAAAGAGTATAAGAACCACATTGTTAACTGAGAAGAGAACACATATGACAAACTGGAAAGAATTCCTGCCCCACATCACCGTTAAAAGAGCGACAGCTGAAGTGTGTACATACATCTGCTTGACCTCCTCTCGCCTGCGTTTCTGCCAGTCTTCACGTTGTCCTTTCCCGTGTGCTGCAGTTTTGACTGATTCTGCTGATGGTCATTAGACAACTTGCCTCCATGTCTCCTGCCATTCACCACCATGTTCTTGGATTCTCCCAACCACTTCATACCCACAGGCAGCCTGACCCAGGTGCATTTAGTCACTTTCTTCAAATAGCTTAGAGAGTAATTTCAACGTTCTTTCCTAACAGAAACAAAACACGAAAAACAGAACAAAATGGGGAGATAAATACATAAAAGACCATGCTACACAGACCGCTGAGCAATTTTCAGAGTATTAAAAGTAACTGAACAATTAGTGTTTCCACTCTTCACAGACTGTCTTGGCTCCCCCTCCTCCCATCAGGCTGAGGCCTACAGAGCCCCTAGACTCGTTCTGCCCTGCTCCTCGCTTGTGCTCCTAATAGAGACTGGTAACTAGTAAGTGTTCAATAAATTTTTATCTCTCAGTTACCAATAAGAATCATCTTTGCTTCCTAATACCATGATATCAAGGTATAGCTAGGTATCAATAATTTGCTCAAACGACAAGTTTTGGAAAATTGTATTAACTCTGTGAATAAATTACAAGAAAAATTGCTTCTTCTCTTCTTGAGGAGCTGAAGAAAAGGCATCTAAGTTAAGCTTTCTCCACAAGAGTTTTGTTAGTCTGCAATCAGCATTAAGGGTATTTAAGAGACCAACATTCAAATATCAAAATACTGCTCATCATGAAATACCTGCCTTAGCTTTCTTTACATCGGCAACAAAAACTGAAATTATTATATTTGCTAGTACAGTGGTTTCCCTCACTATCTGAATTTTAACTGGGTGAATTTGGGGACAAAATGACGAGGACAGTGACTGATGCTTATCATATGTAAGAACCTTTGGAAAAGAAGGTATACTACATGGCATTTGCTGGTAGTGAAATGAGAGAGGATGTCCACGTCATCACCTCATTACAAATTACGCTTTAATATAAATCAGACTAAAAAGGCTCAAGGAAAGCACAACAACAGAGCTAAGGGAATTTTAAGATTTCAGTACAACACTTTCAGTGTGCAGAGGGTGCTGAGGCAGCACACCCAGAGCCCCCCAGCCTGCCTGCAGCAGCATCCGGAGAGGAGCCCAGCACTGCTGCCCAAGGCTCTCGCACTATAGCAAAGGGCATCTCCCCTCACTTTTCCCAAACACACAGAAAAGTACACGATAAATTATTTTGAAGAACTCCCAGAAATGTATAGCCGGAGATAATCACTGATACCCAACACAAATATGAAATATTAATTTTTACTTGACCTCCAGTCTCTCTGACATCACAGGAATTCTGTGTGAATTCACAGTAAGGTAGAACGTGTGTTAGAGCAACATGTTTAGGTGTAAGAAGGTAAAAATCAGCAGATCCATATCAAGAATACTTTTAAATTGTTCTCAAAGATATATTTTCTCTTAGTTCCTTCACTATTTAAATTCAATTAGTCTACAGCTCTTATTGTACCGATCTTTTGATTCTTCCTGTAGGCTTCACTAAACCCAGAAAAATGCCGCAGCTTAAATAGGTAAAGGCAAGTAAAATACTGATAGTTACAAGCTAAATGTTTCTGAACTAATATACTTTATTAAATAAAACGGTATCTCCTAGCAATGATAGAGTATCTTATATTTACACTTAGACAACTGGTCTTTTTGTCTAATTTCTACATGTTCCAGGAAGTCTTCCTTGACGTTCATTCTCAAATCCAGGTAGACACCCTACTATAAAACTGGGTGATAGTGAAGGCCTATCTGCCACCTCCAAAGCTAGCGGAAATGATGGAATTCCAGTTGAGTTATTTCAAACTTAAAAGATGATGCTGTTAAAGAGCTGTACTCAATGTGCCAGCAGATTTGGAAAATTCAGCAGTGATCATAGAACTGGAAAAGGTCAGTTTTCATTCCAATCCCAAAGAAAGGCAATGCCACAGAAAGTTCAAACTACCTTAAAATCATGCTCATTTCACAAGCTAGCAAGGTAACGCTCAAAATCCTTCAAGCTAGGCTTTACCAGTAAATGAGCCAAGAACTTCCAGATGTACAAGCTGGATTTAGAAAAGGCAGAGGAAACAGATCAAATTGCCAACATCTGCTGGATCATAGAAAAAGCAAGGGAACTGCAGAAAAACATCTACTTCTGCATCACTGACATCCTAAAGCCTCTGACTGTATGGATCACAACAAACCGGAAGATTCTTAAAAAGATGTATACCAGACCACCTTACCTATTTCCTGAGAAACCAGTATGCAGGTCAAGAAGCAAGTTAGAACCAGACATGGAACAATGGACTGGATTCAAAACTGGGAGAGGAATATGTCAAGGCTATATGTGGTCACCCCGCTTATTTAACTTCAATGCAGAGTACACTGTGCGAAATGCTGGGCTGGATGAATTACAAACTGCAATCAAGATTGCCAGGAGAAATATCAACAATATTTGATATCAAATATCTCAGATGCACACAGATGATAACACTCTTAACGGCAGAAAGCAAAGAGGAATTAAAGAGCCTCTTGATGAGGGTGAAAGAGGAGTGAAAAAACGGGCTTAAAGCTCAACATTCAAAAACCTAAGATCATGGCATCCGGTCATTATCACCTCATGGCAAAGAGAAGGGGGAATCGTGGAAGCAATGACAGATTTTATTTTCTTGGAATCCAAAATCACCGCGGACAGTGACCGCAGCCATGAAATTAAAAGACGCTTGCTCCTGCGAAGAAAAGCTATGATAAACACACACACCATATTAAAAAGCAGACCTTTGCTGACAAAGGTCTGTATAGTCAAAGTATGTTTTTCCACTTGTCATGTACAAATGTAAAGAGTTCAGGAATGTGAACTATAAAGAAGGTTGAGCACTGAAGAATTGATGCTTTTGAATTGTGGTGCTGGAGAAGATTCTTGAAAGTCCCCTGGACTGCAAGGAGATCAAACCAGTCAATCCTAAAGGAAATCAACCCTGAATATTCATCGGAGTGACTGAAACTGAAGCTAAAACTCCAATACTCAGGTCACCTGATGCGAAGAGCCAACTCATTGAAAAAGACTCTGATACTGGAAAGATTGAGGGCAGAGGGAGAAAGGGCCAACAGAGGATGATGGTTGGATGGCTTCGCCGACTCAATGGACATTAATCTGAGCGAACTCCAGGAGATAGCGGAGGACAGGGAAGCTTAGCATGCTACAGTCCACGGGGTCGCAGAGAGCCGGACAGGACGTAGGGACTGCACAAGTCTGCCTCCGTAAGGGACTGAGAGCTCCTGAAACCAAGAACCTACTCTTCTTTTCCTTAGCACAGCACAAAGCAGATCAAAGGCACTCAACTGATGAAAGAATAAATAAATGAGACTGTGATCTAAATCACCTCACAGGAGCTGGCACGTCCGTGTTTTTTAGACTATAACTTATAACCTGACCTCCAGTTCTCTTCTTCCCCAAGGTGCCTGCGCTGGCACCGGCAGCTGGAGCAGGGCTGGCGCAGGCAGCAACCTCTCACCACCAGCAACCTCCCCAGCACCTACCACAGTGCTTTCGGGTTCACCCCTGACTCTGTACCTCCAGAGAAAACAAGAAGAAGGAAGTTCATCTCAAGAATGTCTACGTATACCAGTAACACATGACCTACAGATAATGATGAAAGAATGTGTTTTTAAGCCTCGTTTGAAGTCCTAATACTCCTCAATGATAACAAAAGGTAACTATATGAAATAGAAAAGAGAAATGTGGCTTTATATAGAATTAAGAGACAAAAGAACAGCAAATCAGCTCCCCAGAGAACCCTTCAGCCCCAACCAAGCTTCCAGTCAGAGGAAAAAAGCAGAAAACCTGGGACAAGTCCCAGCAATTTGTGTTTTAGTAAGCCCTCCAGGGGATTTTGATGCAACTCCAGCATCTGAACCACTGTTCTAAGTTACTTGTTCATCTACTAGGGCAAAGAACAGATATCAAATTTTTAAGGAAAATTAAAGAATAAAAAATGTTAATTTGAGGAAATTATACCTACCAACCCAATTTCTCCCAAGAATTCAGAAAGTTCACCAATAAATCATTTTAGTACTACACTCTGACTCAGTTCATGGAGAACAGACTGAGATCCACTCTAACTTACACATAATTTCAATTAAATGTAGGTTAATGACTAAAAAAAAGGAGCAAATCCATAACCCGGGGTGTCTGAATTATACTGCAGTCAACTGATACTATTTCATTTGAACTTAAGGAACCGAAGTGTAACAAGCACTCTGTCAGAAGACATGGCTGAATTTCACGAGAATGAACACACTGCACATACGTCTGGGTATATTCCATATTCTAGCAGAGGCACCAATACTCTCCACTCGTCTGGATAACAACAGTTATCATTACAGCAAAAGGCTTCAGCTCACAATGAATATTCTGTGAAAGCAGTTTTAGTAAAGCTAGTAAAGATGGGGGGTTATGTATAAATTTTTAGCTCAAAATAAACATATCCTCTACTAGGCATCAGCTGCTCTGCCCTCATGCGTGCAGGATCTGCTCTTGTTGGCATGATCGGTCCCACAAGACAATGAGCTGGAAGAACACTTTCATATTAAAGGTGGAGATGGAATTTGAAAAGCTAACACAAGTAGGTATTTTCACAGGAGAAACAGGAAGTGAAGACATGGGGTGGCTCCCCCTCCCAACAGAGGAGGGGTGCAGAGTCTCTGGCCTGGAACCCAGCAGGCTCACATGGAAATACTACCATGGTCTTGACTTGGTTGACAGTATCTGAGCCGCATTTAAAAGTTAAAATCACCTCAAATTTATCCCAAAATTGGCAGAAAAAAATTTTTAAGAAAGGAGTACTGGCTACTCCTTAAATGCCGTAAGAAGTTACAAATCACTCTCTGTTCTGATTTCACAATTAAAAAATCATGAAAATTATTACACATCTACTACACTCCAGTCACTGAGGATGCAGCAAACAAGGTTTCTGTCCTCATCTGTGCTTGAATTCTAATGAAGAAAGCTCCTGGAAATGACAGATTGGCAAATAAACGCCAGCACCTTGGAGAAAATAAAACCATTTCTAAGTGGCAGGGGGTGTTTCAGGTGGAACCCAGGTGGCACAGGGTGAAGCACCAGGGCGCACAGGAGAGTGAGCACCGGCAAAGGGCAGGTACAAAGTCGGGGGAGGGAGGACCAGCAGAGCCCAGTGTGGCTGGAGCAAAGGGAGGGGGTCAGAGGGGCAGGAGGCAGGCCAGAGAGGATCCCAGAAAAACACAATGTCAACGGGGGCCTCCGAAGCCTGGCTGAGACCCAGGCCTTAACTCTCAGTGAGAAAACAGTAGGCATGGGAGTTGAGTGGTAAAGGCCTCTGCCGGCTGCTCTCAAGAAGAAGAGCTTGAATGCGTTTGGAAGAGCAGTACTAATCAAGCAACAATCTGGGAGGACGAGAGAAAAGCAGTTAAGAGACCACAGCAATAAACAAAAGGAGAGATGGACGCTGGTGGCCCGCAGCAGCGGAGTGGGGGAGAACTGGTCGAGATCAGGGATCCTTTCAGAAGGTTTTGCTGACAGGATCTGCTAACACTGTGTGGAAGAAAGAGGTCTCAGACATGCTTGCAAATGGAAGAAGGGACTCAGAAGTTATGGAGGTGACTAAGACCACAGGAAGGTCAGGTTTTGGTAGGGGCCAGGGGGCAGGAGTTTGGTTTGGTCGTGTTTGAGGTATCTGTTAAAAGAGTCCAAGCAGAG
This sequence comes from Odocoileus virginianus, assembly GCF_023699985.2. Taxonomy (NCBI): domain Eukaryota; kingdom Metazoa; phylum Chordata; class Mammalia; order Artiodactyla; family Cervidae; genus Odocoileus; species Odocoileus virginianus. The sequence continues at coordinate 39,507,097 of NC_069701.1, forward strand.
ATGTCTAGGCAGCTGGACAAAAGGCCCTGGAGGGCAGGTCCAGGCTGCACGTACACACTCGGGAGCTGAGGACTAGTGAGAGGTCAGGCCACAGGAACAGGTGAAACCACCGAGCGAGGACGTACAGAGCAAAGAAGAGCCAAGGGGGCCCAGGCACTGAGAGCTCCAGGTGACGAACAGCAGCCGAGGACACCCAGAGAAGCAACGAGTGAGGAAGCAGGCGAAGCAAGAGTCAACCAGGGCTGCGCGTGTCAGGAAGGAGGCCGGCTGGGCATAGGCTTCAGGGCTCATCAGGCAGACCTCTGAGGGTCTGGGCCGCCGTGAGCCTCTCTTGGCAAGGACAGAAAACTTCTGAAATGGACATAATGTCTTGAAACATGAGCTCACGGGGAAAGAAGTAGATGGCAGAAAGGAATATAAAGAATCATGAGTAAACAGAGTCCTAAGTTCTTTTCATTTGCTTCAAAGAAGAGAAAAAGAGTCTAAATTTCAGGTGTCAGAAAAGATACCTGTAACATTCAGAGGGTGAGGATAGGTCAATTTGAGACCAGCATGCTTTGATAGAGTTTCTAAGGATCTTTGTTTTGTTACGTTTTTAAATGAACACATTTACTAGTTATCAGGAAGGGAGTATGCTGATGGACAGAATTCCGAAGTGTCTGTACAAGGCTTTGCCCCCTCTGTTTTTATAGGTGTCACAAAAATGACCCAACTGGGCTCTAGAGAAATGCAGTTGTCACTGTGCTCTGGGATGGGACACCTTCCCCCACTCCTACCCGCCCCTGGGGTTTCTTGCTGTTATTCAGGCTCCTCCTCCACGGGATTTCCCAGCAAGAAAAACGAGTGGCTTGCCATTTCCTCCTCCAGGGGATCTTCCCCACCCAGGGACTGAACTTGTATCTCCTGCACTGGCAGGTGGGTTCTTTACCACCGAGTCACCAGGGAAGCCCAGCTGGGAGTTTTTCTGACACTAAAACAACAGGAAAGGTTTTTCACTGGACCAATATAGGTGGGGAAGGATGCCCGTACTTCAGATTCTACTATCAGATGTAAAGGGCTTCCCTTGTAGTTCAGCTGGTAAAGAATCCGTCTGCAATGCAGGAGCTGCAGCTGCTGCTGAGGCGCTTCAGTCGTCTCCGACTCTGTGCAACCCCACAGACGGCAGCCCACCAGGCTCCCCCGTCCCTGGGATTCTCCAGGCAAGAACACTGGAGTGGGTTGCCACTTCCTTCTCCAATGCAGGAAAGTGAAAAGTGAAAGGGAAGTCACTCAGTCGTGTCCGACTCTTCGCGACCCCACAGACGGAAGCCCACCAGACTCCCCCGTCCCTGGGATTCTCCAGGCAAGAACACTGGAGTGGGGTGCCATTGCCTTGCTGCAGTGTAGGAGACCTGGGTTCAATCCCTGGGTTGGGAAGATCCCCGGGAGAAGGGAAAGGCTACCCACTCCAGTATTCTGACCTGGAGAATTCAAATGTAAACAAAAGGACACACAACTTGTGATAATACAAAACGTACCAGAAAATTGCTAAAACAAGAGATGCATTTAAAGAGGAAAGTATTTAGTGAATCCTTTAAAGCTGTGTTTAAAGAGGAAAAATTGATCACATTTTAATACCACTAAGGTAAAAAACACATACACACACACACCATCATAAATTCCAAATCATCAACAGACAGCAATGGCTGTTTTGGGAGAACGGGATTAACATCAAAAAAAGACTTTTCCCCAAAACACTGACAGTGAACCTATTTCTTTATAATTGGGAAAAAACAAACAACCCACTCCCCCCAATACTTGAAATTCCAGTTTCCAAAGAAAGCACAGAGTTGTTTCATAGAAAACGTGCCCACTCTATCTCCAGTGATGGACCCTCAACAAATGTCAACATGCTCCCAGCCTCCCACTTTGAGAGTGTCCTTTATGGACACTCACATGGACCATAAACTGTTTGAGCCTTTGAACTCAGCTGCTCATCTCCAATTTGAGAACTCTGGTTTCAGTTCTTTTTCACTTAAAACTTTTGGACAGGAATTTTTCATTGAGTATCCTAAATACAAATTGGGATTTTAAAAAAACCTGTTATAAAAAATGAAAACATCGATTCTGAAAGACTACCAAAAATTTTGACACACTTTTGATAACATCACCAAGAACTCTAACCAGTTTACAACTGAACTTGTCTGAAGGTAGTTTATCTTAGAGAAATTATCCATTGACAAGGAAACAATTCCCCAAGTGGCTGAAATGAAAAGGTTAACACATTTTTAAAAGCAGGCTCTAGCTTGCTAGAGGACTTTTTAAAATCTTTATTGCAGAAAAGCAGAACAAACATTTTTCAAGTGATTCAGTTACAATTTGCTAAGAAAATAATTCAATACACCAAACAGTTAACAGTCTTATCTTGGAGAAAGAGATTACAAGCAATTTTTTAACTGTTACATGACATGTTCTTCAAAAGGTTTGACTTTTCAAGATGAGCATATATCACTTTTGTAATAAAGAATAAGTTTAAAAAGGAAAATAAAACAGATTTCACAAAAATCCTTCTTCATCATCCATATGTATGTAAGTTAAAGCCAATTTCTAAAACTTTACTCACAGCAATTAAAACCAGACTTCTAGGCAGATGGGAAGTGAAAAAATGTCATTGAAATCCTTCTACAAGTTTTCAATGCTTGTGGACTCTGATGCTCACACTGTCACAACGCCAGACTCCCAGGAGCTTTATATTTAAAATAAGCACAAGACGACAAACACAAATAAAATGCACAGAAATGAAAGAAAGCACTGCCCAAAGAAGAAACAGCAAACAAGACGCACACCCCAAAAGAACAGACAGCACACCCCGGGCTTTGCCCGTCAGCGCGCCCACCTCCCAGTCCTCAGCCCAGCAGACTGCCATGATACATGCTTTAATATTTCTCCTTCACGGTGCTCATCACAACTGTACTCACTTCTTCCATGTATTACTTGATGACACTCGCCTTTCCCACACAGCTTAACCAAGATAAGGTACACTTTCATATCACTGGAACCCATCACAAGGCCCAACACATCACAGGTCCACTCGTATCATATCCCCCTTTCCAGTCTCAAACCTAACTGCTACATTATAGATTATCAGTTCTTTCAAGTATCAAATGACAACAGGACTCTATAACATACGTACCAAAGAATTCCTGTCCGTCTTTGTCAATGGCTATTCCAAATTCATCCGCATCCAACATATAGGCGAGGTTCCGCAGACTCCTCCAGTAATAACTCACGAAGTGAGACCAGCTGAAGCCCCGCAGAGCCACCAGAAGCGCATGGGATCACTGCTCCTCCATTGTTAAGACTCTAAGGCAGTTTGACAGGGCAACTGTGCATTGCCAATTTGTTAGAAAACTACCATGAAAGCTACCACACCTGTAACCTTAAAACTTGCTCCTGTAAACACGGCCAGGAGAAAAAATCTCATTCAAGAATTCAGATGACCTGTCAGAGTTCAACCAGTGCTAGTGCTAGAAGTCCTAGGGATGACTTTTTCCCCTTAATTCAGCAGAAAGCTCTCCCCCAGGGCAGGGCGCTGCTCCCAATCTGGAGTTGTCAGCAGATTCCGTGCTCACGGGGCATCTAGCACCAAACTTTAGAGCAAAGAACAGGTCTTTACACTTGGAAAAGAGCTACTGAAAATGTATCATTTCTGCTTTTCTCTTCCAGCTTTTGTACAAACTCATATGCATCTTGCTTCAGTCAATTCAACAGCTTTCTCAAGCAGTCTCAGGAGGCAAAGCCCCACTCAGACCAGCAAGAGGATGGTGCCTAAAGACAGCAGTTCCCCACCAGTGCACAATGATACTCCAGCCACCCCATAAGGATAAAAGGATGGCTAGAGACGGCGTCACTAATCCCGCTAGTGGAGTCAAAGTCGCTCAGTCGTGTCCGACTCTTTGTGACCACATGGACTGTAGCCTACCAGATTCCTCTGTCCATGGGATTCTCTGGGCAAAAACACTGGAGTGGGGAGCCGTTCCCTTCTTCAGGGGATCTTCCCACCCAGGGATGGAACCAGGTTATTGGTTGCAATAATTTCTCGAAAGGAGGCTGGAAAACGGTTCCCAAAGATAGTATCATGTCTTAATCTGGAACCTGTGAATTTTAGTTTACAAGGGAAGAGGTCTTTGGAAAAAAGATTAAATCAGATTTTTGAGATGAAAGAGATTATCCAGGTGGGTCGTAAATGTCATCACAAGTGATCTTAAAAGGGAAGGGCAAGAGGAGATTTGACACCACATACACTTTGAGATCATGGCATCTGGTCCCATCACTTCATGGGAAATAGACAGGGAGACAGTGGAAACTGTCAGATTTTAATTTTTTGAGCTCCAAAATCACTGCAGATGGTGATTGCAGCCATGACATTAAAAGACGCTTACTCCTTGGAAGGAAAGTCATGACCAACCTAGATAGCATATTAAAAAGCAAAGACATTACTTTGCCAACAAAGGTCCGTCTGGTCAAGGCTATGGTTTTTCCAGTGGTCATGTATGGATGTGAGAGCTGGACTATGAAGAAAGCTGAGTGCTGAAAAGTTGATGCTTTTGAACTGTGGTGTTGGAGAAGACTCTTGAGAGTCCCTTGGACTGCAAGGAGATCCAACCAGTCCATCCTAAAGGAGATCAGTCCTGGGTGTTCACTGGAAGGACTGATGCTGAAGCTGAAACTCCAACACTTCGGCCACCTCATGCAAAGAGTTGACTCATTGGAAAAGACCCTGATGGTGGGAAGGATTGGGGGCAGGAGGAGAAGGGGACGACAGAAGATGAGATGGCTGGATGGCATCACTGACTTGATGGACATGGGTTTGAGTAAACTCCGGGAGTTGGTGATGGACAGGGAGGCCTGGTGTGCTGCGATTCATGGGGTCGCAAAGAGTTGGACACGACTGAGCGACTGAACTGACTGACACTTTGAGAAAAAGACAAAAAGACTGGAGAGAGGCAGCCACAGGCAAAGGAATGCCACGGACACCAGACACTGGGAGAGGCAAAGAACAAGGCTCTCTGTGAGCTTCTGGAGGGAGCCCCACCCAGACCCTGACTCTTGTCCACCGGAACTGTGGGAGCAGATACGTCTGCTGTCATCAGTCACCCCTCTGTGGTATTTTACAGTGCGCACAGGAGACCAATACCGAGACCATGAAAAAGTAAACCAAAGTAAAAATACATTCCAGGTAGACTCCAGAAATACATAAAATTTCAACACATTACAGGAGATGTTAAGCACCTTTAAACAATTGTTTAAATACATTTTTAAGAGTCACTTCCCCCTTCAACTGCAGGTATCAACATGGCTACAGAGAGAGCTGTATGGATTGTGAAGATACAACTGGTGTCTCAATTAAACATCTAATTACTCATGCACTGTGCTTAAGCACAGTTAACCAAAACCTTCCTTAGAAGCATCATACTGAACATTATACATTTATATATGTTTACCACAAGAAGTAAAAATTAAAACTATTAAATTTTTCATTTAGCAGACCATTTTAAACAGCAAAAGAGCCACCACTGGTAGGTCTACCATCAGATGTTTACAACACTTAAACTTATTTGGCCACTGATCTACAGCTGAGCATGTAAAACTCATTACAGAAAATACCGCTTCAAAGCATCTTATTTACATACACCATACGTACACCTGTATGTATCACAACAAAGGATTCTATGTAAGAAAGATCTGTGCCTCCAACTGTCTCAGCAGATATCTCTAAAATAAAGGTCTTAGCTGATGTGGTTGCCGAGGGAAATTCTGCCCCCAATCTCCTTCTCTATTTCTCCACATTTGCTCCACCTGCTCACCTAGGAGCGCCCATAAACAAAATCAAGGACGCTTCCTTTGTTACCCTCCTCTCTGGGACCCAAACAGCATTTTACTCTTCTAGCAACAGATGACACCTAGTGGCAAGACCCTGTAAGTACAGCCCACACTTCCCGAGAAGCTCTGAGTGAAGTAGAACAAAGAATCATCAATTCTTATGGGCAAAAACAAGGGGGGAGAAAAACCTACAAAAAGCGAATCCTGGGCTGAGTCCGAGCCTTGGGCCAAGATGGAGTCTGCCAGGTGGCAGCCTGTGCCGAGGCCAGCGCACACCCTGGGTCAGGCTGTGGCTCGGGAGGGGTCAGGGCGCCCGGGGCCCACTCTGGCTTCACTCACTACTCTCCAGCAACGTGACCATGGACAAGTCACTCAACCTAGCTAATGTCTCATTAGTAAAAGGAAGAGAAGTCTGGCACAAGGATTAAATGAGCAGAAACTGCTAATACAATAAAGGTCTCCAATTATCTCCTCTTTTCATGTAACTAAGGAAGAAAGAAAGAACAGAAGACCAGGCATGCTGACGTATCATTCACAGAACTGTCAAGAATCAAGTAGAAACTCCCTATTCCTCATCCTACCACAATTCCCACAGGGGGGGAAAAAAAATCACATCACCTCATCCATTAGAAAAAGTACAAAGTTTCAAGAGAATAAAAAGGAGCTCATTTATGATAGAGTTGAGATCAGCTCTGCTTTTCCTACTGCTCCTGAAGAGAAGCAGTGCGTTTTCTGGCACCAATGTATAATTAAACATCACTGAATATACCTCACATGTTAACAGAGGAACTACAGATTTTTTTTTCATTTATTTTTATTAGTTGGAGGCTAATTACTTTACAATATTGTAGTGGTTTTTGTCATACACTGACATGAATCAGCCATGGATTTACATGTATTCCCCATCCCGGAACTACAGATTTTGATACAATAGAATAAACATACTTTGTTGTGTATCTGATAAAACATTATCTTCCTTACTATAGCTCCATTTCTTAAAACAATAATAATTCCTCCGCTCACTTGCCGTTGCTTAGTCACTAAGTCGTGTCCAACTCTTTGTGACCCCACGGACTGCTGCCCACCAGGCTGCTCTTCCCGTGGGATCCCCAGGCAAGAACACTGGAGCGGGCTGCCCTCTTCCTCTCCAGGGCCTTCCCGACCCAGGGAGCGAAGCCTTGTCTCCTGTGTTGGCAGGTGGGCTCTTCACCACCGAGCTGCCAGGGAAGCCCTCCCTCCACCTCGTGCTTCCCAAGTTAACCTTATCATTGAGTTGTCATGCCCCGTAAAGTAGGCACTTTATTTCCCCCCCAGTTATACAGATGAAAGGCTAGAGAATATGCTCAACTGTACTCACAGAAAGGATCCCGCTAGTGGAAAAGCATGTGACTGGAGGCAGAGATACCACTTAAAAGAATTAAATGCAACAAAGAGAAGCAATAGATGGGAAGAGAGGAAAGGTTTCATTTTCAAATACAAGCTTGGCAAGACTTAGTTACAAATCAGATACAGGTACTGAGGGACAGAAAGGAACTCAAGTCAAAAGTCTCTAGTTGGGACACAAGTTTTAGCCGGGGAGACGGCAAGATGGCCATTAACTGCATTAGGGACTGAAGAAGGAACACAACTGCAGGAAAGATAAGAAAGTCTGGATTTGGTAAATTTGAGGAAGGGGCACTACCGAGTGTTCTAAGATGTTAAAACTCAGGAGAGAAGTGACTGTGAGTAGAGTAATAAATGGCAACCCACTCCAGTCTTCTGGCCTGAAAAGACCCCATGGACAGAGGGGCTGGTGGGCTCAGACCACAGTGTCGCCAAGAGTTGGATACGACCGAGCAGCAGCAGCACAACAGGAGCTCACAGTTCAGCGAGCAACTCCACACCGCCCTAACTCGCAGACCCATCGCTTCTTGGCAGAAAACTATGCTACCAGCACATGGCACCAAAAAGAAGACTTCTTGAGCTTCATCATGGCCACTGAAATGAAAACGGAGTGAAGAGAAAAGAAAAGAAGCCAGAAACATACACTGGCATCTTGAGAGTCAGACAGGCCTTGCAAAGGAGCACCCCAACTCACAGTGTTTGGGGATGTGCTGCTCAACGCCTACCAGCGCCCAACACACAGCTAAGCAAGTGTCCACTCAGACATGAACGAAGAACTGAATGCCACAGGGACCACCTGGCTGCTTGTATTATGATCCAACAACTGTGCTAATAACTTCATACATATCATATCATTTACCCATATTACAGTATCTTAAACATACAATAGATCTTTAATATTCATAAACATACAATAAAATAGCAAATTATACAACACAACTTGTATCATAAAACATTAAAAATATACAATAACTTATAAGACTATCATCACCCTCGTTTCACAAATAAGAGGAAGCCTTAAAGAATGAGAAAAAAGCCATGCTGAAAGACTACATATACACTTTTGACCATACAAGAAAGCAATATAAGCCTGACTCAAACAAAATTTTAAACATATTTTGCCTCATATTTGGAGAACAAGACCCTAAAACAAAATAGACATGGCCCCTGATTTCACAGAGCTCAGAGTATAGTATGAGATGAAAGACAAACAAGTATGAAACAGTAAGTTCTGGTAAGAGCTATAAAGGAAACAAGTAGGATACAAGGACAGACTAATGTGGGGACAAACTTCCAATTGAATAATCAAGAATAAACCAAAAAGCATAAATACAGAAACCCAATCACCTTTTTTGGATCAAAAACACTCCTGATCTATCTACACCCACCCACCAAACATTTTCTGAGGCAACTGGCTTGGTCTAAATCCTCCTCTGAATGAGGTGTCTTTTTGTCTTTGTTTTTTCTTCTTCATTTATTTTTATTAGTTGGAGGCTAATTACTTTACAATATTGTGGTGGTTTTTGCCATACATTGACATGAATCAGCCATGGATTTACATGTGTTCCCCATCCTGAACCCCCCTCCCACCTCCCTCCCCATCCCATCCCTCTGGGTCATCCCAGTGCACCAGCCCTGAGCACTTGTCTCATGCATCCAGCCTGGGCTGGTGATCTGTTTCACACTTGATAATATACATGTTTCGATGCTGTTCTCTCAGATCATCCCGCCCTCGCATTCTCCCACAGAGTCCACAATCAGACTTTGGGGACTTCTCTCTTTTGTGAGGGGAAGGGAGAAGCAGGTTTCTATCTGGTCTCTCTAGTTCCAGCCTTTACTGGCTCACTGGCCGAAGGATCAGCCGCCTTTATTCTTCAGCAGGTGGGAGGTGGGAGGGGGTTCCATCTTCCTAATAGTAAATTAGTTTTCTTGCTGAAAATACATATCCCTTCAAAACATGCAACATAAGGGCTTTTCTTGAAAATGAAAATACTCTTCAGAGGTTAAACTGTATCAGATATTTCAACCTTGTTAAAAATCAGACAGACAAAATGAATCATTCTGCAGACCGAGAAACAACTCAATTCAATATTTATCAAGAAACTACTGGGAGCCTCTAGGCACTGTTCGTGGTGCTGGAATACAGCCTACATCCAGGAAACACTAGAGGGCGCACGAGAGTTTCCACTTTCGGGAAACTGCACAAGGCAACTACGGAGTGGGGGACCTTTGCAAAACCAAAGGGAAGCCTGTGAAAGCCAGGTATCTGCTGAGCAGAGCAGCAGAGCGCAGAACAGCAGCAGCAAGACCTTCACTGGAAGGGCGCTTCTGCCTCAGACCTGAGAGGCAATCCGAGCGTCACAAGAGATCTGCGGACCTGGTGCTCCTATAAAGACGCCCCAGCCAGGTGTTTGTTCCATCCTAACACACGTACCAAGGGTTCCCCAGATAGGCCACGCTATGAGCTAGGTGAGACAGGTATTATCACTACAAATGAGATGGCTGGAGCTCAGAATGAAGTTGCCTTCCTGAAGTCAAGCTGCCTTAAACAGTTAGCCTGGGTCTAGAACTCGAGCGTCCAAGCTGAAGTCTGGAGGCACACGTGTATCACCCACAAAGAGGCTTCTCACGTGCTCTCATCTTTGTGTGCTCTCGTAATACAGAAGATAGGACATCCTGCAGAAATGCAGCTGACAAGCAGGAGCCACAAAGACGTGGGAGCTACACAGACCTTAAGAATCAAACTTCTGGGATCCCCGTCTCCAAGTTCTAAAACCCAACTGACCATAAGCTGTGTGTGTGTTCTCATTCAGCCATGTCCAACTCTTTGCAACTCCATGGACTGTATCTCACCGGCTCCTCATGGGATTTTCCTGGCAAGAATACTGGAATGGGTTGCCACTTCCTTGTCCAGGGGAATCTTCCTGACCCAGGAATTGAACCTGCATCTCCTGCATTGCAGGAGAATTCTTTACCACTGGGCCACCAGGGAAGCCTGATTGTAAGCTGTACCATCAACTTAATAATATTTCAAAACAAGGAGGAAAGACTATGTGAAATACACAGATGAACTATGTAAACCAATTGGAGAGATGGCAAAGTGATTAAGTTAGCTCTTAGAAGTGAGAAAATGGGTGGTGATTAAGTGTAAAAGAGTATACTCTAGAACCGCAAGTGATGTCAGAGATTAGCGTTTAGCTATTTTACAGATGAAGAAACTAAGGCTTGGCCCCATCAATGCTTTAAACAAATAAGGAGCAGACTAGAACACGGATATTGAGTCTTACTCCAGTGGTCCTTCATCCAGCCCCAGAACTGTATGTATAATTATATTATAAAATTATGTATATCCTTAGAAAAGACTGTGCAGTGTTTGAGTTTGAGTCTGTCTTACACAGATACTAGCCAGCCCCCAATGTGGCTGGCATGGGAGACAGAGGCAGTGAGTGATCAAAGTGCCCCAGTGGTCCTAGGAACCCTTTTACCTAATGGAAGGAAAATCATGAAGCAAAACATAATTCAGAGCATCAATGACTATGGAAATCAGTGACTTTTTTTTCCATTCTGTGAGAATATTTTAGAATTAATGCAGACAGTTCTGCTTCCTCACCAACTATATAAAGACAATGTACCCACTGCCTCTGAGCAACACGGGGCTCAAAAGAAAAGGGTGGTGTTTTTTTTTTAAACTAGACATTAATGTGGGTTTAGAAAAACAAAGTAATGAGTCTTTCCTGCACAGATGGATTCTCTCTATTCCACAACTTTAAAATAGTAAAGTCCTATAAAGCAAATAAAGTAAGATGTGCATGACTAAAATTTGAGGATGTGTCTGTTGAATAAAACAAGATACATTTTTCTAAGTGAAAAGTTACTCAGACTTTCTGTAATCTGATTTGGACAAAGACAAACTCCAGTCACATCAGTAGAAAAATACAGAGTTAAGATACTGGTTAAACATGACATTTCCTCTCAACCAACACTTCTAATCTTCTAAGAAATACCAAATTACGGGGAAAGAAAGGGCTTACAGTAAGAACTAAAGTAAAACCAGATTTGTACAAGGTTTCTTTTTTTTGGGGGGGGGGGGGGACGGAATGTAGAGTTGATAGAATTTAAAGAAAGTTGTGAAACTTGCTAAGCCCAGTGGAACTCCTGACTTGTTCACTAGGACCCTTCCCTGTACAGCTTGTTCCATGGAGCTCCCTCATGAAAACCACCGGGTTCAATCACATTTCATACTTAAGAGCTTCAAACAGAGTATGTTTTTTAAGATTTCAAAGTTGACCGACTATCCAAGAAAAAAGTTACTTTTCAAATTACTGTTTTAATGGTTAGAACTCCTAATACTTGCAATTTAAAGTGCACTGGCTAGTTTTACGCACTAGTAAATTAAAGTGTGTGCTTTTTATTGCAATTAAAACCCTCCCCTACACCAAGACACATCAGCAAATACATTTTCCCTCCAAATAAAAAGTAACTAAAAATCAGGCAGAAAAACTGAGCTACATCTTTACACATAAAACTTCTACTGCACAGAGCTCCACCTGAGACACAGCTGTCTACCCTCTCTGCCTTCATTTCCTCAGTTTATCTGTGGAACTAATATACACTTTGAAACAAAGACACACATCCCCATCTTTAACACTGTGTGTAAAACTTAGCACTTAGTGTGTTCCAGGGCTAACAGAGACCTGTAACTCCTGCCCTCCGAACAAGGATTTTATGAGAGGAGAGAAAGCAAAGCTCATACATGGCAGGCACAGAATAATTAATCGACACCACTTGTCTGAAAGGATTTGCTTTCCTAAGCTGTGTGAAGGGCATTCCTGTAGACAGGGAGCTGCTACCATGCTACACACACAAATACATGACTATGCAACACCATCAGGCCACACGCTCCTGTCCTACAAGGCCACAAACTGACACTCAAACTAAGAGAAACCAGACTCAATCCCAGATATAGAGGACCCAAGGGAAAATTTGTAAACCAACATGCCCCACCCACAAAACAACGCTCAAAGACACAAACAACCTGCAGCCACTTCCTTCACATGCATATTCCGCTAGACCCCCACAGTGCCCACTGCAATTTGCTTCCGGCGGGAGAGTTCAAAACAGAAGCACTTCAGCGTGCACAAGACAAATGAAAACACAGGCAAGACAGCACTTGGAAATGACTTTGAGTTTAGTTTCAAAAGTTTATGGGTAAAAAATTAAGCCCTACTCTCTTCTCCCCTTGAAGAGTAAATATCCCCATCACTCCTTTCGCTCTCAAACTAAGTGGTTATGTTAAGGACAGCAATGCTGTAATAACAATAGAACGCAGGTATTTTGAACAACTACTTATCAGCAAGCTCTATTAATAAATGAGTATTTTTCATCAAGTGTCTATTGAGCACCTGCTCAGAGCAGAGGAGATAATTCAATAAGCTAGCAAGAAGACCGAGGGGATGGGCAGGTAAATAGCCAAATACAATACAACAACTGCTCAGAGAACACACAAGAGGCGTGCCTTCTCCTGAGCGCTCAGTCTCTGCACGTGTGTAAGAGTTCTGTGCGGTGTGGAAGAGTTACCCAGAAGGTCACACTCTCATGAGGCCCTTCTGAAGAGTGTCATTCCAGGGTCGGGAGCGCAGGAGTGCTGGGCAAGACATGACCAAAAGACAGCAGACAGGGAAACTGCTGGGGCCCGAGCTCGGAAGTTAGAAGAGAATGCTGAGTGATTAGAAACTGGAAAAGGGGTCCGAGTTCCCACACGTGCTGGGATCAAAGCGTTTGTGGACTTTAATCTTGGAATCTAGCGAGCCCCACAGTGACAGGACCACACCTGTGGTGAAGGCGCTAAACATTTGGCTACAAGGTAAACTTGTGTCTATACTAAGTGACTCTTCAATTTCCTGGTAGGTACAAATTATCTGTGATGATTTCAGGCAAAACTGATTTCCCCTTCCTTCTTCAAAATGCTTATACTTTGACAATTAAATCACCGAAAGTTATAGGCGTGTTCTTACTATTAAAGACCAAAGGGGGAAGGAAAAAAGCTTCAGCTGGCAACTGTTTCCACCAATGATCTTATTAAGCCATGCTCCACATTAAAACGCTTTAAATCTAAAAAAAGATCCTGATGAAAAGAAGCACAATCACAACCAATCAATTCTTCTGCCTCCTACTCGAAATAAAGATTCCCCCCCTCCCCAAGAGAATTTCGTTTGGCAAGTTCTGAAAAACTTAAATTTCAAAGAACACACGTTCGCCTCCTCAATATTCTTAAAAAAACTTTCCCCTACTCAATGGGTCGGAAGCCAGAGCTCCAAAACAGGGTCAAACGAATCCAAACCGACAAAGAGTGACTTTCTCTGCGTCCCAAGTGCTTCTATACCATTCCAGCAAGTCCGGTCCCGTTGTCACCTTCTTCACGTTTCCCCACTCTCAGTTGGGGGTGACGCGGATCATCATCTCTGGAGATGTGGAAGGGGACCGTGTCACTCTGGGAGGACCGGAGCGAGTTCTCGGGACCCGAGACGCCGGCAGAACGAGGGGGACCGGGCCGAAGCGCAGGGGGCGGGGGGAGCCCGGGGCCAGGGAGGCTAGCCCGGGCCAAGGTGCTGGAGCCGCCGTCAGGAGAAGGCACGGAGCGGGGCGGAGGACCGGCCCGGGAGGAGACCAGGAAAGAGGCTCGAGCCCAAACAAAAACAACCCAAAGTTGAGCGCGGCGGAGAGAGCAGATTGGGCGAGACCGTTCACGGCTGCCCATTGGAGAAGAGGGAAAACAGAGTCCCCCAATCGCGAGCGGCGGGGCTGCTCCCCTCGTGCGGCCGCGGGCCGGCCCGGCGCTGCCCGGCGGCCGCTACCGCTCCCTTCCGGCCGCGGCGCCCACTGCAGGGCCCGCGCCCCTCGCCCGCCGCCGCGCCCCTCCCCCAGCCGTCCCCACCGCCCCCGCGGTCCCGGCTCCGGTCCCCCCACCCCTGTCCCGGCCCGGCGCCCCCCGCGCTCCCGCCGGCCCGCCCCCAGCCCGCCGCCCGCGTCCGGCGCCCCGCCGCCCCCCGCACGCCCGCGCCGGCGTCCGCCCCCCTGCTCACCGCCGGGCGCTACCCGTTCCTCCTCGGGGCGCGTCGAGGCCCAGCCGCCCCGCCGCTGCGCCGCTGGGGGGGGGGGTGGCCCCGCTCTGCCCGGCGACACTTCCTCGTCCCTCAAGAAAATTAATCACCAAAAATAATTCCACAGAAAAATGGGAAGAGTAAAATCCAAGATGGCGGCCTCCGCCGCAGCACCGCCCGCTCCATCCGCTGTTGGGAAATGAGTCCCAGCCGCGGCCGGAGCCCCCCGCCCCCACCGCGCCGCGCCCCCCGCGCCCCCGCGCCGCGGGCCTCACCTCGCCTCTCGCGCGGCCTCGGGGAATCCCGGAGGCAGCCGCTGGCCTGGCGACTCCGCGCCCAGGGTCCTGGCGCCGCGCGTGCCGTCTCCGGTGCCCGGGTGCCCTCACCTCATAGCCCCGGAGCCTCCCCGTCCGCGCCGCAGACGCGTCGCCGCCCCCGGTGAGCCGCTCGGACGCCGCCCGGGAACGGTGGAAGGACACGAAAAGGAGTACCCTCGGACGGGCGGAGGGACACCACTTCAGCTCACGCCTCTTCGGCCGCCTCTGTTGCTTTTACGGGACTGGGGGTTGGGTGGGGGTGGGGGAGGCGGAGAAACCCGAGAAAGAAATGAGTTCCCCCCGCCGGCTGCTTCTCGCGGCGGAGGAACAAAAAAGCGAATTTTGAGAGGACGAGGCCAGTCGTCGCTTCGCTTCGCTCGCGGCGGAGGGATTCGTATTGAGCTGTCGGAAAGGATCCCTCCGCCCCTCGCTGCCCTTTAAATCGCCGCTGGAGGCGGTGTCGCCGCGCGCCCCTTGGGCGCTGCTTGCGCCCTGGGTTTCTGCGTGCGCTCTGGGCTCGCGAGGCTGTCTTCCAACCCTCGGTCCCTGGCGCAGCAGTGCCACTGGGGACCGCTTCTAAGTCAGGACGGGGGTCAGCCGTGGGGGACGGTCAGGCTTCTCGCCGGCTGCGCCGAGAAGAGGTGGCCCCCGTGGAGGCGAGCCTCTTTGTTGTGGGAGTGGGTGTCGTTGGGAGCAGATAACACACTGCATAGACCGTGTGGGCAGCCTGAGTTCACCGCCTCGTGTGGGAGGGAGCGAGACGGGAGCCTGAATCAACCCGGCCACTAGCTGCCTAGCGTCAGCCGGCCATTTCTTGAGCACCTACTGTGCGTCGGGTTTTCGGAGAAACGGGTTTTGCCGATTCACTCCCTCGTTGGGCAGTGCCGGTACCCAAGGATACGGGCCCCCTCCTGGGTCTCAGGCTGGTCGGGAATTTGTTGAGAGGCTCCCGCGGGTCGGGCGCGCGGCCTCACCCTCTGGATCCTGCCTGCGAGGTTGACAATAATGGCTACAGAATAGCAATCATGAAAGGAACAGCCTTTCCTGGATACCAGGCGTCATCCTCAAGCTTTGGTTCCCTAACTCGTTTACAACGACTCCCAGGAGGTGGGGACCGTTTTTTCCCAGTTTATACGTAGGGAGACAGGCATCAAAAGGTGAGGCGACCTCCAATATCAGTCAGGGCTTGAAGCAGAGCCCTTATCCTGGTAAAAAGCGCAGATGCCAAGAAGTTGGGGTTGCCACAAGCGGGCAGATGGCACGGTATTGGTGCCTAAATGTCTCCGCCACCCGGAAGAGTGGATATGGGTATGGAAGGAAAAGGGAGTGGTTGAGAAAGGTGAGCCCGAGAAGTGCAGAAGCCCTGAGGCTGGAGTGGGGGAGGAGGTGGTAAAGAGCCCAGCTCGGTCCTGCAGAGAGGAGGGCAGGCGGGTCCTTCTATTCCAGGAAGAGCCCCGGGCCTTCCTTGGTTTCCTGCCATTCCCAGGGCCTGGCACAGAGTAGGCGTGCCAGAAAGGCGGCTTCCGTGGACAGTGTCGATGACCACAAGGTCTGTGGTCCACCAAACCACCACCACCAACACGACTGCTTACCTGATTTTCTCTCCCTCTTGACCTTGAGTGGCAGACATAGCGCCTGTTATCCCCTTTCACAGATGCGAAATTGAGGCACAGTGATTGGCTGAGGACATGAATCTACAGAGGTGGAGGCGGGACTAGATCTTAAACACCAGCGCTCCTCCCACTGCCCTCACCTTTCCTCCTGGGGAAGCCCACTGGGCGGGGATGCGGCCGTGCGGGGTCTGACCACCCCTCAGGTGAAGCCGATCGGCTCAGGAACCTGCACGCTCTGCTCTTTTGCTCTGAAAGCCTCCGGGCGTCTCTGACATCAGAAGCTGCCTTGCTACGTTCCTCTCTGCTAGCACAACTAATGAATGATTGCTTCAGTTTCATTAGCTTCCGATTTATGGCTAAACTTTCCAATATTTTCATAGTGCTTGGCTCCAAATCCCCAAATTGCACCCCACTGAGACTGCCGTTGCCACCCTGTCTCCTCGCTTGGTGCCCAGGGAGGAAGAAACCCCATGGGCACCACAGTCCTGTGTGGCTCCCCCTAGGTCTCGGTGCCCAGGCCCCAAGTCCAGCCATGTCCGGGCAGCCCCTCACAGCCCCAAACATCTCTGTCTTCCCCACTAGAAGCTTTCCAGAGTCCATCCCGACAGCGCCCCCTGCGGCTGACACCAAAATCCGACCCTGACAAGTCCCCAGACTCCCAAGACGCTGGCTTCATCCGCTCCCGGCCCAGCGCCAAGTATTCCTGGCGCAGGGGAGGCAGATGGGTGACCCCAGACACAAGTCCCTCCGGGTCCCCACTTCTGAGCCTGCCTCCACCCCCCACCCGCACCCCGCACCCCCTGTGCTGCTGGCTGCTCTTCCAGCCTCCGCTGAGAGGCCCTCAGGGTGGGCCGGAGCTCTCTGAGCTGGCCAGAGGCCACAGCCCAGAGCAGCTTTGCTGGGGGAAACTGGAAATTCGACTTCCCCACAGTGAGCGTGGCCAGCTGGAGGCCGCCTCCTGCCAGCTGGCAGAGGAGGGGGGTTGGGGACAGGAAGTAGTGTGGCCAGGCACCTGCCCAGCCCCCCACGTGACAGGAGCCACCGGCATTTACAGCGTGAAGCCGCTGGATGCCCCAGTGGAGGTGCTAAGCCACAGAGGCGGTGGGGCCCCGCCAGTCCTGGACAGATGGAAAGATGTTAACAACTCGAAAGGAAGACTGAGTTGGCGGAAGGAGCCTGGGCCAGCCCCGGAAGCCCAGGAGTGCCAGTCCAGCCCACAGCTGACCTGGGCGCCGCACCCCTGCCACGGGATCCTTTCCAGTCCCCCCAGCAGGGGCGAGGGGGCACTGCAGAGACCCAGCTGAGTCCCACCAAACCTGCATCCCTCTCCCACGCCCCTTCTTCAAATACCAGGTTCACCCAGCCACTGGCTGGCAGGGATTTGCTTGCTGGGATCCTGTGCCCACAGGGAGAGCCCACAGGTCCTGCTGAGCCCAGAATATCAGGCTGGGTGGCAGGTGCTTCTCAATGTAAAGTGATACCTTGGCTTTCAGACTCTGCTTTCCTGTCTCCCCTTCACCCCTGCCGACCCCACCCCTGCCCAGAAGGCAGGGCTGCTCTGATGGGAGCAGGTGCCAGAGTGGGCGGCAGGAAGAGGGCGGGGGACATACCCAGGGTGATTCCCCCGTCTGGGCAGCTGCTGGCTCCTCGGCCACCCGCCTGAGCATCGCAGCGCCCCCTGCATCGTGCTTGCCCCTCCACTGCCCAGTTCTCCTTTGGTAGGAGGAGGAAGGGTCAAGTGACCTGCCCAAGGCCAAGTCAACAGCGGCAAGACTCCGGGGCAGCTGTGATTAGGGCCTTGACATAAGTCTGACCTGGGTTTGAATCTCAGTTCCACAGCCTAGCAGCCATGTGATTTGGGCTCAGTGAGGCAGCCTGTCTACATACCTGTTCTCTCACCTGTGCAAAGGTGCCAGTCCTGATCCTGCCCAAGGAGTCACCTCTGTATCTCCAAAACGGCTTATGTACCAAAGATGCCCACCTTCCCATCCCTGCCTGCGTGTCTCTAAACTTCTGACAGCACCACTTAGGTGTTTCATAGGCATTTCAGATAAAGCGAGGTTAAAATTGAAAACACATGCACGCCAAATTCCACTTCCCAGAGAGAGACCTTTACCATTTGCTCGGGTCCAGTACCTAGCTTTTAGTTTCCTTAATGACCTTTGTGTTTGGTTTGGTTGGTTTTCTCCTTAGCACACATCACCATCTAGCATCCTCTGTGTGTGTGTGTGTGTGTGTGTGTGTGTGTGTGTGTGTGTGTGAGTTGCTCTCTCGTGTCTGACTCTTTGCGACCTCATGGATTGTAGCCTGTCTATGGAATTTCCCAGGCAAGAATACTGGAGTGGGTTGCCGTTTCCTCCTCTAAGGGAATCTTCCTGGCCCAGGGTTTGAACCCAAGTTTCCTGCATTTCGGGCAGATTCCTTCCCATCTGAGCCGCCAAGAATCGCCCTAGCATCCTGTATCTTTCACTTGTCCATTGCATCTCCTGACCGCATCTCTCTCCCAGGCTGTAAGTTATTTAAGGGTGGGGGGCTTTGTCTGCCTTGTTCACTGCTGTGTCCTCAACATCTGGAACAGTGCCTGGGACCCTGGTGCAGAGGCTTAATTCACGAAAGATAATGCTAACCTTCCAGGGTTGCTACAGGGATAAGACGAGTTGTAAGCAAGTTTCTAACCACTCCCCTGTTTCTGAGGCTCAAGCTCCAGTCATAGAGGTTTCTCTACCACCCACCCCTACATGTGCACAGACTTCCCTCCCTTTCAAGCTCAGCAGTGCCCTGGGCTTCGTGTCTGCCTAGGACAACCCATAGGGTCCCAGAAACAGCCCCATGCTGAGGGCTGGTACTCCTTCCGGTTCCCACCAGCACCAGAAAGGAACCCAGACATAAAATAGCCACCCTTGTCGTCTCAGACACACCTCGGATAAACACAGAGAGGATCAGTGGCTGCTGAAAAACTGGTTTCCTCAAGGGCAGGGAAAGCGTCCTCTTATTATTAGTCAATAATTTCAAACTTACAAGAAGGTTTCAAGCATAGCACAAAAACCTCACTTTCCTAAACTGTAAGTTGCTGCCGCGATGCTCCAAGACTTCTGAGCAGACTTGGGTGTGTTTTCCGGCAGCTAGAGGGCCCCCCACAAAACCAGGCGATGACGATTGAGACATTTACACAGGTGGGTGGATGCGGTTTCATCACCACACCAGACTCATGTTTTCCCAATGACCCTAGTAATGTCCTTTATAGCAAGGGAGCTTGCCCAGAGCCCCCAGTTACTTCGGTTGGTGATGCTTCAGCTTCCTCCACGTGAAGCAGTTCCTCACCCTTCCCTTTAATTGCATGATTTGGGCAATCATGAAGGTTAGATTATTGTGGAGTCCCTCACTTTAGCTTTCTTCTGACAGCTCTCCATGATTAGATTAAGGTCAGGTACCTCTGGCGGGAATGTCGCAGAGTGAGGCTGAGTTTCTGTCACTGCATCCTCTCAGGTGGCAAAGCATTTCAATTTGATCCGTAACTGATGATGCTCACTTGGGTCCCTTGATTAAGGGGTGTGTGTCAGGGCTTCTCCACGGGAAAGTCGCTTGTTGAGAGTCTGAAGATTCTTTATAATAAGTACTCTGTGGAGATGAACTTCAGGAGGATATAAACATCTGATTCTCATCAAACTTTCAATGTATTAATATATATTGTTTCAGTATGGACTGATGGGCTCCTATTTAGTTCAGTTCAGTTCAGTCGCTCACTCATGCCTGACTCTTTGCGACCCCATGGACTGCAGTGTGCTCGGCCTCCCTGTCCATCACCAACTCCCAGAGTTCACCCAAACTCATGTCCACTGAGTCAGTGGTGCCATCCAACCGTCTCATCCTTCGTCATCCCCTTCTCCTCCTGCCCTCAATCTTTCCCAGTATCAGGGTCTTTTCAAATGAGTCAGCTCTTCACATCAGGTGGCCAAAGAATTGGAGTTTCAGCTTCAACA
Source organism: Odocoileus virginianus (assembly GCF_023699985.2). Taxonomy (NCBI): domain Eukaryota; kingdom Metazoa; phylum Chordata; class Mammalia; order Artiodactyla; family Cervidae; genus Odocoileus; species Odocoileus virginianus. The sequence goes on from NC_069701.1 coordinate 39,527,352, forward strand.
TCAGTCCTTCCAATGAACACCCAGGACTGATCTCCTTTAGGATGGACTGGTTGGATCTCCTTGCAGTCCAAGGAACTCTCAAGAGTCTTCACCAACATATAGTTGGAGAATCTATGTTCCCATTTCTTCCCCTCTCTCTTCTCTCTCCCTCCAAAGATATTTATGGCAGCTATATTTATAAAAGCCCCAAACTGGAAGCAAAGCAAATGCTAACCAACAAAAGAATGGATAAAGTGTGGTCTAGCTATGTGATGAAATACTAATCAGAAATAATAATGAGTGAGCCACAACAAGGATGAATTTCAAAACCATTATGTTGGGAAAAGAAGCTAGAAACAATAGAGTATAAATTGCTTAGTTTCAAACATGTGATGTCCTAGAAGAGAAAGAAACTCATCTATGGGGATAGAAGTCTGAAGCATCGTTTGCCTCCCGGCAGGTGGTATTCACTAGGTAGGGACATGGCGAACTTTCTGGTGTCATGGAAACATCCTATATCCAAGGCTGGCTACCTGGGTATGTACAGTTTAAATGTGAGGTCTGTACAAATTACTGAATGTCAGTTATACCCTCAAACAAGAGAGGAACAATCTGGGAAAAAAGTGAACTGAACTGGCTTACTGCACAATGAAGACCTCTCCAGTTTTTCCAAGACTTGTGGTTGAGCAAACTGCAAAATAGTTGTTCCTTGGCTCTTCCATAAGCATTGCTTCTGGGAATGACGCAGGTTTGAAGTGCACACTCCAGGTTCCAGGTGCAGGTGAGGAACCTGAAGGTTCTTGCTCTGCAATCTGGCCTGTTAGAGCTGGCTCTTGCTGTGTGATGCTTAAAGGGATGGGGGGGGGGGGTGCTGCTGTTTCCTCCACCACCAGGTGAGTTTCCAGGCTGCAGGGCCTAGGGCCATCCCAAGATGCTGTCAGACATGCACAGAACTGGGAAGCTCCAGCCAGTTTTAAGTCGACCCTGGTCTTCTCTGGCCAGGACATATGAGCTGCACAGAGTCAGTTCTCTGCTCCATCACAACATCCGCGATTCCCTTGTCATATCCCATGTGTCCTCTTCGGGCTGTTGGCTTGTCCCCTGGTGAATCCCTAGGGGTGGTGTTTCCTGAGTCAAAGGTAGAGTTGATTTCCAGCCTGGGTGGTCAGGCAGACAAGGGGACTGGGGCCCCGGCCCTGGCATTTGGAGTGGAAACCCTGGCTTCAGAGTTGGAGGCCCCAAGGGGTTCAAGAAGGCGTTAGGATGGTGAAGGGAGCACTCGCCAAGAGGGAAATGAGGGGCTTCGACTGTCTCTGTGGGGTTTTTCCCTCTCTTTAATCAAAGAGTAGAAAACATGACAATCTACCCCCCACAGCTCTGTGAGCAACATAAAGTGTGGGCCACAAAGACACAGAATCCTCATTTCCTTTGTCCCTACTGTCCACAGACACACAATCTGCATGCAGGACCCCAGGCCTTGCCCCTGCATGCCCAGGCCTCAGGAGGGACCTTCAGGAGACTGGACATTGTGGCAACCTTGGGCTATGGTGGAGCCCAGTTTGGGACAGCAAGTTTCAGAGACTGGTGAGAATTTGCTGGAGAGATGGAAATTTCCAGGAGAAGGCCCAATGGACCTATGGATGCATCCAAGGATGGAGAAGGCAAAGGAGCCCCCGGATTGCAGGAGCAGGACAGGTACAGTCCCTCCCACACACGGGAGGCCACGGCCACACCCCCGCTGGTCTAAGGGCCCCGCACCCTGCATCCCAGCCTCTGGAGGGAGACCCGGATGTGGGGATCTCCTTCTAGCCTGACCCCAGCTCAGGCTCTTCACAGGGTCCGTCTGTTTTCAAAGGGCTTTAAATCAAGCAGAGAAGAGTCATTCAACCCGGAAAGGGCTCGGCCCAGAGGCAGGGGACCGTCTTCCCATCTGTGTGAGTTTCCTGTGGCTTAAAACAACAGAAAATTGTTCTCTCCCAGTTTGGAGGTCAGAAGTCCCAAATCAAGGTGTGGGCAGGGCTGTGATCCCTTCGGGGGTTTCAGGAAGGATCCTTTCTGCCTCTTCCAACTCTGGCGGCTCCAGGCGTCCCTAGGCTCATGGTCTTGTCCCTCCAGCCTCGGCCTTCATCTTCCTGTGGCCTCTCCTCTGTGTCAAATCCCCCTGTCCTTTCCCTAAGACCCTTTTCGCTGGATTTAGACCCATCCAGGTAATCCATTGGAAAAGACCCTGATGCTGAGAAAGATGGAGGGCAGGAGGAGAAGGGGGCGACAGAGGATGAGATGGTCAGCTGGCATCACTGACTCGATGGACATGAGTTTGAGCAAACTCTAAAAGATAGTGAAGGACAGGGAAGCCTGGAGTGTTGCAATCCACGGCGTTGCAAGTAGTTGGACACAACTTAGTGACTGAACAACAATGAAGTCAGTTCAAGTGGGGACCAAGCTCTGATCCTTCCTGGTTGTTCCACAGTCTGCCTGGCTTTGCTTAACTGATTCTAACTTGAGCAGGGGAGATGTTGTCCTGCACCTGCCCTCCCTGCCCAGGACGTGGGGCTCCCAGCTCACCCCAGTCCTCGGTTCCTCCAGGCGTGAAGCAAGCCTAGCACTAGCTTTCTGGTTTCTTCATTCTCTTGCTGGGGGCAGGCGGCCAAACTGGAGTTTCTCCCTTTGGCAAATGGAATGGATTCTCACACCCAGCACAAGAGCAGCCCCAGCTGAGGGCCGATGGTGGTGGAAGAAGGGGCCCCTCCCCTGAATCCCACTATGGGTACCCAGAGCTATGAGGCAGACCCTAGCATCTGATCCAACATTCCTTGAGCATCCCTTCTACACACCAAAACCTGAGCCCTTGTCTACAGCCAGGTACCAGTGGAGACAAACCACATAGAAGTCTGAACAGGGAAGGTTTAAAATGGGCACATCTCATTTATTGTGCTTTGCAGATATGGTGCTTTTATACAAATCGAAGATTGGCAACCCTGTGTCCAGCAACCCTGCTGGTGACATTCTTCCAACAGCTTTTGCTCACTCTGTGTCCCTCTGTCACATTTTGGCATTTATGGCCATACTTCAAAACCTTGGGTACGTTTGTTAATGGTAATCTGTGATCAGTGGGCTTTGATATTATTATGGTCACCATTTCAGCATCATTTAGCAATAAAGCATTTTTTAATCAAGGCATATACAGTCTTTTAAGATAATGCTATTTCATACTTAGAAGAGTACAGAATCATGTAAACATAAATTTTATATGCACTGCGAAGCCAAAAACTCATGTGAGTTGTTTTGTCGTGGTACAGTAAGTCCCCTACATACGAGCCTTTAAGTTGCGAACTTTGAAAGACGCGAACACGCGCTCCGTCCACGCCAGGCGTGCCCGACCCTGCGGCTGGCCCTCCGTCTCCCGTCGCTGACCATCCCTTAGCTCCGCCGTCTCCCGCCGCCTCTCCTCCCCCAGTCAGCAGGTCTTCTGGCCTCTTCACTCGATGCCAGCCCCCGTGTGCCAGCTGTTGAACTGTTCCACTGCGCTTTTCAAGGTGCTATACCGTAAGGTTAGAGATGTTTTATTTTTAGTGTTTGTGTTTTATATATGAATTATTTGTGTGTTATAAACTTATTACAGCACAGTACTATAGGGGCTTCGCGGGTGGCTCAGGCGGTAAAGAGTCCACCTGCAATGCAGGAGACCCAGGTTCGATCCCTGGGTCAGGAAGGTCCCCTGGAGGAGGGCGTGGCAGCCCACTCCAGTGTTCTTGCCTGGAGAATCCCATGGACAGAGGAGCCTGGTGGGCTGCAGCCCGTGGGGTCACAGCGTCGGACACAGCTGACAACCGAGCACAACAGCACTATATAGCCAATGGTGTCAGTTGAGTCCCTGGGCTAACTCTGTTGGACTTGGCAAGAAAATTGGACGTACAAACATGTTCTTGGAATGGAACTCATTCATATGGAGGGGACTTACTCTAACTGGTCAACGCCCCTGTATGTAACGAGCTCGCGTAGCCACAGCCAGCTGCCCCCCACACCACGTGAATGATATCCCCTGCCCGCCGGCTCAGGCCCCTCTACTCCATCCTGGACCCCCCCGCCCCGGTGTGGACGCCCACCTCACTCAACTCTGACCCCTTGTGCTGGGCCACCCTCCCCTCCCGTGGCACGGGAGCCCCTCACCCCGCTCAGGCTCCAGCCCCCCACGTGGGACCCCTACTGATGCAGGCACACTCCTCCCACCCTGGGCCCGCTGCCCTCCTGTGTGGACACCCTCCTCTCAGGCAGGGGGCACCCACCTCAGCTCAGCTAATGGCTTCTTGACTGGAACTTTCAGGAAGGGAAGGAAAGGGGAGGGGGCGAAGAACAGGAGACCTGAATCTTTAAACCCCTCCTGGAAGTGAGGAGTGATCGCAGCAAAGGAAAGAAGGGCAGAGTTTTTTCTGAATGAAGACCAGCTTTTGCAGGGATGGGGCTTCCCAGGTGGCACTAGTGGTAAAGAACCCGTCCGTCGATGTAAGGGACACAGGTTCGATCCCTGGGTCGGGAAGATCCCCTGGAGGAGGGCAGGGCAACCCACTCCTGTATCCTTGCCTGGAGAATCCCATGGACAGAGGAGCCTGTGGGCTGCAGTCCATGGGGTCGCAAAGAGTGGAGCACGACTGAAGTGACTCAACACACGCACATGTCCCAGGGATGATGCAAGTAAAGCCACGGGCATAGGGACGTGACTGGGACATTGGTGGTTATACCATCCTGTCTGGGCGCTGAGGCAGCTGGCAGCAGTCACAGCTGGTATCAGGTGAGGCAGGAGCCCCTGGCCCCCACCATGCCTCCTGACCCCTGCCTCTGCATTCCACCTGGGAACAGAGTTTCTTCCAACCATAAAATATAGCTTAAGGGCAAGGGCGCTCCATCAGGAGAGGCTCCAGTATTTGGTCCAGGTCTTCCTTCGGCAAATGCTTGCTTGTTTAATTAAAATAATAAAGCCATTCATCCGTGTTCATAGCAGTATTATTCAAAACAGCCAAAATATGGAAGCAACCCAAATGTCCGCGAATGGACGAATCAATGGGGAAAATGTGGTCCCTCCATGCAGTGGCGTGTTCTCCGGCCTTGTCAAGGAAGGGAATTCTTTTTTTACAGCTAGTAGTTTACTATAACTCTAAATGACTGTAAGCTTTAAAAACTGTGGATCACTACATTGTACACCTGTAACTTACATAATATAGGACATGAACTCTACTTCAATAAAAAAAATAAAAAAGATGACAAGCAGAAACCATCCTTTCAGATACAGTGGAGATTGTCTGACCTCAGAAAACACTCCCAGGTACCCGACTCGTGTGCAGTTGGAGTTAGGAGGAAGGCACAGTAGGAGGCCTACATTGAGCTCATGTAATCTCATCAGCAACCGGTGACTGCCGAAGAAAAATGCTAGCAGCGTACTCCTTATAAGACCAGGTTTTGATTAACTCAACTATGCATTGTATACCTTGCTGTTTGGCCGCCAAGTCCTGTCTGATTCTTCTGCGACCCCTTGGACCCCTGCCAGGCTCCTCTGTCCATGGTTTTCCCAGACAAGACTACTGGAGTGGGTGGACACTTCCTTCTCCCACCGAAGGGAATTCTGACACTGGATACAATGTGGATGAACCTTGAGTTATGCTAAGTAAAATAAGCCAGTCACAGAAGGACAAATACTGCGTGATTTCACTTACAAGAGGTAGCTAGTCAAAAGCATAAAGACGGGAAGTATTAACAGGATGGTGGTTACCGGGGGTTGGGGATGGGGGAGAGGGGAGTGAGTGTTTAGTGGGGATGGAGTTCCAGTTTGGGAGGATGAAGGGTTTTGGAGATGGATGGTGGTGATGGTGGCAGAACCACAGGAACGCACTTAGTGCCTGCGAACTGTGCGCTACGTTCTGTTCCCTGTATCTCACTTGGTTAAAGTAACACCGCCACCCACAGGAAACTCTGCTCACTGTTGTGTGGCAGCCCCTGGGAGGGGAGTTTGGGGGAAAAGGGATACAAGTATGTGTGGCTGAGTTTCTTCGCTGTCAGCCTGAAATTGTCACAACATCGTTAATCAGTTATACTCCGATATAAAATATAAACTTTCAGTTCAGTTCAGTCGCTCAGTCATGTCCGACTCTTTGTGACCCCATGGACTGCAGCATGCCAGGCCTCCCTGTCCATCACCACCTCCCAGAGTTTACTCAAACTCAGGTCCATTGAGTCAGTGATGCCATCCAACCATCTCATCCTCTGTCGTCCCCTTCTCCTTCCACCTTCAGTCTTTCCCAGCATCAGGGTCTTTTCCAATGAGTCAGTTCTTCACATCAGGTGGCCAAAGTATTGGAGTTTCCGCTTCAACATCAGTCCTTCCAATGAATATTCAGGACTGATTTCCTTTAGGATGGACTGGTTGGATCTCCTTGCAGTCCAAGGGACCCTCAAGAGTCTTCTCCAACACCACAGTTCAAAAGCATCAATTCTTCGGTGCTCAGCTTTCTTCATACTCCAACTCTCACATCCATACATGACTATTGGAAAAACCATAGCTTTGACTAGACGGACCTTTGTTGGCAAAGTAATGTCTCTGCTTTTTAATATGCTGTCTAGGGTGGTCATAGCTTTTCTTCTAAGGAGCAATTAATTTAATTGTTCAAATAAAAAAAATCAAATACCAGAGCCCTGTTACCTGAATTTCTGTTTTGTGCTACATACTGGGCAAGGCTCTAGTAGTGAGCACTGTGGCCCTAGCTTACAGATGAGGAAGATGAGGGCCTCAGAGCGACCTGCCCGAGGTCACATAGTCTTAGTGGCAGAGCTCCGGCCCCATGTGCGCCTGATCAGGAGTGTGGCACGATCCACGGTCCTGCGGGTCATTCCAAGTCCTGGCGCTGCAGTCAGCGTGGGGACTGTGAATTCCACCTCCTCTGGCAGAAGGACACTCTGACCACCAGATCCGGGGCCTCCGTTTTTGGCATGTTCTGCCCTCTGGCCGTAGAAGACGGGGTGCTATACAGCTTGCGTAGGGCCTTCTGGCTCACATGTGTTCCATGGTCAGTCCTTGGCCGTAGGGCCGATGGTCCCCTCCTCCAGGGCTCTGCCCTCGGTCCAGCCCCACCGATCCCTTCTGCTGTCCTGGGAGTTCATTTGGCGTCCATGTCCCTCAACTGGTCAGGCCAGTTGTCCTCTTCCACCTGGACCCAGTCCCCCCACCATGTGAGTCTCAGCCTGAGGGCTTACAGTGGGCCTGAGACACCACCAGCCCACGCCCCTCAGCAGTGGGCACCTGGTGACCCTCTGGTTGGCAAAGGATCCCATCCTGAGGGGCCACTTTCTAGGACCGTGTCTGGTACCAACTGTCTCAGGCTTGGTCCCACAGATACAGCCTCAGAGAAAAACACGTGAAAGCATGTAGCTTATTGGTGGTTGTTCAGTTGCTGAGTAGTGTCAGACTCTTTGCAACCGCATGGACTGCAGCACTCCAGGCTTCCCTGTCCTTCACCGTCTCCTGGAGTTTGCTCAAACTCATGTCCATCGAGTCGGTGATGCCATCCAACCATCTCATCCTTTGTCATCCCCTTCTCCTCTGCCTTCAATCTTTGCAGCATCAGAGTCTTTCCCAATGAGTTGGCTCTTTGCATCAGATGGCCAAAGTATTGGAGCTTCAGCTTCAGCAGTCCTTCCAGTGAATATTCAGGGTTGATTTCTGTTTAAAGAGACCTTATTTAATAGATATTGTTAATTCATTAACACCAACACCACAGCCAACAGCACGGCAGTGCAACATGAAGGAAGCTCATGTGACACACGTGACTTCTCCGTGATGCACAGACAGTTCTTCAGCAGTCATTTTAGCAAAATCACCAAGAAGAAGCACAAAAATGACAAAATCAGGCACTAAATAGACTGTGAAAAGGATAATTATTTACAGTATGAGAGCAGGAATGAGGAGGAGGGGCATCACCAAGTCTGACTTCAGTTCTAGCAACTCAATATTGTCACCTCTCTTCATGTGTGTGTGTCCATGAATGACCACAAAAGCACCCCAAGTATCAATTTTAGGGTTGCAAATACATTTTAGCTTGAGGTGAATTTGCAAATACAGAATCCACTAATAGTGAATATCAACTGCCTGAACATATTGCAGACCTTCCAAAATAAAATAGCCAGTTATTTTACCAGCAAACAAGTTTATGTGGGAACAGCAGAGGAATTGCAATTTGGGGTGTGCAGGTGATGGCAAAGCCATAGGCAAGCCTGGAGAACAAAGGACAGGAACTTTACTTTGTAGAGAAAAAGGAGGAAAGTGGGAGGGGCTGCTATGAACGAACGATCCTTTGGAGGAGAGCAAGAGTCTGGGTGGGGACAGTTTCTTATTGGCTGAGTGGTGGTGGCTATTCCTTCCCGGGGCTGTGGCGGGGCAAGAAGGAAATCTTCCTGCCTCCTGCTGAGGTAGTAGAGAAAGCTTCTTCCTACCCAGAATAAAGCTGCAGCTGGTTTCCTGTGGGTGAGAGCTCCCTCTTGTGGCTCTGCGTTCTGAATGCGATTTCCTTTATTTGGGCTTCCCCGGTGGCTCAGAGGTTAAAGAACCCGCTTGCAATGCAGGAGACCCAGGTTCATTCCCTGGGTCAAGAAGATCCCCTGGAGAAAGGAATGGCTACCCACTACAGTATTCTTCCCTGGAGAATCCATGGAACGACGAGACTGGCAGGCTACAGTCCATGGGGTCACAAAGAGACACGAGTGAGCAACTAACACTTTCATTTTCGCTTTATTTATTTTTGCAATATATACAATTATAATTGCAATATACAAATACAATATGCAATATACAAAAGTAAATATTATTTTTGAACTCTTTGGTCATCTGTTGGAAACATGTCTCAGGAGCCCTGAGTAATTCAGTGTGTTTCCAAGAGGGTCATTCTCTTGCATAATCATAATGCTGCTGCTGCTGCTGCTAAGTCACTTCAGTCGTGTCCGACTCTGTGCGACTCCATAGACGGCAGCCCACCAGGCTCCCCCATCCCTGGGATTCTCCAGGCAAGAGCACTGGAGTGGGTTGCCATTTCCTTCTCCAACGCATGAAAATGAAAAGTGAAAGTGAAGTCGCTCAGTCATGTCCGACTCTTAGCGACCCCATGGACTGCAGCCCACCAGGCTCCTCTGTCCTTGGGATTTTCCAGGCAAGAGTACTGGAGTGGGTTGCCACTGCCTTCTCCAATAATCACAATACAGTTATCAAAATCAAGAAATTCACCAGTGGCACTGGGGAGGGGCTTGATTCATGGTTAATCAGTCAATCAATTATATTTCAATAAGAACAGAAACTTACCAGTGATATAATACTATTATATAACAGCTTCTACCCTCAGTCTAGCACCAGTCCAAAATCACATATTCCATGACCTTTGTTGTTACGTCATACCTTTTAGTTCTTCAGTCCTTCTTTGTCTTTTTGATCTTGTTTTATAGAATGTCCTCCAATTTGGATTTTCTGCTGTTTCCTTGGGCTTGTTTCCCTGTGGTGTTTCCCCAGGTGGTGCTAATGATAAAGAACCCACCTGCCAATGCAAGAGACGTAAGAGATGCGGGTTTGATCCCTGGGTCAAGAAGATCCCCTGGAGGGGGAAATGGTAACCCACTCCAGTATTCTTGCCTAGAGAGTCCCATGGACAGAGGAGCCTGACGGGCTACGGTCCATAGGGTCGCAGAGTTGGACATGACTGAATCAACTTAACATGTAAACATGCAGTTTCCTCATGATTAGGTTTAAGTTGTGCATTTTGGGCAAGAACATACAGAAGTGATGCTGATTTCTTCTTGGTGCATCAAATCAACAAAATGTAAGGGCAGCCTACCAAGAGGGAGAAAATATTTGTAAATGATACATCCAGTAAGGTGTTAATGTCCAAAGTATACAAAGAACTCATGCAAGTCAACATCAAAACAAAACAAAACACACAATCTGGTTAAAAAAGTAGCAGAGGACCTGAAAAGACATTTTTCTAAAGAAGACCTACTGATGACCGACAGACACATGAAAAGATACTCAACATCACTGATCATCAAAGAAACGCACATTGAAAGCACAACGTGATATCACCTCACACCTGTCAGAATGACTATCATCAAACAGACAACAGACAATAAGCGCTGGGTGAGGGTTTGGAGAAAACGGACCCCTGGCGCACTGTTGGTGGGATTGTACATTGGGGCAGCCACTATGGAAAACGGTATGGAATTTCCTCCAAAAATGAGAAATACAGCAACCACATCATCCAGCAATTTCACTTCTGAGAATTTTTCTGGAGGAAAGAGAAACACTAACTCAAAAAGATATATGTACACCAATGTTCATTGCAATATTAGTTAACATAGCCAAGAAATGGAAGCAATCTAAGTGTCCACTGATGAATGGATAAAGAAGATGTGGTAGATATACGTACAATGAGTATTATTCAGCCATAAAAAAATCTGGCCATTTGTGACAATACGAATAGATCTAAAGGTTATTATATTAAGTGAAATAAGTCAGAAAAGTGGAAGTGGAATTCACTCAGTCGTGTCCGACTCTTTGCGAGTCCATGGATGGACTGCAGCCCTCCAGGCTCCTCTGTCCATAGAATTCTCCAGGCAAGAGTACTGGAGTGGGTTGCCATTTCCTTCTCCAGGGGATCTTCCCCACCCAGGGATCAAACCCACGTCTCCTTTGTCGTCTGCATTGCAGGTAGATTCTTTACCATCTGAACCGCCAGGGAAACCCCAATAAGTCAGAGAGATACAGGTAAATTCCATATGATCTCACTTATATGTGGAATCTAAAATTCAAAACCAACAAAACAAAATGAAGACAGACTCATAGATACACAGAACAAATGTCATGTGCTGCGCTTAGTCGCTCAGTCGTGTCCGACTCTTTGGGACCCTATGAGCCCACCAGGCTCCTCTGTCCCTGGGGATTCTCCAGGCAAGAATACTGGAGTGGGTCGCCTTACCCTCCTCCAGGGGATCTTCCCAACCCAGGAATCGAACTAGGGTCTCCTGCATTGCAGGCGGATTCTTTACCATCTGAGCCACCAGGGGAGCCCCACAGCACAAACAGATAGTTTTAAGTTTTTGGTTATTATGAATAGAACTGCTGTGAACATTTGGGTCCAAGTCTTTTTGTGGACAAATATTTTCATATCTTCTGGGGAAATCCCTGGGAGTAGAATTGGTGGGGTCAAGGGTAGGTGTATGTTTAATGACAAGACTCTGCCACATAAAATCTTTTCCAAAGTGGCTGCACCATTTTATGGCTCCACCAGGAAAGCGTGACAGTTTGTTTGCTCCACATCCTCACCATCTGACCTGTTGGACATCTTCAGTTTAGTCATTCCAAGGAGTGTGTACTAGTATCCCACTGCGGCTGTAATTTGCATTTCTCTGATGACCAATGATGCTGAGCGGTTCTTTACATGCTTATTGTCCACTTGTATATCTTCCTTCAGCAAAGTGTCTTTTCCAATCTTTTGCCAATTTTTAAACTGATTTTTTTGACTTATTATTGAATTATAAGCATTTTAAGTTTATTTGGGGTGCAAGTCATATATATGTATATATTATGAACAACTTTATTTTAATAAATTTGATAAGTGATGGAAAATGGGCATATTTCTTTTTTCTTTATTATTATTTTTAAAATGTATTTATTTTTAATTGAAGGATAATTGCTTTACAATATTGTGTTGGTTTCTGCCAGACATCAACATGAATCAGCCATAGGTATACATATGTCCCCTCCCTCTTAAACCTCCCTCCCACCTTCTACCCCATAAAATGAGCATATTTCTTAAAAAAAAAAAAAACAAAAATACTACCCCTGATTAAAGAAAAAATTATGTTTTGATTGGCCCACTATCTGAGTAAAGGAATTCATTATGAAAACCCTTCACAGACACACAAACACACACACACACAAACCTTCTCCAGGTCCAGATGGTCTCACTGGACAATTCTAGTGCACATTTAAGGAAGAAATCGTATGAGTCCTATATGTCTTACTCAGAACAGTAAGTTAGAAGAGGCAAGTTCCCACCACCCTGCATCATTAGGGAATTGCAGGCTAAAACAATTAACAAGATACTGCCTACACTGACCAGAATGCCTAAAATCCAAAACATCGATGATGCCAAATTCTGATACGAATATGGAGCAGCAGGAGCTCTCAGTCATTGCTGGTGGAATGCAAAGTGGTGCAGCCACTTTGTAAGACAGATCAATGGTTTCTGACAAAACTGAACACAGTCTCACCACACGATCCAGCATCTGTGCTCCTTGGTTTTTACCTGAGTTGAGAATGTTTGTCCACATAAAAACCTGCACATGAATGTTTATAGCAGCATTATTCATAATCACCACAAAAGGAAGTGACCAAGATGTCCCTCATAAGATGAAAGGATAAAGAAACTGTGGTACATCCATACATGGAATATTATTCGGTCATAAAAATGAGCCATGATGGCCCTAAAATTATTATACTAAGTGAAATAAATCAGACAGAGAAAGACAAAGGACCTATGACATCACTTATGTGTGAAATCTAAAGTATGATACAAATGAACTTATTAACAAAGCAGAAATAGACTCACAGACATAGAAAACAAACAAATACATGTATGTTGTCAAGGGGATAAATTAGGACTTCAGGATTAGCAGATACAAACTGCTATATATAAAATAGACAAACAACAAGGTCTGATTGTATAGCACAGGGAACTATATTCAGTATCATATAATAAGATGTAATGGAAAAGTATATGAAAAAGAATATATATATATATACACACCCATATATGTATATCACTTTGTTGTATGCCAGAAATTAACACAACATTGTAAATCAACTATACTTCAATTTAAAAAATTTAAAGTACAAAAAATGAGCCATCCCGACACAGAAAGATATGGAAGAAACTTATATGCATATTACTAAGTGAAAGAAGCCAGTGAGAAAAGGCTACATACCAAATGACTCCAACTATATGACACTCCATACGATGAGATGGTTGGATGGCATCATCAACTCAACGGACATGAGTCTGAGCAAGCTCTGGGAGACACTGAAGGACAGGGAAGCCTGGCGTGCTGCAGTCCCTGGGGTGGCAAAGATTCAGACACGACTGAGGGACTGAACAACAACATATGACTCTCTGGAAAAGATAAACTTATAACCACAGTGAAAGGATCTGTGGGGACAGGGATTTAGGGCTGGGGTGGAGAAGGTAGAACCCAGGGGACTTCCAGGGCAGTGAAACTGTCGGGTGTTACACAGTATTGGTGGCTACATACAACCATGCAACATAAAGAGTGAACCTTGCTGTAAATGATGCACTTCAATTAATCATGTATCAATACTGGCTCATGGAGTGTGGCAACTGTCTGACAGTAACACATGAAGCTAATAATAGGGGAAACTAGGGAGGAAGGGGTAGGGGGTGTGTATGGGAACCCTGCACATATGCTTAATTTTTCCATAGACCTAAATCTGTCCTAAAAAAATCAGATTTAATTTAAAAAGACAACTGAACAGAGGATAGGAATCTGCCAGCTGGAAATGTCATTTGTATTCTGCTGGTCTCCTGGAGTTAGGTTCATGTAAGTTTGGCAGCCCCTGGCTGGCTGCCCAATGCCATGTTCTAGGGCAAATGGAACAAGCCGGTTTACAGAGAGGAGCAAGCAACTCTTCAGAGAAAGGTCCAACACAAGAGGCAGAGCTGGGAGAACAGCCACTTGTGTTGAGTGTCTTCCTGGTTTCCTGTTCCAGACTCTGGAGTGGCCAAGCATCCCTTCCCACCCGTGGGTTTCATTCGGCCTCTGTGAAATGGGAGAGTGCGGTACCCACCTCCAAGGGGGACTGTGAAGGCTTGGAGGCAGTCCATGTTAAGTGCTCAGTGAATGTTAGTTCTAATTCAGCCATCATCGCTTTAGCTTTCCACCCTGCCCACCCCCCCGCCACACACACACACCACGGCATGTGGGGTCTCAGTTCCCTGACCAGACATCAAACCCATGGTCCATGCATTGGAAGGGCAGAGTCTTAACCACTGGACGGCCAGGGAAGTTCCTCATCATTTTACCTTTGTGTTGTTCAGTAAAGTCCCCTCTCAGCCCTCCCTGTTTTGATTTGTCTTGTGTTCTCTTTGTAAATGATGCTGTTATTTCTTTATTTTTGCCAGCGCTGGGTCTTCGCTGCTGCAGGGCTTTTCTCTGCTTGTGAGTGGGGGCCGCTCTCTGGCCGTGGTGTGCAGGCTTCTCGCCGAGGCGGCTTCCCTTGCAGTGGAGCTCAGTCGCTAGGGCGTGTGGGCTTCCGTACTTACAGCTCCCGGGCTTGAGAGCGCAGGTTCAGCAGTGGGGGTGAACGGGCTTGGTTGTTCCACTGCATGTGGGATCTTCCCAGGCCAGGGCTCGAACCTGTGTCTCCTCTGGATTCTTTACTGCTGGGCCACCAGGGAAGCCCAGTCTTGTATTTGTATACAAGAAGAGTCTTAACTAAGATGAGAATATTCCCCACTGGAGATGAGAGGTGGGTGGTCTGGGTGGGCTGGAGAGGAGGTGCAGGAGGGAAGAAGGACAGCCTTGGGCAGGGCATGCGTCTTGCCTCTCACGACATCCACAGCCAAACAATTCCCAGTCATAGGGGCTGTCCTGAGTATTGCAGGAGGCTGAGCAGCATCCTTCCCAGCCCACCCAGAGTCCTGATGAACAAAAATGTCTCCAGATATTGCTCTGGGGGCAGAGAGGGGAAACATCACCCCTGTTGAAGAACTATTGGCTTAGCGAGGGGTTTGTCTGAGTTATGGCATATTTCGGAGGAAGAATGGTTCCTGGCGGCAGTAAGATCCAGGGTGTGGACACAGGAGTGGATGGCTGGACTGGAGAGGAGGGGGCCCAGGAGATAAGGAGGCCAAACCTTCAGGAAGGTGCCCAGCTCTGGCAAGAAGGTGGCGTTCGATTATTCTGAAAACCTCACTGCTTATTAGCACCCGGAAATGCTGGATGAAATATATAAAAAATCATTTCTAACGTATAGCAGGGGCTTTTTAAAATTAGAAGCAGTCTTGTTTTGTGTTGGTATACAGGTTGATGAGATGTAACCTATGCATAGTTCGGGTGAGCGCCAACGCAGAAGACTACCGTACACTCCCATTGTCCCCCAGATTCCCTCACACTGCCTCTTTGTAGTCAAAGCATCCTCTAGCCTCTGGGCATCACTGATGTGTTGTCCATCCTTTCTTTTCTAGAATGTCATGGAAATGGGAATTCTTCACTAAGTAACCTTCTGAGACTGGCTTCTTTCAGTGGGGTAATCCTTTGGGGAACCTTGCAAGTTGCTGGTGCATCACTAGCTGGTTTCTTTATGTTGCCGAGTACTGGTCCATTGTCTGTGTACTTCCGTCTGTCCATTCTCCCATTGAAGGCTATTTGGGTTGTTTCCAGTTTTTCACCACTATTCTGCCATAAACATTCGTGTACAGGTTTTGGTGCGATAAATCCTTAGAAGTGGGATTGTTTCTGTTTGTGAGAAGCTGCCAAACCGCTTTCCAGATGCTGTGACGTTCTACATCCCCACTGGCAGCCTGTGAGAGAGCAGCTCCTCAAGGTCCTGGTAACGTCAGTCTTCTTTTATCTTAGCCATTCACTAGGTCTACAGGGTGTATCAGGTACTTTTAGCTTGCCCTTCCCTACTGATTAACGACGAACATTTTTTTCATGGGCTTATTTGCCGTGCTTCCATCTTCTCTGTTGAAATGTCTTCCCAGATCTTTTGCCCATTTTAACATTGGATTGCTTTTATTGTTTAGTTTTGAGGGTTCTTTACGTACTCCGAAGACATATGTAGGTTATTTGTACACTTTTTCCAGTCTATGTCATATTCTCTTAGCAATGTCATTTGCAGAACAAGCTTTTTATTTTTGATAAAGTCCAATTTATCAGCTTTTTTAAGGATCATGATTTTGATGTTATAACGAAGAATTCTTTGCCTAGCTCAAGATCATAAAGATTTTCTCCTATATTTTCTTTTAAGAATTTTATAGTTGTGTGTTTTATATTGAACTCTCTGGACCGCATTTGCTTAATTTCCACGTAAGGTATGAGGTACAAGTTGAGGAATTTTTTTCTCTTCCTTCTCTCTGTCTCTCTTTTGAATACAGATGTCCAATTGTCCTGGTGCCACTTATTGAAAGACTATTCTTTAATTAACTCACCTTTTCATCTTTGTTAAAAATCTGGAACTACTGTGAACTTTTCAACTTTGTTCTTTTTCAAATTCATTTAGACAATTCTCATTCTTTTGTCTTTCCACATAAATTTTAAAATCAGATTCTGATTGTGATTGAATGCAATCTGTAGATCAATCTGTAGAGATCTGCCATCTCAACTATAAATATATCTGTTCAGTCAGTCAGTTCAGTTGCTCAGTTGTGTCTGACTCTCTGTGACCCCATGGACTGCAGCACGCCAGGCCTCCCTGTCCATCACCAACTCCCGGAGCTTGTTCAAACTCATGTCCATCGAGTCGGTGATGCCATCCAACCATCTCATCCTCTGTCGTCCCCTTCTCCTCCCGCCTTCAATCTTTCCCAGCATCAGGGTCTTTTTCAGTGAGTCAGTTCTTCGCATCAGATGGCCAAAGTATTGGAGTTTCAGCTTCAGCATCAGTCCTTCCAATGAACACCCAGGACTGATCTCCTTTAGGATTGACTGGTTTGATCTCCTTACAGTTCAAGGGACTCTCAAGAATCTTCTCCAACACTACAGATCAAAAACATCAATTCTTCAGTGCTCAGCTTTCTTTATAGTCCAACTCTCACATCCATACATGACTATTGGAAAAACCATAGCTTTGACTAGGTGGACCTTTTTGGCAAAGTAATGCCTCTGCTTTTTAATATGTTGTCTAGATTGGTCATAGTTTTTCTTCCAAGGAGCAAGCATCTTTTAATTTCATGGCTGCAGTCACCATCTGCAGTGATTTTGGAGCCCCAAGAAAATAAAGTCTGTCACTTTTTCCATTGTTTCCCCATCTATTTACCATGAAATGATAGGACCAGATGCCATGATCTTAATTTTTTGAATGTTGAGTTTTAAGCCAGCTTTTTCACTCTCTTCTTTCACTTTCATCAAGAGGCTCTTGAGTTCCTCTTCACTTTCTGCCATAAGAGTGGTGTCATCTGCATATCTGAGGTTATTGATATTTCTCCTGGCAATCTTGATTCCAGCTTGTGCTTCATTCAGCCTGGCATTTCAAATGATGTACTCTACATATAAGTTAAATAAGCAGGTAACAATATACAGCCTTGACATACTCCTTTCCCAATTTAGAACCAGTCCATTGTTCCATGTCTAGTTTTAAAGGTTGCTTCTTTACCTGCATACAGATTTCTCAGGAGACGGGTCAGGTGGTCTGATATTCCCATATCTTGAAGAATTTTCCACAGTTTGTTGTGATCTACACAGTCAAAAGCTTTGGCATAGTCAATAAAGCAGAAATAGATGTTTTTCTGGAATTCTCTTGCTTTTTCTATGATCCAACAGATGTTGGTAATTTGGTCTCTGATTCTTCTACCTTTTCTAAATCCAGCTTGAACATCTGGAAGTTCACAGTTCACATACTGTTGAAGCCTGGCTTGGAGAATTTTGAGCATTATTTCACTAGCGTGTGAGATGAGTGCAATTGTGTGATAGTTTGAACATTCTTTGGCATTGCCTTTCTTTGGGATTGGGATGAAAACTAACCTTTTCCAGTCCTGTGGCCACTGCTGAGTTTTCCAAATTTGTTGGCATATTGAGGGCAGCACTTTCACAGCATCATCTTTAGGATTTGAAATAGCTCAGCTGGGATTCCATCACCTCCACTAGCTTTGTTTGTAGTGATGATTCCTAAGGCCCACTTGACTTGGCACTCCAGGACATCTGGCTCTAGGTGAGTGATGCACCATCGTGGTAATCTGGGTCATGAAGATCTTTTTAGTATAGTTCTTCTGTGTATTCTTGCCACCTCTTCTTAATATCTTCTGTTTCTGTTAGGTCCATACCATTTCTGTCCTTTATTGTGTCCATCTTTGCAATTCATAGGTGGATGTAGAAGGATGTGCACTCATCTTCTCCTGTGAGAACTCCAAAATTACAACTCTCTGCTGAACAACCATCGACAAGACGATGTTGGATCCCACCAGAAAAAGATACCCCACCTCCAAGGGCAAAGGAGAAGCCCCAGCAAGATGGTAGGAGGGGCAAAATCCCTTTTAGAATCAAACCCCATGCCCTCCAGAGATGCTTGGAGGGCTCAAACCAAACCTTGTGTGCATCAGGACCCAGAGACCCCACAGAGGCTGAGCTGGCCCTGTGTTCGAGTCTCCTGCCGAGGTACGGGTCAGCAGCAGTCTGCTGCAGGGTCGGGGACACTCAGTACAGCAATTCATGCCCAGGACTTTTTGAAGGAGGTCGCCATCACCTTCATTACCTCCACCATAGTTCGGTCTCAGGCCAAATAGCGGGGACTCAAACAGAAATCTGCCCATCAACAGAAAATTGGATTAAAGATTTACTGAGCACGGCCCTGCCCATCAGAATAAGACCCAGTTTCCCTTATATCTGTTACTTGGGTCTTATTTGATCTCATTCATCAGTATTTTGTAGTTTGCAGTTTATAGGTTCTAGGCATTGTTAAATTTACATTTGAGTACTTAACGGACTTCCCTGGTGGTCCGGTGGTTAAAAGTCTGTGCTTCCAGTGCAGAGAGCAAGGGTTCCATCCCTGGTTGGGAAGCTAAGATCCTATGGGTGGTGTGCCAAAAAAAAGAAGAAAAAAATTTAAGTACTTAAGACTTTGGGGAGCTGTTTTAAGTGGTAGAGTTTTATTGTTCTTACTCGTTAGTCATGAACCCCGAGGGAGAAGAAACAAAGATGGTGAGCCCTCTTGTCGCCGGAGGAGTTTCCTTGTGCAGTGTAAAGGAGAACTGGGGCCTAGGCTGGCAGTTCTGAGTTGAGATGGGGCTGGCTACAGTTCACGGGCAGACACTGGGAAGGAGGAGACAGAGAAGCTGACTGTGCTCTGGAGATCTGCTGAGCCCTCGAGACACCAATGTGCTGAGCGCTAGTCAGTGCTGGCCTGTGCGGAAGATGCTAAGGCCAGAGAAAGAAACCCAAAGGATCAGAGGGGCAGTCACAGGAGCTCGGACAGGGCCCGGAAGGTAGTCCTTGCCCCCACTGGTCAGATGGAAATGTCACGGAACTTCAAGCAAAGTACTCGCAAGGGCCCCATCTCACTGTGGGAAAAACTAGCCCCAGCGAAATCCTGCTCTGGTCCTGCCGAACAAAGCAAGGCTTGCTGTTGTTGAGTCGCTAAGTCCTGTCTGACGCTTTAAGACCCCGTGGACTGCAGCACACCAGGCTTCTCTGAAGTCCACTATCTCCTAGAGTCCGCTCAAATTCATGTGAGTTGGTGATCCTATCTAACCATCTCATCCTCAGTCGCCCCCTTCTCCTCCTGCCCTCAGTCTTTCCCAGGATCTTTCCCAGTGAGTTGGTTCTTCCCATCCAGTGGCCAAAGTATTGGAGCTTCAGCTTCAGCATCAGTCCTTCCAATGAGTATTCAGGACTGATTTCCTTTAGGATTGATTGGTTTGCTCTCCTTGCAGTCCAAGGGTCTCTCAGGAGTCTTCAACACCACAATTCTAAAGCACCAGTTTTTCAGGGCTCAACTCTCACATCCATACGTGACTACCGGAAAAATCATAGCTTTGACTATACGAACCTTTGTCAGTAAAGTGATGTCTCTGCTTTTTAACATGCTGTCTAGGTTTGTCATAGCTTTCCTTCCAAGGAGCAAGGCTGCAGTGGTTTTGGAGCCTAAGAAAACAAAATCTGCCACTGCTTCCACTTTTCCCCCTTCTATTTGCCGTGAAGTGATGGGACTAGATGCCACGATCTTAGTTTGTTTGTTTTTCTTCATGTTGAGTTTAAAGCAAGACTAGAAATAATCAAACTATTTTCATGGAGGGACTTCCTTGGCAGTCTAGTAGTTAGGACTCTGGGCTTCCAATGCAGGTGACGCAGGTTTGATCCCTGGTGGGGGAACTAACACCCCACGAAGCCCACTTGTCATGACAAAGAACCCATGCAGCGAAGATCTGTTGCAGCTAAAACAAAAACCAAAACAAGAAAACCCAAACCATTTCCATGGAACTTAACCAAGTCCCAGAACAAAGTTCAAGAATGCATGTGTGAATACAAAAATGGCACACGACAATGTAACATCATTCTTAAAAATGGCAAAAACCGTATATGGCATGTAAAAGAGGTTTCCAAGTATGCTAAGAAACAAGAAACTATGAGCCATAATGGGGAGAAAATGAAATCAACTGAAACTAACCCAGAAATAATACAGATAATAGAATTCATAGACAAAGACATTAAAATAGTTATGACACTAATATTTATATCCCATATGCTAAGAAAACCAAAGGGAAGATTAAGCAAAGTCATGGAAACTATTTGTTAAAATACCCAAACTGAACTCCAAGATATTAAAAGTACAATGTCTGAGATGAAACATGCAATTCTGAGGATTAACAGCAGATTAGACAGAGAAATGGAGGAAAACAATAGAATGGGAAAGGCTAGAGATCTCTTCAAGAAAATTAGAGGGACTTCCCTGGCAGTCTAGTGGCTGAGACTTCACCTTCCAGTGCAGGGGTTGTGGGTTTGATCCTTGGTCAGGGAGTGAAGATCCCACATGCCTCACAGCCCCCAAAACAAAGCATAAAACGAAAGAAGTGTTGTAACAAATTCAATAAAGAATTTAAAAAAAAAGAAAGAAAGAAAATTAGAGATACCAAGGGAACATCTCATGCAAAGATGGGCACAATAAAGGACAGAAAGGTATGGACCTAACAGAAGCAGAAAATATTAAGAAGAGGTGGCAAGAATACACAGAAGAACTATACAAAAGAGATCTTCACGACCCAGATATTCACAATGGTGTGATCACTCACCTAGAACCAGACGTCCTAGAATGCGAAGTCAAGTGAGCCTTAGGAAGCATCACTATGAACAAAGCTACTGGAGATGATGAAATTCATTGTAAGTTTCTCACAGGGGAACTGGTAAAATAGCACTCAAAGGTAGACCGTGATAAATTAAAGATATACACTACAAAGCAACCGTTAAAATATAAAGCCAAAGAGTTTTAGCTAATAAGCCAACAGAGGAGATAAATAGAATCCTAAAAATTCTCAATTATATGAAAGAAGACAAAAGTAAAAAGGGAATGAAGAAGAGATGGGACAAATAGAATATAATAGCAAGATGATAGATTTAAACCTAACCATATCATGTTGTCATTGTTTAGTTGTTAAGTCATGTCTGACTCTTTGTAACCCCTTGGACTCCAGCAGACCAGGCTTCCCTGTCCTTCATTATCTCCTGGAGTTTGCTGAAACTCATGTCCATTGAGCCAGTGATGCCATCCAACCATTTCATCCTCTATCACCCCTTCTCCTCCTGCCCTCAATCTTTCCCAGCATCAGGGTCTTTTCCAGAGAGTAAGTTCTTTGCATCAGGTGGCCAAAGTACTGGAGCTTTAGCTTCAGCATTGGTCCTTCCAATGAATATTCAGGGTCGATTGCCTTTAGAATTCACTGGTTTGATCTCCCTGTAGTCCAGGGGACTCTCAAGAGTGTTCTCCAACACCACAGTTCAAAAGCATCAACTCTTTGGCATTCAGCCTTCTTTATGGTCCAACTTCCACATCCATACACGACTACTAGAAAAATCATAGCTTTGACTACATAGACATTTGTCAGCAAAGTGATATCTCTGCTTTTTAATATGCTGTCTAGGTTTGTCATAGCTTTTCTTTCAAGGAGCAAGCATCTTTTGATTCAAGCATCTTTTGATTTCATGGCTGCAGTCACCATCCATCGTGATTTTGGAGCCCAAGAAAATAAAATCTGTCACTGTTTTCATTTTTTCTCCATCTATTTGCCATGAAGTGATGGGACTGGATGCCATTTTAGATTTCTTCCTTTTTGAAATGTGTCCCTCCCTTCTGCAACTATGAGAAACATATCTCCCTAAATCCTGGATCTATTTACTTACTTGATCAATTGCCTTCAGTGTAACCAACTCTGTCTCTACTGCTCCCCACCACAAGTGTCCTCCTCTAACTCTAACGACTTACCTTGGAGGCACACAGCCACCTGGAAGCTCTTGTCAACGCCCGGTGGCTCTGCCTATCCATGTCAGTCTCCCCTCCTGCATGAACACCCTCCTTACCTTTCCTGGAGTCCAGTCCCTACACCTGGCCACTCCTGTGTGAGTGTCTTTGCACCCTCCTGGGGCTCTGACCGTCTACACCAGATGCCTCCTGTGTGAACAGGCTCCCCACTCAGGCTCTGCAACCCCACGCTGAGCACCTCATGGACCCCAGTTAGGTTCTGACACCCCACATCAGTCCATACCCCCATATGAGGGACAAGTAAGAGTTTCATGGTGAGCCATATGGAGCTTGAGGCAAAATAAAAAATATCAATGGTTCTGATCCTGAGTTAAACATTTTGGTATTTTGCTCACTATAGATTTTTTTTTGCATTAATTTTGATTTAGAAAAACAATGTATCACAATGTTATTTATCTTCATTACTAGTTTTTGGGAACCATCTTACATTTCCTATGCAAGGTAAGCGCCTCATCTGCCTTACCCTAGTCTTTGCCCTGTATCTTCACTTTGCTGTAAGGTATTACACGCTTAGTCGCTCAGTTGTGTCCAACTCTTTGCAACCCCATGGACTGTAGCCCGCCAGGCTTCTTTGCCCATGGGGATTCTCCAGGCAAGAATACTGGAGTGGGTTGCCATTTCCTCCTCCAAGGTATTATAGCTCTTCTTGAACATCTACCTGAACATCTTCTATTTTGTGCCCTACCTCATGGCTTTTGGACCACATTGTTTATAACGGGAATGGAAAGAACAGGAAATCAAAGAGATTTCTAATTGTCCATGGAATTCTCCAGGCAAGAATACTGGAGTGGGTAGCCATTCCCTTCTCCAATGATCTTCCCAACCCAGGGATTGAACCAGGGTCTCCTGCATGGCAGGTAGACTCTTTACCATCTGAGCCACGAAGGAAGCCCCAAGTGTTCACTAGTTTAGCCGTATGTTTTCTGTGCTTCCCTTTGTACTCTTGGGGTTGGGCTCTGCAAAGGTTTGGGAATCACTGGAAATTCTTAGGGCTTTCCTTTTGGCTCAGCTGGTAAAAAATCCTCCTGCAATGTGAGAGACTTGGGTTCGATTCCAAGATCCCCTGGAGAAGGGAAAGGCTACCTACTCCAGTATTCTGGCCTGGGGAAATTCTTAAGCTAATGGATATTTCCTTCTTCCTGAGGAGCTCTAGACTCAGCTCAAATATTAATCTATACTGCCTCTCTGAAGGAGATGCTTACAGTTCCTTAGTCATATTCTGTTATTATCTGAATGTGTTTTCTTTCCAAAAATTAAAGTTTTACCTCCTTACTTCTCTCCATCCCCTATAAACAATTCTTGCCCCTCTCCTATTATTAAGAGTTCAGTGCATCTTCTTCCAGCACTTTTCCCGTTCTTTCATACATATATGTATGCTACTTTATTTAGAAATAACATATTCTGTAAGCAGTATGGTGGAGAAATTAAGGCATAGCTTTTCTTTTAGGGAGCAAGCACCTTTTGATTTCATGGCTGCAGTTACCGTCCACTGTGATTTTGGAGCCCAAGAAGATAAAGTCTGTCACTGTTTCCATTTTTCCTCCATCTATTTGCCCCATGTTCTCAGCCACCCTGGTTTTCATAACCTTGTGTATTTCCCTCCCCTTGAGGATGGGCAGGACCCGGGACCTGCTTATTCTAACCAATAGGATGCAGCAAAGGTGATGGGATGTAAGTGATTATGTGTATGTGATTGTATTTTGCACAGTTGTGATATCACACAAAATCACAGAGGAGGAAGCTCTGTGAGTTGACCCTCCACTGAAGCATAGATCAATTCAGTTCAGTTCAGTCGCTCAGTTGTGTCCGACTCTTTGCGACCCCATGGACTGCAGCATGCCAGGATTCCCTGTCCACCACCAACTCCCGGAGCCCACTCAAACTCATGTCCATTGTGTCGGTGATGCCATCCAACCATCTCATTCTCTGTCGTCCCCTTCTCCTCCCGCCTTCAATCTTTCCCATGCAGCAGGAAATAGTGACTTGAACCAACCATTTTAGAACTCTGGAACCTGATTGGACACTCATCAATCAGTGAAACTGATTAATCAATGGATTGATTCAGAGGAATGTTTAACAGAGAGAGAAGCTGCTCTTCTTTGGTAAGAGAAACGTGTGTGCTAACCAACTACCACTTCCTGTTCCTCGGTGCTGCCACAGCTCTGGGGGCAGTGGCTCGTGTTTCTGGAGTGGCTGGTTGGTGGCAGAGTGGGCACTAGGGTTCTTGTTCTCCAAAAATGTGAGGTTGTACATTTCAGTTGGTCTGCCAGTGCTTTGAGAGGCCAGTGCAGATACCTGCCTTGGTTTCAGCCCTCTCAGCTACAGCAGCTTCCCCTTGCAGGATCTATGGAGAGATTTAAAGAGAGGGAACCTTTATTTATTTTGGAGGAAGTCAAACATTTAAGGAAAGCTTTGTCAGGTCACTTGCTGACCACCAATTTAATAGAACAGAAGCTTCCATGACCATGCATGAGGGACATAAACTTTGCAATAATAGTTGGAAAAGTCACAAATGGATTGTTCCAGCCTCACCATACAAAACGCAGCAGTTCCCGAGGAGCAGAAGAATCAGAGGGCTTCCCAGGTGGCACTAGTGGTAAAGAACCCGCCTGCCAGTGCAGGAGATGTGAGAGATGTGGGTTCGATCCCTGGGTCGGGAAGATCCCCTGGAGGAGGGCATGAAGATCCACTTCAGTGTTCTTATCTGGGAAATCCCATGGACAGAGGAGCCTTGTGGGCTACAGTCCATAAGGTTGCAAAGAGTCAGACATGACTGAAGCGACTTAGCACACACATGCATGCACGAGAATCAGATGTATAGAGTTACTACAATAAAATATTCCTAATGTCTAGTTCTCATTTAAAACTACAGAACATAAAAATAAACAACAAAGTATGTAAACAGCCAAGTATGGCCCATTCACTTTGAAAAAAAAATTGATTTAATACAACCCTTAGGAAGCCCACACATTGGAACTGACAGCCAAAAACATTAAATCAATTGTCCCAAATATGCTCAATGAACTAAAGGGAGCCATGGACAAAGAACCAAAGGAAATCAGGAAAATGATCTTTGAAGAAAAGGAGACTATCAATAAAGAGATGGAAGATATAAATAAGGAGAACTAAAGAGAAATTCTGAAGCTGAAAAGTATAATAATTAAAAGATTCACTAGCGTGGTTCTATAGAACCACTCAACTTTTGTTTATCTGCACGCTTCAGTCATGTTTGACTCTGTGACCCTATGGACCACAGCCAGCAAGGCTCCTTTGTCCATGGAATTCCCCAGGTGAGAATACTGGAGTGGGTTGCCATTTCCTTCTCCAGGGGATCTTCCTGACCCAGAGATCGAATCCACTTCTCTTACATCATCTGCATTGGCAGATAGATTCTTTACCACTAGTGCCACCTGGGAAATATCTTAATTTCTCCTTCATTCTTGAAGGATAGTCGGTGCCATAGCTGACTTGAGCTGGCAAAAAAAAAAAAAAGGATCAATGGGACAATTGAAATTATCCAGTCTGAGGGGCAGAAAGAAAAAAGAATGAGTAAAAATGAGCAGAACTTAAGAGATCTATAGGACACCATCAAACATACTAACATATGCATTATAGGAGTCTGAGAAGGATAAAAGAGAGAGAAAGAGGCAGGAAAATATTAGAAAATAAAATGGCTGAAAAATATCTCAAGTCTGAAGAAAGCATGAATATGCATATCTAAGAAGCTCAACAAACCCCCAGTAGGATAAATTCAAAGAGATGAACACCAAGGCATATTACAGTGAAATTGTTAAAAGCCAAGGATAAGGACAGAATTTTGAAAGCAGCAAGATCAAAGCAACTCATACATACCAGGGTCCTCAATGAGATTAATACCTGATTTATCCTCAATAACCATGGAGGCCAGAAGGTAGTGGAATAATATATATGTATATATATAGTTCTGAAAGAAAAAAACAAAAACAAAAAACACCTGTTAACCAAGAATTCTATATCAGCAAAACTCTCCTTCAAGAATGAAGGAGAAATTAAGATATTTCCCAGGTGGCACTAGTGGTAAAGAATCCATCTGCCAATGCAGATGATGTAAGAGAAGCGGGTTCAATCTCTGGGTCAGGAAGATGCCCTGGGGAAGGAAATGGCAACCCACTCCAGTATTCTCGCCAGGAGAATCCCAATGGCAGAGGAACCTTGTGGCTATGGTCCACAGGGTCACAGAGTCAAACACGACCAAAGCAACTTAGCATGCAGATCAACAAAAGCTGAGGGAATTCACTCCCAACAGACCTTCTCTACAGGAAACGCTGAAAGGAGCCCTCCAGGGTGAAATGCAAGGACACGAGAACATAATCCAAGGCCACTGTTGTTCAGTCGCTAAGTCGTGTCCGACTATCTGCGACCCCGTGGACTGCAGCATGCCAGGCTTCCCTGTCCTTCACCATCTCCCGAAGCTTGCTCAAACTCCTGTCCATCGAGTCGGGGATGCCATCCAGCCGTCTCGTCCTCCGTCGTCCCCTTCTCCTCCTGCCCTCAATCTTCCCCAGCATCGGGGTCTTTTCCAAGGAGTCGGCCTCCCCGCCTGGAAATGGGCGTAAGATGAGCTCCTATGGGGTGGGGAGGCAGGGAAGCCTGCTCTGGGTGTTGAACCCCTTCTTGGTCTCCCTTTTAAGGGCTCAGCTCCCCCCTTGTCCCCCTTTTACCCTTTCATCATCGCCTCTCACATGGGGATTCTCATCAACAAATGAATACGCTCTAGATTGCTAGCATAAAAAGGATCCCTCCTGGTCCCCTACCCACCTGAGCCCGCTGCCTGGCCCAACCCGTTCCCCAGCAAACCCCCTGAGAAGGCGGCCGGCATCTCTGCCCACATGCTCACCTGCCTGCCTTCCTCTGCCCCCTCACGAGGCCAATGGGGACGTCCTGGGAGGAGCGGCCACTCCCTCGCCCCTTCCTTGCCTGGCCAACAGGGCTGTCCACAGCCTCTTTCCGGGACCCTCTTGGTGGAGGAAGACGCTTTCACTCTCCTCCCCATGGCCAGGTTGGGCTCCTACCCTTCCGCCCCTGACCCTAACCCTAACTGTGACCCTAACCCCGGATCATCTCTGCTCTGCAGGCTCCAGAGTTCTCTCTCCTCTGGGGACCTTCCTGAACTTCAGACTCATATCCCGTGTCTGACAGACCTCTCAGCCTCAGCCCATCCACAGAACTCTTGGTGGGGTGCCCACTCCGCCCCCCAAGTCCTCCCACGAGGAGCTAGGGGGGCCTCTGGTAAGTGTGTAGAAACTGGGGTGGTCCTTGGGTGTGAATTGGGCTCTGTCGCCCCCGCCCCTTGACATGCGGAAGGTTCACCAGTCCCCCGGGGCCTCGGAGTCCCCTCTGTGATGGGGGAGGGGAGGATGCTCAGGAGTCAGGATGAAACAAACTAACATATAAAGCTCTGGAAAGGACACCGCCAGCATCCCAGGTCATCCAGCCAAAGACACTGGGGCCAACCCGGCTTCTGCTTTGTGCGTGTGGGACGTGTGTAAAGAAACAGTGGCCGTCCCGCTGACTCAGCTTCCAAGACACGTGCCAAGTTCATGGGCGTCTGTCTGTCTGTGAGCACACCCTGGTCCATCTCCCCCTGGGGGGCAGCCGAGCAACCTTTCCAGCCACCAAGCCACCCTCCCCCACCACGGGGTGCAACCAGAAGGATCTTTCACTTAAGAGAGTTAAATCGAACTCTACCCCCCTCCTTTCTCTTCTTCTAACTTTTTATCATGGAAACTGCAGACATACAAGCACAAAGCAAGCAGGATGACCAGTGACAAGCCCACCAACCATCTTCCGTGTTCAGGACTACCATGATGTGTCCCCCCCGACACACCACCATGCTCCCCTCCTGCACCCCAGACAGCACATCACCTCACCTGTAAGAAGTACTATGCTCAACAAAGTAGTTTTTTTCAACCTGCGCTGAGCTGGTTTGTGGGAATTACATTCCCCCACCAAGGACTGAACCGGGGCTGTGTCAGTAGAAGTGCCAAGTCCTAACCCTTGGGTCACTAGGGAATTCCCAACAAAGTAACTTTGGGGATTTTGGACATCCCCCAAGCTGGATGACATTATTCCTCGGCTGAAAACCCCCCTGGGGCCCTACCTCCTCATCCTGGCCTTGACCCTGACCTGCCTCTCCTCTCCCTCCCCCCGCTGGCCAGTCTGTTCCCTGGGCTGGGGCTCTGCGTTCATGGTCTCTCCACCTGGGTCCCCCATCTCCCTTGCTTTTCATGAATGCCTCCCCCTGGCCACCTGTGTTCTCAGTTCCCTTGTCTGGATTTTTGTCCTAACAAAAATCTGGGGGTCTAGGCAGGAGCACGTGGTGATCGGGCTTCTGTGTGGAGGATGTTGTGGGTGGGTGGGGAAGCAGGCCGCCGGGGTCTGAGATGATTCAGCGAGATGAAAGCTGGAAGGCACTCCAGCCTGAGACATAGTGAGTGCTCAAAAAATACCAGCTGTTGTCAGTACCTGCTGGATAAACCTTGGCCTCCCTTTTTAAGCAGAGTTGCAGGAATAAAAAGTGGCTGAGGGTGAACTGTCTGCCCCAAGTAACCCAGCTGGTGGGGCTCCGGGAGAGAAGCCCCTGAGCCCGAGTATGCGTTTACTGCACGCTCCTGAACCCTGGCCTGGCTTCGTCCCGCGGGGAGACAGTTACAGGCACGGATGATGCAACGCCACCAACAGCATTGTGTCTACCACAAGGGAGGCCCGGTCTAGCAATGAGTGGGGGAGTCCTTCCAGTGTGGGGTGACCGGGAAGGCGTCCCCAGTGCCAGGCTGGAGGGATTCCCCCACCCCCAGAGCCTCAGGCCAGGGCCAGCACCCAGGGTGAAGGAGGGCAGCTCGGCCACCAGGGGGAGCCCAGGGACTGCGCCGGTTTGCGGACTCGGGGCTGCGCCCGGAGGAATGTTACAGCCGCCGCGTGGTGGCCGGTATTCGCAGACGGACAGACCGACCCGGAGTGAACCCTGTCCCGCCACTGCTTGGAGGGTGAGCAGTGGCCTTGGGCAAGCCACTTGGCCTTCATGTGCCTCACCTTCCGCACTGTGAAGGGAAGAACTCGCTTTTGGGGGCCAAGCTGCAAATCTGACGCATCTCACCTTGATCTGGCACCTCTTACCTACGGAACTGGGAGCCTGCTCCTTCCCGAAGCAGCCACAGCCCCTGCCGCTGGAGCAAAGAGCCGGGGAAGAGGCTCGAGCCCCTCTGCCAGACAGCCCCCCGCCCCAGCATCCCCAGCGGGCCAGGCACCCCGTGTGTCTCCTCTTTCCCTCTCACAGTCATCGTTCAGATCTCAAGCTGTGGGGGAGTGTGTGGCAGCCGCAGGCCTGAACCCCCAGTTGGCTGCCAGACAGGGGGCACCGAACAGGTCTGAAGGGCCTTTCCGCCTGGCTCCTGCAGGCCGGTGGCCTCCGGGCCGGGGACAGTCTGGGCTCAGACACGCGGCCCCTAGAGTGGAAGGCCTGCGTGGAGGGGCCCCGTGTGCTCCCCCTCTCCTGCGAGCCTTCCTGAGACTTGCCCCTCCCTGCAGGCTCTGCTGGGGGCCAGGGCCCCCTGGAAGGTTTGCCCTGGCCTGGAAGGCCCGGCCTGGCAGTTTGGTCCTCATCCCAGGAAAGACTGTTGGCAGGGACAGCTGTGGTCAGGCTCGTATTTTTGAGGGTGCCCTGGCTGCAGGGTGGAGGATGGCTGGGGAGGAGCGGACAGGTGGCGGTGGGCCCCCAGGTAGGGCAGGAGACCTCAGGCCGGGAGAGGCCCACTCACAGGAAAGCTTGGGATGGCCAGCTGGACTCGAGGGTGAAGCCCGGGTATCCAGCTCAGGTAAGTGGTGATGCTGTTGGCTTTAGGAAGAACCCTGGGGGTCAATCACATTCCTGGGGGCCACAGCTGAGCTTGACCTTGCAGGTTACAGCTTTGCGGTCCGCCAGCAGGAGCCCCAGACTCAATGGAGGTGCATCTGAGCAAACTCCAGGAGACGGCGAAAGCCAGGGAAGGCTGGCGTGCTGCAGTCCATGGGGTCGCAGAGTCAGACACGACTTAGCGACCGAACAACAACAAAAGACAGGAGCCAAAATGATGGCAGCAGGACCCTAGGAGGGAGGAGTAGAAAGCACAGCGGGTTCTTGGGGCGAAAAGACTTGGGAGTCCCAGCTGGGGCAGGGGGACTGGCGAGCCCTGTGGCACTCCACGCCCCCATTCCTTGGAGGCAGATCCCTGGTCACAAGCTAAGGATGAAAGCCAGCCCTGCAGGTTGCCCCTCGCCCTACATCCCTGCAAAGGAACACAGCGCCCAGTGTGCCGTGGTTCACATGGGAGTCTGGGCTCTGTCTGTCGAGGGACTCATCCAGATAGGATAGGATGTGGAGCCTGCCCTTAACAGGCCAGTACCATCATGCCGCTGGGGTGATGCGGGCAGAGAAAGGTCATTCCCTAAATCCCCCGATTGTTCACCCTGACATGCAGAGATGACTTCTTAGATCTGAGGATGGAGCTGCAGGCTGGCCTGGAGCTCCGGTCGGTAAGGCTGACACCTTCTCAGCCACAATCGGAGTGCCAGTACCTGGGATCAAAGAGCAGACGGGCTCAAGCATAAGATGGTCTGCTGGGGCAGGGAGAAACAGAGGCGTGTAGGCCAGTGGGACGTGGGACCAATCCCTGGGTTGGGAAGATCCCCTGGAATAGGAACTGGCAGCTCTCTCCAGTCTTCTTGCCTGGAGAATCCTGTGGACAGAGGAGCAGCCTGGAGGGCTACAGTCCATGGGGTCGCAGAGTCGGACATGACTGAGCATGTATGCACGGCAGAGGCTGGTGGGAGCCCAGCTGTCGGAGGCACAGCATGGCTGCTGGGGAAGGAAAGGGGGCTGCTGGACCAACCAGTGAGAGAGAGGGGCTGGGGAAACCCCAGATGGAGTTGGAAGACAGGGGAGGACTGTTCGGATCCCCCCACTCTGCTCTGTATATCCTCCACCCATGGCTCTCATTTCAGATGGTTTCACTGTCTTCATGTTTTGTGTGTGTGTTCAATCACTCAGCCCTGTCTGACTCTGCGACCCCATGGACTGTACCCCGCCAGGCTCCTCTGTCCGTGGGATTCTCCAGGAAAGAATACTGGAGTAAGTGGCCATTTCCTCCTCTAGGGGATCTTCTAACCCATAGATGGAACCCACGTCTCCTGCCTTGGCAGGTGGATTCTTGGCCCACTGAGCTATCAGAGAAGCCCCTGTCATTGTCTCTTATGCACCATTCGAAATTCTTTTTGGAGGCAGAACTGAAATAGGAGGATCCAGACACACAGGTCTAGCTCAGGAGACCCCTGTGATGGGGAACCTGGCGTCTCCAGGTAGAGTCTCCTCCTCAGGGCTCAGAGTAGTTGAGAAGGAAGAGTCAACCCCAGTCCTCGAATCTTGCCAGGCAGCATGACCCCAGGGCCACGACAGATGTGACTGCCTCCGCATTCCACAGGATGCTGAGTCCCCACCAGTGTCCCTGTGCTACAAGTCACACACCTCAGAGACGTGGCTTGGAAACCGGTCTCACGTGCTACGGGTCAGCTCTCGCTGCCTTGGGCAGGCACGTGGTGAGGCCCGAAAGCCAAGTGTGGTCTAGGCAGCTGTAAAACAAAGCTGCTGAGGAAAGAGCCGGCCTCTGGAACCGGTGAAACTCTGACTCTGGCCCTCTGCGGTTGAGTGAGGTCTCCTCTGAGTCTCGGTGGTCCCGCCTTTAAAACAGGGCTCAGGGCGCTGGTGTCCTGGGGCGCGTGTGGGCGCCGAGCCACGTGCGCTGAGCACTAAGAGAGTGTGGCACGTGACAAGCGCAGTGTGGGCTCGGAGGGCTGCTGGGCACGTGGGGCCTGGCCTCGGGCTCGCTCGGCCCTGGGGCTCCCCTGGGGTGCAGTGCTGGTAAATGACAGCCACGGCACCACCTGACCAGGCTCCCACGTGGCCAGAGCACAACGTGAGCCGTGCCGGGTCCTCGAGAGCTGGGCCTGCGCAGACCCCACCCACCTGGTTACACTGTTGCTCACACATGGTTTGTGTGCTGCACTTGGCTCTCGTATCCAAAGCAGGCTCCATGCGTCCACATCACAGTCCCAAGAAAGGAGGATTCGAGGAAAGGGTTCGTGTCCATGCGGTGCTAGGGACCCTCACGGGCGGAGGCTTCTCCCGCCCAGGCTCAGGCAGGGTCAGGCCTAAGAGCGAAGCCCAGGAGAGCAGCAGACACAGCCCACATCCGGGACCTCACAGTACATTCAACATCGACAATATTGCACGCCATCGCACGATCTCAAAAAGGCTCCCTGGGGCGTGACGGGGTGGGGGGGGGGGCCAGGACGCAGCCCACACAAATGGTCAGACGCGGTCTGAGTGGAAAGGGGTCATTGCTTTAATTTAGGTCAGGACCCACCCTGGGGGGCCCGCCCGCCCCATCCTGAGGCAGAACCACTGGCCCTATGTCAACATGATCGTTACAAAAATAAATATGAAAAAAGCAGCCGCTCTTTAGTGATCGTGGAATTAATCTTGACAGCAATTAAATGTGTTTAAGCATCTGGCATGTCTCCTAAATTGCACCAAAAGAATCTGGAAGCACTTGGTTTGGCCTCAGAGGCAACCCGGAAAGGGAGGCGGGGGGGCCCAGCCGCAGGCCCCAACCCGCAGGTCACATCTCGGAATCGGCGTACATGCCGTTGATGAGATAGTCCACCTGCGTGTAGTCCTTCTTCCTGTAGCTCTCGTAGGCCTGCAGGGCGAACAGGATCAGGACCGTGATGAAGAGGGTGACCCCCAGCAAGAGCACCGCCAGGAGGAAACTTCTGTTCACGGAGGACAGGGTCAGGGGCTCGCTGGAGACCACCAGGTACTGGCCCTGGGTGCTGGGCTGGCACGAGTCTGTGGGGGGCACCTTGGAGTCCCCAGGGGTCGGCCCTGGGGAAGTAATACCACGCGTGGTCACAGGCCTGGCTTGCTCCAGCATCTGAGTTGTCCCCGGCTCTGGGGCCCCCGGCGTGGATGTGGCAGGGCTGGGCTGTGTCGTGGGGGTCGTGGCCTCCACCGTGGGGGCCGGGCTGGTGTGAGGTGTGGGTGCTGCTGCTGAGCTGACGGTCAGCGCAGGGGCCTTGGTTGTGGTGCCCACGGTTGTGGACACGGAAGCCGCAGATGGGGAGGCAGGCTCTGCGGTTGTGTTTAAGAGGGTGGGTGTGGGCCTCCGGGCCGTGTCATCCACAGTCCCGGGCGTTGGCGTCGGCGCCTGGACGGTGGGGCCCTGCGCAGACACACTGGGTACTCGGGGACTCGAGGGCATCAGGCTGGCTGTGGAGAGGCTGGCAGTGGACCCGGGAGGACCGGGTGAGCCTGCGGGGCTGCTGACACTGGCGGGGGTCGTGGCAGCGGGCTGGGCACTCGTGGCCAGTGTGGGTGTGGCGGGTGGCATGGCTGTTACTGGCCTAGACGACGAGCTGTTGCCAGGCGCCCGCGTGCCGGGTGAGGACGGGGTCCTCCAGGCAGACACAGGGGCGGGCGGCGTGGGCGCCCTGGAGGCGGCTCCGGCTCGGGTCCCTCCAGCTGTCAGGGAAGTGCCCACGTCTGTCCTGTGTGTTGTCCCCGCTGTGACTGCAGGAGAGGTGTGGTCGCCTCCCCAAGTCCCTCTGGTCAGTGTGATGGGAGACCGTGTCGCCGGGGTCACATCAGCTGTTCTGTTCAAGACTCCGGTCACTGTTTCCACGGACGAGTTTGTGTCCGAGTGGTCCCACGTCTGGTTGAGGACTGCGTACCGGTAAGAGTCAGAAAAGGAGAAAGACAAATGATCGTCTTCTCATTAGAAAAGTGGATTACTCAGGTGGATTATTCAGAGCCAGTCTGAGTTTCTGGCCCGTGGGGCTGGCCAGGGAGGATGACGGTGACGCGGGCCCAGGGTTCCCTCTTGGCTCACCGCGCACCTCTGGCCTGCAGCCCATCACACAGGTGCTCAGCACTGTGGTTTAAAAACTCCTTTGCTCTCTGAACCCCAGATGCATGGAAGACTTCAGAGCTTCACCCTTTGATCCAATTCCCAAAATACCAAAGTCTCACATCACAGGTGTGATTCACCATTAAAAAAAAAAAAATCTATCCAACACACACCAGGTTTTCAAAGCAGCTAAATCGTTGCCCAAAAACACTCTCCGACATAAATCACAGCAGGATCTTCTATGACCCACATCCCAGAATTTTAGAAACAAAAGCAAAAATAAACAAATGGGACCTAATGAAACTTAAAAGCTTTTGCACAACAAAGGATACTATAAGTAAGGTGAAAAGACAGCCCTCAGATTGGGAGAAAATAATAGCAAATGAAGCAACAGACAAAGGATTAATCTCAAATATATACAAGCAACTCCTCCAGCTCAACTCCAGAAAAATAAATGACCCAATCAAAAAATGGGCCAAAGAACTAAACAGACATTTCTCCAAGGAAGACATACGGATGGCAAAAAAACACATGAAAAGATGCTCAACATCACTCATTATCAGAGAAATGCAAATCAAAACCACAATGAGGTACCACTACACGCCAGTTAGGATGGCTGCTATCCAAAAGTCTACAAGCAATAAATGCTGGAGAGGGTGTGGAGAAAAGGGAACCCTCTTACACTGTTGGTGGGAATGCAAATTAGTACAGCCACTATGGAAAACAGTGTGGAGATTCCTTAAAAAGCTGGAAATAGATCTGCCATATGACCCAGCAATACCACTTCTAGGCATACACACTGAGGAAACCAGATCCGAAAGAGACACGTGCACCCCAATGTTCATCGCAGCACTGTTTATAATAGCCAGGTCATGGAAGCAACCTAGATGCCCATCAGCAGACGAATGGATGAGGAAGCTGTGGTACATATACACCATGGAATATTACTCAGCCATCAAAAAGAATTCATTTGAATCAGTTCTAATGAGATGGGTGAAACTGGAACCCATTATACAGAGCGAAGTAAGCCAGAAAGATAAAGACCATTACAGTATACTAACACATATATATGGAATTTAGAAAGATGGTAACGATAACCTTATATGCAAAAAAAGAAAAAGAGACTCAGATGTATAGAACAGACTTGTGGACTCTGTGGGAGAAGGCGAGGGCGGGATGTTTCAAGAGAACAGCATCGAAACATGTATATCTAGGGTGAAACAGATCACCAGCCCAGGTTGGATGCATGAGACAAGTGCTCAGGCCTGGTGCACTGGGAAGACCCAGAGGGATGGGGTGGAGAGGGAGGTGGGAGGGGGGACCGGGATGGGGAATACATGTAAATCCATGGCTGATTCATTTCAATGTATGACGAAAACCAAAAAAAAAAAAATAAAAGGCATGGGCATGCAGCGTACAGCATAAAAAAAAAAAAAAAAAATTTGTATGCCAAAAACAAAAAAAAATAAATAAATAAATCGTTGCCCAGATATTCACACCGTGCCACAACTCTTGGCTTTATGGAAGGACTTACGGAGATATTTCTGGGGATGCACCGTGCCTGGCACAGAGGAGAAGCACAACTAAACAAGTGCTGTTTGGGTCGACCAGCTCCCCAGTAAAGACTGGGTTTACGGAACAAATGAAATTTTGCAGGACCCAGTGAATAATCCTCGCAGGGCTCAGAGGCTGGGTCCCATGTCGGCCGGACAAGCCTTCCCAGCCCAGCCCCCGGGGCCCCGGCAGGCCCGTCCGGCAGACGCACGGCTTTCTCACTTACGTGGATGCTCGGATGTGTGCAGGCTTTCGGATAAGGACCAGGAGGAAACCCAAATGAGCACAAGGGCTGTCCACATCTTGCAGGTGGGCCGGGAGCGAGGCTGGGCGGTCCCCGGGGCTCCCAGCCGGCCGCGCCTCAGGCTGCTAAGGGCTCCCTGCTGCTTGGCCGAGGGACCTATGGTCAAGACAGCAGGCGTCTGGTCAGGAACGCGGGGGCAGGGGCTCCCCTGTCACGGGTGAGGGAGGGCTCCGGCGGGCCGCAGGGTGCAAACCCAGCCAGACGTCCCCCCGGGGCCTGCCATGCGGGAAGGGTGTGCCAATTCTCAGCCACGTGTCCAGCGATTGGCCCAGTGCCTGCTTTCATGGGCTAAGAGCACTTCTTGACCCAATTTCACTACGAGTCCCACCACCCCACCCCAGAGTTCAGAACATAAAAGAGCAGCAGAGAGAAGGTATGAAGACTTCCAGCTACCGAGATCACCCAAGTCCTCCTCAACGTGTCCTGCAGCCTGCAGGACCTGCGATGGTTGACCGCACGGGGAAACGCCACGAGCAGCCAGCCATCACTCATCCGTCATCCGGCCACCCATCCACCCGTCCAGCACGCCCTGAGTGCCTGCTCACGTGCCAAGCAATGGACTCAGGGCAGAAAGATGAGAGCCACACGACTCTCTCCTGCAGAGGGAGGCACAGAAGAGGGGTCACAGCAAGCTGGTGCCAGTGCAGACCAGACCGTGACTCAGGGTCGGGAAACAGCGAGGGGATGGCACCTGGGCGGGCCGTGAAGCGGGAAGGGGAGGCTGGCCCTCCGAGTGGAGGCCCCAGAGGTGGGTGGGAAGGGGCTGGGTGCTGTGGGGCCCAGAGGGGGCCCAGAGTTCAGCTGGTGGGGGCTGGGGCAGGGTGCCGGGCTGGTTTCCTGGGTGCCATCTGGGCCATGTTCTGAAAGACAGATGGGATCCACCTGTTGGGAAAGGGGTGAGGGAGGTGGGTAGGAGGGAGTGGCGGGTGATGACAATGGGGACCAGGGGATGGTGCGGTGAGACCTGGGGCTAAACTAAAGAGGGGCAGACACCCGGGTGTGGTTTGGATTTGGGGGTGGGGGGATGGGAGCCCCTGCAGGTCCGACCGAGGCAGGGGTGTGCAAGTATACACAGGGGTTCCAGGCAACGGGCATCTCGCGGGGCGATGCAGGTGGGAGGGGGCGGGGTCCGAGAAGGCCGAGAGACTCAGCCTGGGAGTTCCACGGTAAGCGACAGGGCTGGCTGAGTGGGCCCGCTTGCAGAAGCCCTGGTCTCTGAGGGTGACGGTGCAGCTGCATGGACTGAGAGAGTCCCCACTGCGGCTGAGCGTCAGCAGAACGAGGACTGGGCACAGCCAGGACTGACTTCCCTGGCACACGAGTCTCCCTATGCTCACCCCGGTCTCTCCCATGTGCTAGCACTCTCCCATTCCTCGCTGCAGGGCAACCGAGAGGCCTGGTAGCCTTGAGGGGCCCGTCACTTCATGCCCTGCTGGTCCTGGGTGGGCCCTGAGCCTGTTCTCAGCCCCGCCCAACCACCAAGTCCCACGTGGTCACCCGCGAGGCCTAGGCCCTCCCTGGACAGGGGCCCAGCCGCGCGCACCCTAGGTTAGTCCCGCAGCCCAGCACTCCACGAAGGCCCAGGGCAGGCGGAGCATAGGCTGCTGGAGTCTGGGGGCAAGTGAGGGGATTGGGGCCCCTGAGAGCACCCCCCACAAGCAGTCCTGCCCGCAGGCACCCTATCAGCGCGAAGCTCTGGAGTTCCACAGAACATCTTGCAAGGGAGCCTTCAAGTCATCCTAAAGGAAATGTGCTGACCCATTCCTTGCCTGGCATGATGCTAAGTGCTGCTCTGCACGGACCAGCAGCTGGGCTGGTTCCCTGGCCTCCCAACAGCCCCGAGAGTCACCTTCAAGCGTCCCCATCCTGGCCCTGTGCCATCTGCCACTCCACA
The DNA here is from genome assembly GCF_023699985.2 of Odocoileus virginianus. Classification (NCBI taxonomy): domain Eukaryota; kingdom Metazoa; phylum Chordata; class Mammalia; order Artiodactyla; family Cervidae; genus Odocoileus; species Odocoileus virginianus. The sequence goes on from NC_069701.1 coordinate 39,565,349, forward strand.
GCTGCCAGAGAGAGTTCTATAACCCACAAAGCCCACCCTGCCTCCGCTGCTTAAACCCCTACTCTCCCAGGATAATTCCAAAGCTTACTGACCAGGGATTCTGGCAGGAACTAAATCGCCTGTGGCTGGTGATTTGTCAGGTAAGTGAATACTGAAATGTAACCCTGAATATTCATTGGAAGGACTGATGCTGAAACTGAAGCCCCAATACTTTGGCCACTTGATGGCAAAGAGCCGACTCATGGGAAAAGACCCTGATGCTGGGAAAGATTGAAGGTGGGAGGAGAAGGGGACGACAGAGGATGAGATGGTTGGATGGCATCATCGACTCAATTGATACGAGTTTTAAGCAACCTCCAGGAGATGGTGAAGGACAGGGAAGCCTGGTGTGCTGCAGTCCATGGGGTCACAAAGAGTTGGAAACGACTAAATGACTGAACAGCAATGTTTAGGTAACAGAAGACGCATTAACACGTCTCTGGTCAGTAAGCTGTCAGTATGGCGAGGTAGCCTTCCATATCTGACCCTCGGCCCCTCCTGGATGCACTCACTTCCAACAGACGCGTGAAAGACCTGCAGTCCCCCACCCGCCCCCGTACAGCATAAAGGGGCCCCTTGGGGACATTGCTGGGTGGCCCCAGAACTGGAAAAAACCCCCTCAGAGCACAGACTCTGCTGGAAGGCTGTGCTCCGCACCTCCACACCACCTCACCCCACCCCAGGCTTCTAACTAAGTGTCACTAACTTCAGTTTAGCCTCATGGTGCGCTTTCCTGCCAAAACCGTCCTGTCAGGGTTCCTGGGGTCTCACAGGTGTCAAAAGGTCCCTCAGCCCTACAAACCACAGATTTGCATCTGCTCTCTTGAGTGCGAAAGGCATTCTTTGTTCTGACAGAAACACGTGGGGGTAGGGTGGGCAGAGAAGAAACAGACCAATGTCACAAGCGCGGACTGAACCAGGGAGGTCTCAGGCACAAAGAGCTCACACACCACCACCACCCCCACCCGTCCACGGCTGAAGCAGACGCAGCTGGGCTCTCCGTAAATAAACGTATTGCAATGGCTCTCTCTTCGGCCAGTCACACCCAGCAAGTGCATTGACAATACCCCCACCACCGAGCCCCACGTGCTCCCTGTCTGAACCCTGGATCTCAGGGCTTCCAGAATGCACCCCGGGCCTTAGGGCCTTCCGCTGCCCCCTCACTACAAATCTCGAGAGCAGGATCAGCAAGCTTTTTCCTGTGAGAAGCTTGATTGCAAGTATTTCAGACTCGGTGGGCCATATAGTCTGTCTTGGTTACTCAAGTCTGCAAAAGCAGGCATGGACCCTAGGCAGGTGATGGGTGTGACTGTGTCCCAATAAAACTTTATTTACAAAGACAGGCAGTGGGCGGGACATGCCCCCCCCCCCCCACCCCCAGCTCTGGGACTTCACTGAGCTTCAGAGCTGACATTCCAGCTAAAGCAGGAGGAACCGATTCAGGGGGCTGAACGAACTTCCTCCTTCTGTCCAGCTCCTCACCCTGGAACAGACGTGGACTGTACCATTCTTGGTCCAGGGACGGCCTCCAGGCGGCCTCTTCCCGGGGCCCCTTCTGCTATGAGAGGCCCCCTCCACCCCCAGCATTGCTAAGATGCAGCACCCCAAGGGGCTCCCACAGTCTCGTGGTGTCACAACACGAGGCCTAGAGGGAACCTCCCAGAAACAGAAGATGGCCAGAGGACCACATGGTTCCCATGCCCACCTGGGGAGCCATGTCCGGGGCCACCAGAGAAGGCAGAGGCTCTGTCGGTGCAGCACCACCGGCCAGGCCTCCTGGTCACTGGATGGCTCAGTTCTCTGATGTCCACGCTTTCTTTTGCCCACCCTGGCCCTGCAAAGCCCCCACAGGGCTGTTTCTGGGTTCCCTGTCCTGTCACTGAGCAGGCGGCCCTGCCCGCGGACCTTGGACACTCACGAGAGGCAGCTGCTCAGGGCACGCTCCCAGGCTGGGCCATCCTCCTTGGAGAGCTGAGGGCTTGGCACTGAGGGCTCGCAGGGTGAGGAATGGCTTTACGGGAGGTGAGGGCAGCTTTGCGGGGCACTCCCAGGCCATGGCACGCTCTACGGCGCAGGTGGGATCCAGGCAGATGCTCCACTCTGGCAAAAGATGCATCTAGGGTTTGAAAAAGAGTAAGCGCTCCTTAGGAAAAGCAGGGGGTAATATCCAGTGAGAAGGGAGCATTGTCCTAGGAGCCAACCAAAACTTCAGAGGAGCCCAGGATACAGGTGTAAAGATATGAACCAGCAAGCATGATTCTGTCATTGGTGAATATCTGATACATACTCAGGAAGAAATGCAAGAAACTCACCAGTTTCAAGAGTGGCAGACACAAGTAGGTGGTGATGCCTGAGGACCACCACTGGCTGGCTCACTATCACAGACACCACGTGCACATGTGCCAACCAGGACCCTGTGGGGCTCCTGGGCACACAGATCTTTTTGTCCCCCATTTCTTATAGGCAAGACTCCAGGCTCCATGACCTTTTCTGAGTTCCAAATGGCCTAGCAGTTGCTAACCATGGGAGGAACAGGATGAAACTCAAGGCAAGACTAATGGACCTGAACAGAATCATCAAGATTAGGAGCGGGCCCACCCTGCACACACCCTAATCTTGTCAGCAACCTCACCCTTTTGAAACTTTGCAGAAGTTACTGCCTTGTTCCTTATCACATCCCCATGCCTGACAGTAACCTCTTCCAAGGGAAGGGAGCACAGTTCTTGAGGCACTAGCCTACTGCGCTCACCTTTGCATACCAAGGTAAGAAAGCCACTCTTTCCTTCTCCTCCATGACTCTGTCTCCATATCTGTTTGGCCATGGCGCACAGAGTCAAGGTTTTGGCAACACACACACACATGCATAGGCAGTCACACTCATGCACAGAGCTACACATGCACCCATATCCACGTGCACAAGGCAACACACGCATGCACACTGCCCTGCATGCACACGTGCAATCATACCTGTGCGTGTGTGCAAACACACACACAGTTACATACACGAGGTGAGCGTGCTCACGGAGCATCTCTCAAGCTATCTCAGGGAGCTCCACGGGTCTCTCAAGAAACCTCTGATGGCTCCCATCACAGCCTCTTCCCCCAGCCAGTGCGGCTGGTAATCGCTGCTACAGAGACAGGAATTGGCCGCTGTGTAGAGTCAAGAGCAGGCCCTTGTGCCATGACCTCATCCCTCTGGTATGGTACAGCCCCCACCTTCCAACCCCGTATTCTAAATGTCAAGATTCCCCTGTCGGGACCTGTGCTAATCGAAGTTGACTCACAATGGAAAGTGTAAGTGAAGTCGCTCAGTTGTGTCCCACTCTTTGCCAACCCATGGACTGTAGCCCATGAGGCACCTCCATTTATGGGATTTTCTAGGCAAGAATACTGGAGTGGGTTGCCATTTCCTTCTCTGGGGGATCTTCCCAACCCAGGGACTGAACCTGGGTCTCCTGCATTGCATCTAAGCCACCAGGGAAGCCCAATGGAGAAACCATCACCAAGACTTAGTATCTGTGTTTCCCCTGCAGAGGCTTTTGGTGCTGTTCAGTCGCTCAGTTGTGTCCAACTCTTTGTGACCCCATGGACTGCAGCACACTAGGCTTCCCTGTCTTTCACTGTCTCCCAGAATTTGCTCAAACTCATGTCCTCTGGGTCAGTAATGCTTCAGTGAGCCTTAATGTAGGGTCTGGCCATTATTCTCATTATCTGGTGTAGAAAGACTGGGCAGGTCAAGATCTCAGAAAGACACCCTTGGAGCAGGAAGGAAATGGTGTTAAGTAGGAGAGCAGGCCAGGAGGAAAGACGGGAGGTTAGGCTGGTTCTCAGAGTTCTCATTTTCAGGGCTCAGCTCTTCACGAGCTGTGCAGGGAAGGGACAGGAGCCAGGCAACACTTCATGAGAAAGGCACCCTGAGACATGGCCCTGGGCGCCAACGTCATCATCCTTCTCTGGTCCTTGACTTTGTGCTGCCTCTCAACATCTCCCACTTCTGACTTCTGTGCTCTCAATCTTGGCTTGACTTTTAAACTTCTTTGAGACTGTGATATACAGGCATGCAAGTTACCTGAAATCAGACTCCAAATTGCTTAATTCCTTTTTCTGGCTTACACAGGTTCCTGGGCCAACACAAGTGTTACCTGCCACATTCCATCACACTAGTAACTTATTTATCAGTGGCAGCGGCAATGTGACTCCAACTGGAGAAACACACACCAAGGAACAGGGATTGCAGAAACAAACGCAGGGCAAACCACAGACATCTGTCCTGACACGTCACCTGGCTGAACTTTGGTATCAGAACGCAAGGAACACAGGTGTGTGGTTTTGTGTCTTTAGACATTGTCCTGGGTTCCAAAGGATGTGTGTCTGTGTCAGATGGGAACCTGGAGCGCTGGAGAGCATCTTAATTATATTGCTTCCTTCCAGGCTTCTGGAATTTTGGATATGATGCTAACTGCTGATCAAGAGCCTAATTTCTGCTGGCCACGTGGGTAAATTCCACATTCCTTTGTCCATCAGGCAAGTCTGGCCTATAAGCTGAACATCTGTATTGAAATTTTAGAGATGATTCCTCCAGGGAGGAGGGAAAAATATTATTAAAGTAGATTTCTAACTAGGTATTTATGTCTTATGGCAAACCATGTGGATGCTGGCTCCTCATACTAGCTTAACGGCTAATGGCAGAGACTAAGCGGCTACCCAGACTCACGTGGGGGAAGGCAGGCAGGTTAAGTGGACATGCATAAGCCCCTCTCAGGTACAGAGGGCTTGGGGGAGGCCTGGGCCGCCTCTGTCGTTGAGGGCAACACTTCCTGGGGCCCAGACTTGGGCCGGGCAGGGCCTTTTAAGCTCCCCACCCATCCGGGTGTGTCCCAACTTTCCCTCCTTCGCTCCCAAACTGGACCGACCGCGTCTCTTCTTCTCCGGTTCTGGGTCCTCTTAAGGCCCCCTTTTGCCTCCTGCCTCTTGGGCTCCCCCATCCCCGATCCTTCCCCCAGCTGACTCCTCCTTCCGATCCTTCCTCTCCTCCTTCCTCACCTCCAATCGTCACCAGTGTGCACTCCGTATCCCCATTCATCTTGTCGCTGCCTCCCTCCGCCGCCCCTTGAGTCCCCCATGTACCCCACCTTCCCCTCTCCGCCCCCAAGCCGGTACAGGCAGCAGTGACAACAGCTCCCCGGGACAGCAGGGAGGCCCGCTTACCCGGGCGCGGCAGGCCTTGAGGCGGCCCGGCGGCCCTCGGGCGGCGGGAAGCGCCCGCGGTCCGGCGTGGGGACGTGGCCGGCAGCGGAGCCGCGGGACCTGGTGCCAAGACAGCTCAGGGCAGCCGCCCCAGCTCGGCCCCGCCCCGGTCCGCCCCGGAGGTGACGTCACGGAAGGGCGGACCATGGTGGGCGGGGCAGCCTTGGACGACCCTGGAGCCCGACTCCCGAAACGAGTGGCGCTGCCGGAGGCGAGCCGGAAGTGAGGGGCGTGACCGCACCCAGGACCACGCCCACCGCGGAGCGGCTCTGGTTACACCGGGAGCGCGGCCGGAAGTGGCTATTTTGGCCTGGTCTCTGCCGGAAGTGGTGGTTCCTGGGGCTCTGCCACCTGGACGCGTATACCGCCCTGTCCGGCGGAGGGTCTCGAAGAGGGTCATCTCAGACCTCCCTTGGCGTGGCTGTGCCATGTGCCCGCCCCCATCCCACAGACTTTATCCAGGCCCAGGGGCCAGCGCTGGGACTAAGTAATAGTAGAGATGGCCACCCGTGGGTCTTGAGCACTTGCGCGCGCCAAGCCCTGAGCTTGGTTCAGTGATTTTACTCTGCAGTAACCCTGTGTCACGCTTCGCACCCGTTTTACAGACGCTGAAACTGAAGCTCACAGAATGTTCTTTAATTCTGAGCCGTGAATAACAGTGGGGCAGAATGAAGTACAGAGTAAAGCTGACGGGACTTGACCTTCATTAGAAATAGGCTTTGAGGGCTGAGACAGAGGCTCTAGAGGTATTGGTGGTGGTGGCTTAGTCGCCGAGTCACGTCCGACTCTTGCGACCCCATGGACTATAGCCTGCCAGGCTCCTCTGTCCACGGGGTTCTCCAGGCAAGAATATTGGAGTTAAGTTGCTGTGCTCTCCTCCAGGGGGTCTTCCTTACCCATGGATAAACCATAATGGAAAAGAATCTTAAAAAGGAATGCCTGTATGTATGGGCTTCCCTGGTGCCTGAACGATTTAGAATCCGCTTGCCAATGCGGGAGATGTGGGTTTGATCCCTGGGTTGGGAAGATCCCCTGGAGGAGGGCATGTCAACCCACTCCAGTATTCTTGCCTGGAGAATCCCATGGACAGAGGAGCCTGGTGGGATACAGTCCATGGGGTCTCAAAGAGTCAAACATGACTGACCAACTAAGCATAGCACACAAATACAAGGAAAAGCACAAAATCGTTGACTTGAGATTCTTGGTTTTCTTGAACAGTAATCTTTTCATGTTTCAACTTGCTGGGTTTTGTTGCTGAAACTCCTATATCTCCTGGTTCCTCCCTTACCTATTCGGGGCAGTATCTCAGAATTTTCTGAGATGCTATGTACTTGGCTTAAGTCTTCAGTTTTGTCCACCAAATAACACATAATTCTCAACTTGTAGGTTGTATGTTTTTTTCAGTCAGCAGGGCCCTGGGCTGAGAAACTAAATGTGACACAGAAAACTGGAGGTGTGTGACAAAGTCAGCTAGCCAGCTGTGAGCCCTCGGACCACCTGAAACTCACTTTAGTGATGGCACTGCCCAGTACCCCATGGTTTCAGGTTGTGTAGAACTTACTCTGAAAGACATAGGTTTGCTGAGATGTAGATCAGATGGAAGGTTTCATGAAGACAAGCTCCTTTGGTTTGTGTTTGCTTTAATTTTCCCAACTAGCTCCAATCTAACATGAAAAGTACAGCATCTCTGTTCAATTCAGAAGTGAAAATACACTCAAGCAACCAGTTATAGTTCTGTGCTTGCCTTCCTCAAAGTTAACTTCTGTGATCCTATGTGTTATTTCCTCTTTGGCAAAACCGGAACAATTTTTACTACAAAGGCTGCAATTACAAAGATAAGACACAGCCCTCCTTCTTAAGGAGCTCATGGTCTACAGCAGGGTCTGCTGGCCCTCTGTCTGCTTTTACAATTTTATTTATTTGCTTGTTCATTTTTAGCTGTGCTGGGTATTTGTTGCAGCGAGGGCTTTTCTCTAGTTGTAGCAAGCAGGGACTACTCTCTAGCTGTGGCGTGCAGGCTTCTCATCTCAGTGGCCTCTTCCATTGTGGAGCACGGGCTTTAGGGCACACGGGCTTCAGCAGTTGCTGCACGTGGGCCCAGCAGCTGTGGTTCTTGGACTCGAGAGCACAGGCTCAATAGTTATAGTGCACAGGCTTAGCCACTCTTGTTGCTCTGAAGCAGGTGGGATCCTCTCGGATCAGGGATTGAACAGTGTCTCCTGCGTTGGCAGGCGGGTTCTTTAGCACTGAGCCACCAGGGAAGCCCAGTGTTTGCTTTTGTAATAAACTTTAATTGGAATATCATTACACCGCTTTGTTCTGTATTATCTAGCTGCTTTTGCACTGCAAGGGCAGAGTTGAATTGTTGCAGCAGAGACTGTTTGGCTCGCCAAAACCTAACATATTTACTGCCTGGCCCTTCAGAATTTGCTTGCAAACCCCCAGTCTAGAATGTTGCAAGGAAATGGTTTCAGACAGCAGTGGAAATATATGTTGCAAGGAAATGGTTTCAGACAGCAGTGGAAATACCTTGTTGAGGTGGTCCAGGATACAGGGAAACTCATTCTCTCGTAGGGGAATTTGGCAACTTTCAGTGGATTGGGGTCACCTGGCACCTCGAATCCACTGAACACAGCTCTGGGAACCACGTTACTGTTTGTGCAGAGTATTTTGAGCAATGAAGCAGGCCAGGCGAGCTGATTCTGATGGCAGGGGACGAATTAAAGACAGAGAAGGAAGGATAAGCTTAAATCCTCACGCTGTGACTCAGGGCACTGATGCCCTCAGGTTCTTTCCATGCAGAAATGGCTAAATAACAAACTCAGCTTGGTCCTTTTAGCTGTTGATTTATAATGTCATTTGAATGTAATGCCACGCGCGATCCCCCGTGTAAATGTTAGGGCCATGGAGTAGCACTGCCAGGCTTCAGATCCTGGCTGCTTTACCTTTTAGCTGAGTGACGGCGGGCAAGAGGCTAAGCCACTCTGTGCCTCAGTTTATCCTACGGTCAATTCTCATGACTTGTGGTTGTTATCCTTAATAAAATTGCCGTGAATTCGGACTTAGTGAATGCCGAACCACTGCTCCTAGGGAAGAAAACAAGACCGATACTTCCCCTCACGCTCTACACTTTACAGTCATTTTTACACTCCAAACACAAAATTGAGGACATTGAAATTATGAGAATTTTTAGAATAAAAATAGATAATTTATGAAGATAGGAATATAATTATATACACATTATTTGATTGATCCTGCTGACCTGTCAGTTGCAATGTTCAGAAATATTAACTTGCCTTTCAGATATTTACTGTGGCTAGCTGGAAATTTTTTTTTAGAGATTACGAAAGCAGGTTGCTACAGATATACATTGACTTCTTCAATTTTTAAAAAAGCACATTTTAAATTTCAACACATCACTAATTTAGCAAAATTATTCAAAGGTATCTTGTATAGTCTAAAAATCTTTATTGATGATTATTATACATACAGAAAAGAATATGTGCAGATTTATAGCTTGATGAATTTTCACTAACAACCCCCTGTGTAGCCACTCAGATAAGAAAGCCAGTACCAGCATCCTGGGGACCCCCTTGTCCTCCTTCCCAGTCCCTCCAAAACTACCAAGTATCTGCGAAGATTCAGAACAATTTGAACTCTTACACATTGGTGATGGGAATGCAAAATGGTAGAGTCTTTTGGAAAACAGTTTGACAGTCTCTCATAAAGTTAAATATACACTTGCTATATGACCCAGCAATCCCACTCACCTTGGGTATTCACCCAAGGGAAATGAAAACATCTGTTCACACAAAGACCTGTATGAAAAAGTCTATAGCAACTTTATTCATAATTGCCAAAGGCTGGAAACACCCAAATGACTCAGTGGGTGAATGGATAGATAAAATGTGTTGTGTCTATACAATGGACTACTGCATTCACCAACACTGGTGAGTCACAGAAGCACTATGCTAAGAGAAAGAAACCTGATGTCAGAGGCTACAATATGATCCCATTCACATAGTTTTCATCAAAAGACTGAAGTATAGAGACAGAACCAGAGGTCACCGGGGGATGGGATGAGGAAAAGGGTTGGTTCAGGGTCACCAGATAAAGTGCACGTTGCCCGGCTAAAGTTGCTGAAACTGACTGCTCCATCAGAAGAACCTGAGGGAATTCTTGATGGAAATATTCTGTATCTTGCTTATGATGACGGTTACACAACTATATACATTTGTCCCAACTCATGGAACTGTGAGCTTTACTGAATGTAAATTCTGCCTCAATGAATTTCACTAAAACACTAAACACGGGATTGTAAAGAAAGGCAAAAGTGAAAACAGGATTGTGATGACAGTTACATGAGTGTGTGTATGTGTGCACACGTGCATATGTGTATAAGTGGAAACAAACACAAAAGGAATGCATTGTCATATGTAAATCCAATAAAATTGGATTTTTTCCCCAGTTTTACTGGGGATAAAGAGACCCATTCCTTGGGAATACCCTGACTGTTCCGTGGTTAAGACTCCACACTTCCACTGCAGGGCTTGCATCCCAGGATCCCTGGTCGGGCAGGGAACTAAGATCCTGCATGCCTTGCAGCATAGCAAAACAAGCAAAAAGAGACACATTTCCTACTTACACAAAATTCAACACACCAGGAAGATGTATAATCCCTAATATTCAAAACTGGAATAGCCCCAATTCCAAGACCTCAAAATATGTAGAGCAAAACTGGCAGAGAAGAAATAGAAAAATTCCCAACATAGGGAGAGACTTTAATATGCTTCTTTTAGTAGTGTATAGAACAAGCTGAACTTGCCTCCCCCACAAAAAAACCAGTAAGATTGTTAAAGACTTCGATGACATTGCTAAGAATTCCTGGCTTCATGAACATGTGTAGATCATTCCACCTAATAACTGAGTAATTGATAGCTTAATTGCATGTCCTGGGGAAGAGGGCTAAGAGTGTGCTTATCAAATTTGCAGATAACACTAGCATTTCAACCTTTGGCCCCTGGGTCGGTCCCCCAGGGCCACCGTGTCCAGGGTTCTGTAGAGAGCATCAGCACAGAGAAATGTCTGGTGACCAACCCCGGGGACCACAGCGGCAGACACTGAGCTAGTCTGAGGGGCTGTCACAGGGCGTCTCTTTCAGCAGCAGCCGCGGAGTCAGCCAACCCTTCACCAAAAAGGGTAGCGATGCAGTCAGAGGTGTTCATGTTCCATGGAATCAGGAAACAGGGCTCAGAGTCCAAGAAATGGAAAATCAAAGGTGGAGGAACTTTGTGATAGAGCAGGGACTCTGGTCAGAAATGGTTGTTTAAAAAAGGGGGGGCGGGTTTAAATGTTTATCTCCTGCTTACACGAAGAACATATCTTGTATATCATGATTACCAGAATTGTGAAGAGAGAGATAAAATCTTGATGAGGAATTCTGTGTGGTCATCACAAGCATATATTCACTATGTATGATGTGGGTTAGGAGGAAGTGATAGGAATTTATATTACAAATTTATCTTTTAATTCTTAGTTTTTTATTTGGCCCTGCAGGCATATGGGATCGCAGTTCCCCAACCAGGAATCAAACCCGTGTCCCCTGCATTAGAAGCACAGAGTCTTAACCACTGGACCGCCAAGGAAGTCCCTAGTTTTTAAAAAGGGCTAATGTAGCTGCATTTAAAACTCAGTTAACTAGAAATAGAAGAATATTGACTTGATATGAAAGAGAATAATTATTTCAGATTATTATTCTACATTATGTGCTGTGCGTGTGTGCTAAGTTGTTTCAGGCGTGTCCAACTCTTTGCGACTCTATGGACTGTACTCCACCAGGTTCCTCTGTCCAGGGGGATTCTCCAGGCAAGAATACTGAGTGAGTTGCCATGCCCTTCTCCAGGTGATCTTCCTGACTCAAGAACTGAACCCAAGTTCCTTACATCTCCTGCATTGGCAGGCGGGTTCTTCGCCACTAGCGCCACCTGGAAAACCTCATCCTACATCATACATATGATTTTTAAAAAATTAGAGCTGTTCTTAGAGAGATCACGGATGAGGTCTTAATGAACATTATTCTAGTCAAAGGAATGAGAGAAGAGCAATGAATATAGTGTATTTTTTAAAGACAAATTTTCATTATTTGCATAAGGTATGATCAATTACCTAGAATGTCTCAGAGAGTCACCTTAAAGTCAACTAAAATGTATAGGTTAATAAACTTTCCCAATGCAAAATAAGTTTATGTCAGTAGATTTCTTGTATCAGTCAGTCAGTCAGTTCAGTCGCTCAGTCGTGTCTGACTCTTTGTGACCCCATGAACTGCAGCATGCCAGGCCTCCCTGTCCGTCACCAACTCCTGGAGTCCACCCAAACCCGTGTCCATCGAGTCGGTGATGCCATCCAACCATTTCATCCTCTGTTGTCCCCTTCTCCTCCTGTCTTCAATTTTTCCCAGCATCAGGGTCTTTTCAAATGAGTCAGCTCTTCGCATCAGGTGGCCAAAGTACTGGAGTTTCAGCTTCAACATCAGTCCTTCCAATGAACACCCAGGACTGATGTCCTTTAGGATGGAATGGTTGGATCTTCTTGCAGTCCAAGGGATTCTCAAGAGTCTTCTCCAACACCACAGTTCAAAAGCATCAATTCTTCTCAGAAAGTGCTCAGCTTTCTTCATAGTCCAGCTCTCACATCCATTCATGACCATTGGAAAAACCATAGCCTTGACTAGTGGACCTTTGTTGGCAAAGTAATGTCTCTGCTTTTTAACATGCAGTCTAGATGGTCATAACTTTCCTTCCAAGGAGTAAGCGTCTTTTAATTTCATGGCTGCAATCACCATCTGCAGTATACCAACAATGAAAAACAGGATTTCCCTGCCAGTCCCTTGGATAAGACTCTGTGTTTCCATTGCAGGGACTTGGGTTTGATCCCTACTCTGGGAACTAAAATCCCAATGTGGCATGGTGCCATCAAAGAGGAAAAAAAAAAAGCTTTAAAAATGTCAGTTACTCTTGTAACAAAAATATAAAATAGACAGTGATACATTAGTGAGAAATATTCAGGACTGTCAAGTTTTAGAGTGTTCTTTCTATGGAGGAGTCAAAAATATACTTGAGGACTTCCCTGGTGACACAATGGATTGGAATCCATCTGTCTGCCAATGCAGGGGACATGGGTTTGATCCCTGGTCCAGGAAGATCCCAAATACCTCGGAGCAACTAAGTCTGTGCTCCACAAGTACTGCCCTAGAGCCTGAACTCTGCAAAAGAGAAGCCATTGCAAGGAGAAGCCCACAAATCAAGACTAGAGAGTACCCCCTGCTCTCGGCAACCAGGGAAAGTCCATGCAGCAAAGACGACCCAGTGCAGCCAAAAACAAGTATGTAAATAAATGCTATTTTTAAAATAAAAATATACTTGGAAAAATGGAGAGGTGTATCATGTTGATGGGAAAGCAAAACCTTGTAGAGAGGTATATTTCCTCAAATTAATTTATAGTTTTGTTGTTGTTCAGTCTGATCCTTCACAACCCCATGGACTGCAGCATGCCAGGCTTCCCTGTCCTTCACTATCTCCTGGAGTTTGCTCAAACTCATGTCCACTGCGTTAGTGATACCATGCAACCATCTCATCCTCTATCACCCCCTTCTCCTCCTTCGCCCTCAATCTTTCCCAGCCTCAAATTTACGGTTTTAATACAATTCTAATCAAAACCTCATTTTGAATTTTTTTGGAACTTGAGAAAATAATTCTAACATTCATCTGTGGCACTAAATGGTAAAGATAGCAAATAAGCTATAGTGCCTTTCTGTATTTTGCAAAATTTCTATAAAATGTGTATGATTTTTATAGTAAAGAAAGTCTTCCATTTTAGCAACAAAAAAGACAACTTAAACACATTACACATTTAAAAATAGTATAACACGTAATTACAGAGATGCAAACCCTTCTCTGTTCTCTGAATCTATTCATCCCTTATTAGATTGTTGTTAGAAATTCAAGTTAATGGCCTAACAAAGGAATGGAAAAATAGTTCTTTGATATGATTTGATACTGTTTTGCTTAGAGGAAAAAACAATGAAACAAATCTGTTACAGTCTTGTAAAACCTGAATGATTTTTCCAAGAATTATGTTGATCAGCTGTCAGTATAACAGAGCTCCTTCTTTGTCCCCGTCCCAGGGGCCTTCGTGGAGGTCAAGTTCCAACAGGTCTCTGTGTTTAAGGGAGCCGAGTCTAAGCTAAAGGTACAGAGGGAGAAGAGGACAGAAGAACCAACTTGAGTTTTTCCTCCGCACAAGGTATTTGAGGCAAGGTGGCTAATGTGGGTCAGCATCAGGGTTCCCTCCTTCCCAGGAACCAAGAGGAAGTCTTTCAAAACTAGACGGGAAAGGCTTTTTTACCCTCATCAATTCAACTTTGGAAACATTCTATTAATGGCAGGTACCCTTCCACCCAGAAACAACAATGAAGGATCCGGTGTGCTAACAACATGGCTTAAAAAAAAAGTAAACCAAAGTTCTGCATTTTTATAAAATTTGATTTAAAAAAAAAACAGTATTTCAAACTGGACAGTCACCAGAAGTACCCAGTTACCAGAAATGCACACACTTCCGTCGGCACATGGAGCGCCTTCAGGTTTCTGAGCCTGGCCCGTTTCAGCATCTCCGTTTTCTGCAAGGTTATTCCCACGCTTGCCAGCATCAGTTTTCCCCTCCTTTTCCCTTTGGGTACCTTCTCCCCCTTCTTTGCAGGGGGGCTTTTTAGGCTTGGGCTCTGGCACTGGAAGTCTAGTCAAGGCTATGGTTTTTCCAATGGTCATGTATGGATGTGAGAGCTGGACTATGAAGAAAGCTGAGCACTTTCTGAGAAGAATTGATGCTTTTGAACTGTGGTGTTGGGGAAGACTCTTGAGAGTCCCTTGGACTGCAAGAAGATCCAACCATTCCATCCTAAAGGACATCAGTCCTGGGTGTTCATTGGAAGGACTGATGTTGAAGCTGAAACTCCAGTACTTTGGCCACCTGATGCGAAGAGCTGACTCATTTGAAAAGACCATGATGTTTGGAAAGATTGAAGGCGGGAGGAGAAGGGGACAACAGAGGATGAGATGGTTGGATGGTATCACCAACTCAATGGACATGGGTTTGGGTGGATTCAGGGAGTTGGTGATGGACAGGGAGGCCTGGCATGCTGCGATTCATGGGGTCACAAAGAGTCGGACACGACAGAGCGACTGAACTGAACTGAACTGGCACTGGAGGGACAGGTTTAAGAGACAACCTTTCAGATCTTCTCTATGGTTGGTCCTTCACTTCGAATTTATCTCCTTTAACATCCCCTTCAGCCTTTCTCTCAAGTTTTTATTGAATTTGCCACAATTTTGCTTTTGTTTTCTGGGGGTTTGGGGTTTTTTTTTTTTTTTTTTGCCACTCAGCATGTGAAATTTTAGTTCCCCAATCAGAGATTGAAGCCACATCCCCTGCATTGGAAGGCAAAGTCTTAACCACTAGAATGCCAGATAAGCCCCTCTCCTTCACTCTTGAAACATATTTTCCTTCGGCATAAAACTCAAGATTGACGGTTATTTTCTCTTTGTACTCTGAGGACATCTTTCCACTGTCGGTCTTCCTTCCACTGATGCTACTGCCATGTCAGCTGCCAGTCTTACTGCTCCTCTTCCAAAGGCCATGAGCCTTTTCTTCTTGTAGCTTTTAGGAATGTTCTCACTGTTTTTGACTGTATGCTGTATCTCAGAGTGAATTTCTTTTTCTTGTTCTGCAACTCCCTGGCCTGCCTTCTCTAATTCACAATGGTGAAGCAGGACTAGTAAACTGCAGTGAAGAGTTCCATTCAGAGGAGAAACAACGAATGATACCCAGGAGATGGTGGTCCATCATAGTGATGCAATCCTGCTAGGCAGGCCATGTGAGGTCCTTCTGCCCTTGACCAAATCCTGATTTTGCTCTAAAGGAGGAGCCCCTTGTACAGGATCTCTTTTGAGAGACTGAATACACAAACAGATAATGAGCAAACCATATATGAAAATAAATCTCTGACCCACAATCTGCATGAGCTGTCCAGAAAACCAATGCCTTTATCCATGATAAACTTCCTAGGAAGCCAGCCTGCTATCAGGCTCACAAGAAATCACATTCATATCTCTAGCAACACTGCAGGAAGCAAAACAATCACTTTTGTAACCATCAGTCCAATATGCCAGGATCTGATGATGAACTGCCAGTTTCCTTAATTTTTGTCCCTGTTTCCAATTTAGGACCAATGAGAGAAAGTCAAATATAACCCCCTAACATGGGATACCCCACTTTTATTGAGCCCACTTCCAGCTCCCCAGGTCAACAGCCTCCAGCCAGGGCACACCTGAGGGGTCTCCCCCACACCCATAAGGCTTCCCCACTCCTTCGTCTGCCTTTGAGTATCTACCAGATGGGAATGATGGTGACTGACCCCCTTGCTACAGCCAGCTTTGAATCAGTAGCCTCTGCTTGCTCTGCTTGGGGAGCTCCTTGTTTATTTCCTCACGTTCCATCTACCTCTGCCCACAACAGAAGCAACCCTCCTTGGGAGTGGCAGAATCTTCCCACGCCCGTGCTCGCAGCTGAGTAAAGACGGCTCTGCCTGCCCACCTGTGTTGAGGGCCTAGCTTGCTGAATGCCTTCCTGCACTCTAGAACAAAGAAGCCTTCATCTTCCACTACCTGTGGGTTTTCTTCTGGCCGAGAGACACATCTGCAGGCCATGTTTCCTGGAAGTCAGACTCTGAGACGCTGGCTTTGTGTGCAGGTGGTTGACTGAGGAGGGTTCCTGGGATCAACACCTATGGGGAAGTGGAGGGGGCAAAACTGGGCAAAGGAGGAAGCCGAAATGAGATGCACTCACAGCAAGGCCTCAGCTGATTTTACAGGGGACTGGGTGACCTATTGTTGACCTTGGCTGCCCCAGGAAGGGGTCACGACCCTGAAGAGGCAGCTTTCATTGTCCAGGAGAGGAAGTCCACTGAGAGTGATCAGCCGCCCACACTCTAAGCAGGGGGTGGGGGAGCGCTTATGTCCCCGAGGAGGGGAGTGGGGACCTGACCAGCCTGGCAGTGTCCACCACAGAATCCCAAAGCCCAATCGATCCAGAAGCCAAAGGAGCTGGATGTTTGCATCAGCAGAGAAAACAGCCTCCATGGAGTGAGAAGAGGCGCCTGCCAAGTCAGAACTCAAGAAGCTTTGAAAGAGAATAACGGGAACCCAAAGGAGGTACAGAGAGATGAAGACAGCCTCCTAAATGAAAAAGACACAGCTTCCAGAATTGAAAGTTCAGGGACTTCCCTGTGGTCCAGTGGTTAAGAACCCGCCTTCCAGAGCAGGGGACGAGAATCCAGTCCCTGGACTGGGAACTAAGATCCCACATGTGGCTTCAGGGCGACTAAGCCCTCCTGCCACAACTAGAGAACTAGAGTTGTTTTCACAGCTACAGAAGCCTGTGTGCCCCAACAAAGACCCAGCGCAGCCACGTAAATAAACTATTAAAAACAAACAGACAAACCGAAAAGTTCAAAAGAGGAAGTGAAAAAAAAAAAAGAGAGTCTCTTTTGAGAAGCTTCTGGAAGATCAGATGATAAAACTGACAATGTAGCACAAAATGACTGTGGAAATGGAAATCCAGACAAGAGACAGGAGATCTGGAAGATGGATCCGGAGGACTGAGCTCTGGCAACAGGACCTCCAGAGAAGAGAGGGAGGAGGGTGCCTGCTCAGTCATTGCAGTCGTGTCTGACTCTTTGCGACCCCATGGACTGTAGCCCGCCAGGCTCCTCTGTCCATGGGATTCTCCAGGCAGGAATACTGGAGTGGGTTGCCATGCCCACCTCCTGGGGATCTTCCCGACCCATGGATTGAACCCAGGTCTCCTGCATTGGAAGCAGATTCTTTCCCACATGAGCCACCAGTGAAGTCCTCTTTTCCCTTTTAGGTTATTGCAAAATACTGAGTGTGGTTCCCTGTGTTATACAGTAGGTGCTTGCTGGTTATCTATTTTGTATATAGTAGTGTGTATATGTTCATCTCAGTCTCCTAATTTACCACTTCTCCCCTTTCCCTTTGGTAACTGTAACTTTATTTTCTATGTCACTGAGCATAGGGTTCTTTTTTTGGGGGGGGGGGTAGGGTGTAGTATACAGCTTCTTTACAATGTGATGCTAGTTTCTGCTGTAAACAAAGTAAATCAACTGTATATATACACACATATAATAGGGCTTGCCTCTTCTGTGACTTTCAAGGGTCTGCGTTGAAAGTCAAAAGTCAAGAATTAACTCTTTCCTTTTATTTGGCATCCGGCCAGCTGTGCTGGAGTTAGTGTGGACATGTCACAGCCCTCATAGTCTAGTCACCGTTCCCAGGACCCGCGCAGGGCCATATGGAGAACCCTGTGGGAAAGAGCTCTTCCCTAGTAGCTGGGGGTAGGGAGCAGCCGGACAGAGCATCAGCCTTACTTGTTCTTCCTAGAATTCAGGAAACAGTTTTGTAACTGTTTCATTGAGATGGGAAAATGGCCTTGTGATTAAATGCTCTTGGAAAAAAAAAAATTAGGCACATTCTCAACCCAAGAATGTTGCATTGACTGTATCCACTGTCTGGAATATTCTTTCCCCAGATGACCGCTTGACCTCATCCTCCCTTGCTTCTTTCTCTCTGTTCTCAAGGAGATCTTTCCTGACTGCCCTGTGTTCCCCTGACCCCCAACGCTGCTCTACATTTCATTTTCTGTAGTAGTTCCAACGTACTACGGGCTTCCCCGGTAGCTCAGCTGATAAAGAATCTGCCTGCAATGCAGGAGACCCCGGTTCGATTCCTGAGTCGGGACGATCCCTGGAGAAGGGACAGGCTACCCACTCCGGTATTCTTGGGCTTCCCTCGTGGCTTAGGTGGTAAAAAATCCACCTGCAATGTGGGAGACCTGGGTTTGATCCCTAGGTTGAGAAGATCCCCTGGAGGAGGGCATGGCAACCCACTCCAATATTCTTGCCTGGAGAATCCCATGGACAGAGGAGCCTGGCGGGCTACAGTCCATGGGGTCGCAAAGAGTGGGACATGCAGCAACAACATATTACACAAGTACATTTCTTACTTATTTTTAAAAATTTTTTATTCTTAAATAATCTTAAAAGATTTTTTACCGTGGACCACTTTTAAAGTTTTTATTGAATTTGTTATAACATTGTTTCTGTTCTGTGCATTGATTTTTTGGCCCCAAGGCATGTGGGATCTTAGCGACCCAATCAGAAATCAAACCCAAGCCTCCTGCATTGTAAGCGCAGAGTCTTAACCACTGGACTGCCAGGGAAGTCTTGACATTTCTAACCTATTATCTGCTTCCCTTCCCTCTAAAGTATAAGCCCCAGGATGGCAGGGCTCTTCATTTGGTATCCAAAGCACTACCAGGCACATAGTAGGTGTGAGAGTCAGAAAGAATGAAAGTGCTTTAAGAAAACAGTACCCACAATGATGGGTGTATGTTAAAAGGTCATGGGAGCCAACCGCAGTGGCCCCAAAGACAGAAGCTGGAGCAACTGAAATAACAAAATAAATAATGATAGTACCTGGTTATAACACAGAGAATAAAGCCAAAATCCATGAGTCCGTATTGGCATAAATAACTGAAGAAAGTGAATAAACTGGGGAGAATGCTGTTACCTGGTTTCTTCTCTTTTTTAATCCTTCCTTTTTTTGAGCAGCACTCCATGCCATGCAAGTAGAGTCAACCCCAGGCACCCAGGGAAGTCCCTGTCACCTAGTCTTTCTGGCCTACACTGTTTCCTGCACCCGCAGATGGGATGTTTCCATTATTTTGTACAGTCATTTGTTTCCATTTAATCCAACGTCTTCCATTTTCTTTGCTCACGGTTTCCTCGTGTGACCCAGACCTTGTTTCCCACTGAAGAGCTTTGTCAAGCCGCTTCTCCACCCGAGGGCTTACTGCTTACCACTCTTAGTTCTGTCTGGAAAAATCTTCCTTTGGCCCTTGTACTTGAAGATCGCTCTCCTGGCTTTGCTGGATTCTGGGCTTCCCCTCCAAGGCCGCTCTCCGCTGTGCCCTGTCTTCTGGCATTCTGTCATTTTCTCCAGCTGGTTTAAGAGTTTTCTTTCTGTTCTGCTGCCTTCCGGATATGCTGCCTGCCAGGCCCAAACTCCCCCCTCACTGCCTGCTCCGCGGTAAAGAGGCGTGGGGTACTGCAGGGACAGTGGGGGGGCTGGGTTTCCAGGGGGTTGGGCTGGCACAACTCAATGGCCTCCCAGGGACCCCCTTCGAGGGGCCTCTGTCTCAGCCCTGGGGTTGTGGTTGTTCCTTATATGTACTATTCCTGCATTTCTTTTTTAAAAATTATGTATTTATTTACTGATTTATTTATTTGGCTGCACCAGGTCTTAGCTGTGGCATGCGAACTCTTCGTTGTGCGTGTGGGATCTAGGTCCCCAACTGGGGATCAAATCCAGGCCCCCTGCACTGGGAGTACAGAGTCTTAGCCAACAGGCCACCAGGGAAGTCCCACCTTTCCTGCCTTCTTTAAAGCTGTCTTTATCTCTTTTACCAACCCCCGCGTGACTCCCATCCCCTGCTATGGTCAGCAACTCTTCAGAACAAACTTTCCCTATCCACTGACTATGTGATTTCTGTCTCCGGATTGGACCCTGAACCAGACCCCTCTGACGTGTCTATATGTGGATTTCTTTCCTTTTTTTTCCTTTTTAAAATCCTGCTTGGGATTCATTGGGCTTTTTGAGTCCAAAGACTTGATAGCTTGCTTTATAACCTCTGTAAAACTTTCAACCATGATGACATTGAATGTCGCCTTTTCCCTGTCTCTGATTTTTCCTTCTATAACATTGATTTTGTCTGTTAGATCTTCTCGTCCATATTCTATGTGTCAACCTCAAAAACACCCACAACAACCTTTATTGTGCTATAGTTCACATGCTATACAATTCACACATCTCATGTACAACAGTGGGGTTTTTTTTGGTATACTCACCAAGTTGTGCACCCATCACCACGCTGTTAGAACACTTTGATCACCCTCTCCCACTGGAAAGCTCCGAGCTCATCAGCAGTCACGTTCCATCCCCCCCTCCCCCCGCTTCCTGCTGAGCACACATCCACTGTCTCTCTCTATGGATCTGCCTCTCTGGACAAGCAAACGGAATCATACAACATGTGGCCTTTGGTGCCTGACTTCTTTCACTTTTCTCACTGCTTCAGTGTTTTCATCTGTATTAGTACTTCTTTTCTCTTTGGGGATAAATACTATTCCGCTGTATAGACATACCCCATTTTGCTCATCGGTTGATGGACATTCGAATTGTTCCCACCGTTTAGCTCTTAGGAATAATGAAGCTGTGACTATTTAGTGGAAGTTTTTGTGCGGATTTATGCCTTCGTTTCTCCTGAGTGAATGCCTAGAAGTGCAACTGCTGGGTCACGTGGGAACACCACGTTTAACCTTCGGAGAACCCTCCATCCAGACTGTTTCTAAAGTGGCTGCACTGGCTCACACTCCCCAGGGACACATGAGCTCCTTTCCCGGATTTGTCCATCTCTCTGAGCCCCTCTGCGGAGTTCTGTGCATCCCTCTCCAGCACACTCTCGAGTCTTGTCGAGTGTTTAACCTGCTCATTGAGTTTCTGATTTCAGTTGTAATTTTTATTTCTGGAATTGCTTTTCAGTCATTTTCTGCAAATTTGATGCTTCTCGCTTCTCTGTCATACTTTGAATGTCCTCTTTTCTCTCTTGAAATGTTTGAGGAAGACTTCACACTGACAGTTGGAGAGTGTCACGGTGGTTCATTCCCTGCTCCCTAGAGAAGTTTATGGCTTTGTTCCTGGGGATTCTGAGGGCTGGCTCTGAAGTGCACTTTCTCCAGAGTTGCCTCTGCTTTGCCAGGCTCTGGAGGCTCCACCACCAACTGGGCCCACTTAATTTTTTAAATTCAATTTTTATTTATTTAACACCCAAAACATTTTGTATTGGGGTATTTTAACAATGTTGTGATAGTTTCAGGTGAACACTGAAGGGACTCAGTCTAACATATACATGGATCCATTCTCCCCCAAATTCCCCTCCCATCCAGGCTGGCACATAACACTGAGCAGAGTTCCCTGTGCTATCCAGTAGGTCCTTGTTGGTTATCCGTTTTAAATACAGCAGTGTGTACCTGACCTTCCCAAAGCCCTTAACTATCTCCCCTGCCCCCAGCAACCACGAGGTCATTTTCTCTGAGTCTCTTTCTGTTCTGTAAGAAAGTTCATTTGCATCGTTTCTTTCTAGATGTCACACATAAGGGCTGTCATGTGACATTTCTCCGTCTCTGTCTGACTTACTTCACCCAGTAGGACACTCTCTACGTTCATCACGATGCTGCAAATGGTACCTGGGTCGACTTTAGATCACATCCTCAGGGTGAGTCTTGATGTGCAATCTGGCTTGAGACACTCATGGGGGACTTTTTTCTTCCTTTTAACTGTTTCTCGTCTACTTAGAGCCAAGGCCAACATGGGGACATCTCCCCCTTCCCACCTGCAGATACTCGGTGGGTGGATTTTTACTGTTATTTACCCACTGCGAAGGTCCTTTTTTGGAGGGTTCTCAGATTTTTGGGAGTTTCTGATCTGACTGACCTTCCTCTTTTCTCAGGGAGGTTCCTGGAAGTGGAGACACCCCCAGCAAAAGGCCACCTGCAGACTTCCCTGATATACATTATCTTTTAATACGTAATGGAGAATTTCAAATATATATACACATACAAAGAATAGTATAGTGATCCCAACAAACTCATCACATGTCATTAACCTCTGGCCAGTCTCAAAGCTCATTCACCTTCTGTGTGGTTCTGAAGCAAACTATAGAAATCATACTGTTTCATCTGAAAGTTCTTCTGTATACATTTCCAAATGATAAGAACTCTTTTCAAAATAAAGTCACAATATATGTACTCACACCTAAAATTTTAAACAGTAATTTCTTAATATCAGTGTTCTGTTTTCTGCTATAATCAGTGTTCAAATGGTCAGTTGCCACATAACTATGAGATGGCTTTCTTATTGTTGCTGCTTTCTTATTATTTCTGGGCCTAACGAAATCCCTTCCTTTCCCAACTTTGCCATACATTAAAAAATGTTTAATTAGTATTGTTTCCTGTATTTGTATGTGTTTGTAACAAATGGAGTTCTCTGGATGTCTAGTCTACTGTTGGTTGCTATTCAGTTGCTCAGTTGTGTCCAATTCTGTGACCCTATGGACTGCAGCACACCAGGCTTCCCCACCCTTCACCATCTCCCAGAGCTTGCTCAGACTCATGTCCATCGAGTCGGTGATGCCATCCAACCATCTCATCCTCTGTCGTCCGCTTCTCCCCCTGCCTTCAATCTTCCCCATCATCAGGGCTTTTTCTAATGAGATGGCTGTTCCCATCAGGTGGCCAAAGTATTGGAGCTTCAGCTTCAGCATTAATCTTTCTAGTGAATATTCAGAATTGATTTCCTTTAGGATTGACTGGTTTGATCTCTTTACAGTCCAAGGGACTCTCAAGAGTCTTCTCCAACACCACAGTTTAAAAGCATCAATTCTTTGCATTCAGCCTTTTGTATGGTCCAACTCTCACATCCAAACATGACTACCAGAAAAACTATTTTTATTTTTAGCATCATTTTTAGGATTTGAAATAGCTCAGCTGGAATTCCATCATCTCCACTTTATTTGTTCATAGTGATGCTTCCTAAGGCCCACTTGACTTGGCACTTCAGGATGTCTGACTCTAGGTGAGTGATCGCACCATCATGGTTATCGGGGTCATTAAGATCTCTTTTGTATAGTTCTTCTTCTGTGTATTTTTGCCACCTCCTCTTAATATCTTCTGCTTCTGTTATGTCCATACCAATTCTGTCCTTTATTGTGCCCATCTTTTCATGAGGTGTTCCCTTGATATCTCTAATTTTCTCGAAGAGATCTCTAGTCTTTCCCTGTCTATTGTTTTCCTCTATATCTTTGCATTGATCACTGAGGAAGGCTTTCTAATCTCTCTTTGCTATTCTTTGGAACGATGCATTCAAATGGGCATATCTTTCCTTTTCTCCTTTGCTTTTTGCTTCTCTTCTTTTCTCAGCTATTTGTAACCCCTCCTCAGACAACCATTTTGACTTTTTGCATTTCTTTTTCTCGGGGACGATCACCGCCTCCTGTACAATGTTAAAAACCTCCATCCATAGTTCTTTAAGCACTCTATCAGATCTAGTCCCTTGAATCTATTTGTCACTTCCACTGTATAATCATAAAGGATTTGATTTAGGTCATACCTGAATGCTCTAGTGGGTCTTCTCTACTTTCTTCAATTTAAGTCTGAATTTTTCAATAAGGAGTTCATGATCTGAGCCATAGTCAGCTCCCAGTCTTATTTTTGCTGACTGTATAGAGCCTCTCTATCTTCAGCTCCAAAGAATATAATCAATCTGATTTTGGTGTTGACCATCTGGTGATGTCCATGTGTAGAGTCATCTCTTGTGTTGTTGGAAGATGGTGTTTGCTATGACCAGTGTGTTCTCTTGGCAAAACTCTGTTAGCCTTTGTCCTGCTTCATTTTGTAGTCCACGGTCAAACCTGCCTGTTACTCCATGTATCTCTTGACTTCCTACTTTTGCGTTCCAGTTCCCTATTATGAAAAAGATGTCTTTTTTTTGGTGTTAGTTCTAGAATATGAACTAGAACCTGTGCCTTAGGGGCAAGTTTTCTATCTGCTGCCAGGTTTTCTTAATTCCCAGCTCCGCCAAGTGGGGCAGGCAGCTCCTGTTATCCCCACCGGCGCAGATTAGGAAACGGAGGTCTCCAGGGGCTCCACAGCTTGCCCAAGGTCCTGAGTGGGGTGGAACTTGCTCCCTGATCCAAGGGCTGGCCGTCCTCCTCCACGCCCCTCCGTGTTGACAAGCGCTGTCCCTGGATCCCTGAGCACCTGGAGAGCCTGGCATGGCAGGATGCTGCTGCCCTCTCGTGGCTAAGCGGATCACTGAAGGCCTGAGCTAGGAGCCCCTGGAGCAGGGTCCAGCCTGAACCCCTGATTCTGGAGGCCCTCAGTCTCTTCCTTGCTCCCCTCCAGGGCCTGGGAGAGATGCTGCAGTGAAGAGGTGAAAAAAGAACATGAGTTTTTCTTTTCTTTCCTAAGAACAAAGAAGATGGAACAGCGAGCAGGCCTGATCACTCCTAGCTTTCACTTGGTGTGTGCGCCCAGTGGCTCAGTCGTGTCCGACTCTTTGTGACCCTTGGACTGTAGCCCGCCAGGCTCCTCTGTCCATGGGACTCTCCAGGCAAGAATACTGGAGGGGGTTGCCATCCTGCCATTTCCCATTCCAGTGGATCTTCCCAACCCAGGGATCAAACTTGTGTCTCCTTCATCTCCTGTCCTGGCCGGCAGACTCTTTACCACTTGAGCCACCAGGAAAGCCCCAGGTTTTACTTTAACTGTTCCTAATCTGTTCTGCCCCCTAACTCTGCATAAGCTTTATTCTGCATCTACCAGCCTTTGCGCGTGCGTGTTAAGTCACTTCTGTACGACCCCATGGACTGTAGCCCGCCAGGCTCCTCTGTCCATGGGATTTTCCAGGTAAGAATACTGGAGTGGGTTCCATGCCCTCCTCCAACTATCCTTTGACTCCATGCTAATTACATCCTGTTGCTCACCTTTACAGAACTCTTTGAAGACTATCCCTTGTAGTTTTTCTCTTTTTGCATTATAGAAAGAAGGCCTCAGTACAATACACAAAAGTCAATGGACCCAACTATTACCAGACAGCCAGACCCAATTACTGGGCTACCTGACACCAGCCTATGTTTTGAAAGAATGCTAGAGGAAGAAGAATGCAAGATCCTGACACCTTTGTTCCTCATCGCCAACCCCTGACTGCGAGCCCTCATCTATATAATCCCCCAGATTCCTCATGAAAAGGAGGCACAGTTCTTGAGGCACAAACCTACTGTGTTCTCCCTTCCACCATTTGAGGATTAAAGCCGCTTTTCCACTTCCTCCAAACTGTCTCCATGTGTTTTTTTTTTTACTTGGTTTTCGTGGGCACACAGAAAGCCAAGATTTCAGTAGCATCAGAGAGGAGAAATAACAAGTCTGCAGCTCTGTCCTTTGTTCCCTGACGGACCTCAGTCAAGTCACCTAACCAGCCTGGCCTCAGTCTTCCCCTCTGTAGAATGGGCATAAGTGAGATCTTCCCTCTTCAGTTAGGAGGATTTCGTGAGCAGGCAGGTGCTCCTGGAGAACCCAGAACCCTGGGCTGGAGAAGACTCACTGGTAGCTCCCTCATCCCCGCCTTCACCTCACCCCCACCCCAGAGAAAGCAGCGGGCAGCCCGCGGGGGGTACACACCCGTGCTTGCCGGGAGTAAACACTCTCGGGGCAAAGTCTGCAGCGTTTGTTGACTGGGCGGTGGGGGCTGCTCATCAAATGTGCCCGCGCGCCCTGCCCGCGGTGAGCTTTGGTCGGAGGCTTTGGTCGGAGTCTCGCTGATAAGCAGGGAGGATGTGTGATCTCGGCCCGGGACGCGCTCGGGCAGGAGGCGCCTCCTCCCCCGCGGGCGGCGCCCCGCGCCCGGCTGCACCTGGCGCTGCGCAGGGACAAGGCCGAGCGCCGCCCCGCCTCGCCGCCGCCTGAGGGTCTGTGTCCTCCCTGCGCCCAGCGCCCCAGCACGGGTCTCTCCGGGCTTAACACCAGACCCGGGTATCCAGGGGATCTGCGCGGGGCGGGGGTGGGGGTGTAGGTGGGGGAGGGGATAACCCCCGCCCACTCCCCCCAGAGCCTGGGGCTGCTGCTGCTTCCAAGACCCCAGGGGCAGAAGGCGGAGCCTTCAGGGGACCCAGGATTCAAAACACGCCCCCCCCCCCCCGCACCAGGCACCCTCCTCCACCGCGGAGACAGACGGTGACTTCCTTCTAGAATCTGTGATCACAGCTTCTGGGGACCATCAGATCCCCACCCCGCAAGTCTGAGCGCCAGGAACGTTCCTGCACAAAGTTTCCCCCGGAACTGCCCACAGGCCCCCTTCCCCTTCCACACCCCACCAGACAGCCGCTCTTGGCCCCCGGCCTGGGGGGTCTCTGTTCCCTGCACACCCCGGCCTCCCATGGGAGCGCCGGCCCCTGTGGGTGCCTGTCCCAGCCCACTCTGTGACGGCTCAGCCCACCTCGCCACCCGCTCTAGAAAGGGGACCCACAGGCCTGCAGACACCCAGGGGGAGACCATGCCAGCCGCACTGAGGGACAGGCCACAGCGCAGAGAGCAGCAGAGAGAAGAAAGAGAGTGAAGTTGCTCAGTCATGGCCGACTCTGTGACCCCATGGACTGTATGTAGCCCGCCAGGCTCCTCCGGCCATGGGACTCTCCAGGCAAGAACGCTGGAGTGGGTTGCCCTTCCTCCTCCAACTCAGGGATCGAACCCGGGGCTCCTGCGCTGCAGGCAGACTCTTTACCGCCAGAGCCACCAGGGCCTCCTGCAGCAAAGAGGGATATGCCTAACATAGGGCAGCTTGTGAGCAGGGGGGGCAGTCTGGGAGGGGGAAGGGGCGCAAAGGAGGGAGGCTGGGGAGGGGGCGTCGGAGAGCTGCAGAACCCTCACCAAGATGGAGGCAGCAGCAACGGCCTGCGCAGCTGGCGACCGAAGGTCACTGCAGGGCCAGGACTGAGTGAGCAGGTGGTGAGGCCAGGCGGCAGCGAGTGTAGACGGTGGGCTGGAAGGGCTTGGCAGCTAGAGAGGAAGGCACGGCGGGGGATGGTGAGGTTTCACTGCCCTTTCTTAAGAAGGGAGAATCTTGCTGGTGTTCGCAAACTGAGCAGCATGAGCTGGCCTGTGGCCAGACCTGAGGGGTCCCTGCAGGGGGCCAGGACCTGGGGCAGGGGAGGTGGTCGCTGTAAGGAGGGGGTAAGCCTGGCAGGGGCAGAGCCTGGAGGCAGGGTCCCTATCCTGGCCTGGTCACTGTCCAGCTGCCTGACCTCCCGCGAGCGCTGATCTCTCTCTCCAGTCTCGAGGGGGGCAGTTAAGACGGGACTTTCTGCCTCCATTCTGTCTGACGCTGGTGCGTGCTTAGTCGTTCAGTTGTAACCAATTCTTTGCGATCCCGTGGACGGTAGTCCGCCAGGCTCCTCTGTCGTGGGATTTTCTTGGCAAGAATACTGTAATGCGTTGCCATGCCCTCCTCCAGGGGATCTTCCCGACCCAGGGATCGAATCCGTGTCTCCTGCACTGCAGGCAGGTTCATTACCGGAAGCCCATTTTGTCTGACATTGAAGGTCTAAAACAGAACAGTAAGTGCCCTCTTGCCCGGGGCTCCAAGCTTCGGAGGGGCCCACTCTGTCCCTCCAGCTTGCCCATTCCCCACAGGAGACCTGTTCCCCGGTGACCCTCCCACCCACCACTCCCCAGCATGGGGTCCAGGCAGTGTGGGCGCCTCTCCCAGACCCCATCTCCTGCCACAGACCTCGCCCTGGGGCGAAAGTCCAGAGAGGTCCTGGGCTGGGTCTCCTGTCACCTGGCTCCAACACAGAAGAGTCCAAAAAGTTCTACCTAGCACTCCCTACCTGGTGTCAGGACTGTGGATTTGTCCAGCCAACAGATAAAGAAGGAACCCACACTCTTTATTCCACAGTCTGTGGGCTGATTTATAACATTATTTTTTTATGGTTACCACCCATAATTTTATTATCTAGGTTCAAAACTCGTTAAGGTTTTGCCACATTTGCCAAAAACAAAAATATCGAAAGTATGTCACAGACAGTATGATGTGTCTCCATTAAACAGTTTGGAAGCAGTCTAAGAACATTCTCTCACATAAACAGAAGAGTTTTGTTTCCTCTTAAAAAAACACTCATAATTCTTAATATCATCAGAGTTGTTTTTACAAGCATGAAATGATCCATCAGGATCACTCTGTTGTCTCTTTTTATCCAAAATATCCCTCCACTTAAAAAAAAAACAACAATGGCATGGGTGTGTTGACAGTGACTTATAATTTTAAGTGGCAGGCGGGGAACTGGGCCTGCCTTGGACCTGTGTCCTGGAGCCCCACATGCCTGGGGTGAGGGTCCCACAGAGGGAAACCTGGTTCCACCAACCCAAGGGTGACCGCCTGGCTCCGAAAGGCCTTGACTTGCCCAGTTTTAGCTCTGAAAGCTCTGCATCCTGAGAATCTCTCAGTTCCAGGCAGACCGAGCTGGTTGATCACCCCAGTTAGTTCCTGGCCCACCTTGAGAGTAGGAGAGAGTGCCTTCCATCCCGAGACCGGCAAGAGGGGCTTCAAGGACCCAGGCGAACAGGTGTCTCCTGCTGCTTGCTCCACGCCAGATGCATCAAAGGCCAAGGTCATCCCTGTTGCTGCCCAGCTGGCCGTGGAACTGGACCGGTGGCTGTGTTTCCTGGATGACTGGGCAAAGGTGTGTGCCCTGGGGGGTCAGGCACCATCCAAGAAATACCTCAGGTCCCGCAAACAGCCTGAAAGAGAGAGATCAGCACTTGGAATTCCCCCGATCCTGGAGGGTCTCAGTCCCCTCCCACCCTCCCTCCTGGAGGAGGATGGCAGAGGCCCAGCTGGCCCTCCCCTGCTGAGGTTCTCTGCTGCTCGAAGCCCAGTGGAGCTGGAGGAGGGGAGAAACCAGGAGAAGCCGTGACTGGGAATAAACCTTCGATTTGATCATTAAACTGGAACTGGAGTTGTAATTCCTAAGCGGACGCGGCCCCTGGGACTAGAAGGGACCTGAGGATTTACTGCCCATGAGAGCGACCGGGGAGGTGTGGCAGCTGCCCAGGGCTCCATGCAGATGCTGGGTAAGGCCTCCACCTCGCCCCGTGGACTCCTGTGTGTACTCCTGAGGGCCCGTGGTGTACGCGGCTCTCAACAGAAGCCGGGTGTATGCGATCCACTTTGTGATTCCAAACAGCTCCTCAAGGTCAAAGATGAATGGCCGCCCCGGGCCCCGTGGACACATGTTCACACCCGTCCCACGGCCTGGCGGTGGCCACACGGGGCCCTTCGCCTCCACTCGGCCTCCTCCCTGGCTCCGGGGAGCTGCCCTCTCCCGGTGCTGCTCTCCTCTGAGCTTGGGGGGGCCCCAAACCCTCAGCCCTTGAACCTCCTTCATAACAGCTCCTCCAGGATCACGGCCTCAGGTACTGAAGATTCCCATGTTTCTAAGCCCAGCCTAGCCCTCCTCCCCAAAACCCAGATCCTGACCACTCTACTCCTTCACCGGGAAGTCTACTAGGATCTCGGATAGATGAGTTCAAGGCAGGACTCCACACTCCTTTCGTTCACCAACACTGATGTCATAGTGAATGGCAGCCCCTCAGCTGGCCTCCTGGGCCCCTCTCCCGCCCCATACAGGAGCAGAGAGAGCCTATAACATGGAAATCAAATCTCAGGCTCCCTCTCTTCCTGGCCCTCTGATGGTCCCCAGCTCACTTGGAGGAGGTGGTTCCCAGGGCCCTGCAGAGCTGGCCTGCTCTTTAAAATATATATATATATATATATATATATATATATATATATATATATATATATTTGGTTGCACTGGGTCTTAGTTGCAATATGCGAACTCTTAGTTGCAGCATCTGGGATCTAGTTCTCTGACCAGGGACTGCACCGAGGCCCACTGCATTTGGAACATGGAGTCTTAGCTACTGGACCACCAGCTAGGTCCCTCTGCTCCTCTCTGACCTTGGCTGTCTCTCTGCTTCAGCTGCTCAGGCCCCTCACTGTGCCTCAGGGCCTTTGCATGGACTTCCCTTCTTCCAGGTCCCTGCACAAATGTTCACTGTCCTAGTGAAGCCTTCCTTACCTCTGTCCCTCTTGCCCTGCTTAATTTTTTCTGGGACAGGACATGCCATAGGGCCACCTAGAGCAGGGGTGGGCAAACACATCTGTAAGTGGCTGGATGGTAAACAGTTCAGGCTTCACACGCCACACGGCCTCTGCTGTGACCACTGATCTCTGCTATTATTGTACAGAATAAATCGGAGGTGATCCCTGGATAAGCCCTTACCTCTCTGACTTCAGTTTCCTTCCCTGTAAAATGGGTTTATGAAGATTAGGGACTGTGATAGATTCCTGTGTCTGCCATGACAAATGACCACCAACTGGATACTTGAAACAGCAGAAATGTCTTCTTTCAACATCTGGAGGCCGAAAGTCTGAAATCAAGGCATGGGCAGTGTTGGGCTCCCTCCAAACGCTCTAGGGAAGGACTCTTCCTCACCTCTTCCAGCTTCTGGGGGCTCCAGGTGTCCCTCAGTTTGTGGCCTCCTCCCTCTGCCCTGTGCTTCCATCTTTGCACAGCCCTCTCCTCTTCTGTTGTAAGATGATGTCATTGGATTCAGGGTACCCCGGGATAATCCAGATGACCTCCTGCTCTTAAGATCTTCACTATGCTTGCAAAGACCCTTTCCCCAAACCAGTTAACATTCATATGTTCCAGGATTAGGGTGTGGATGTACTTTTTGTACTTGGTTGCTCAGTCATGTCCAACTCTCTGCAGCCCCGTGGACTGCAGCCCGCCAGGCTTCTCTGTCCATGGGATTCCAGGCAAGAATATTGGAGTGGGCTGCTGTGCCCTCCTCCACGGGATTTTCCCAACCCAGGCATCGAACCCAGGTCTCCCGCACCTGAGCCACCAGGGTAAGCCCAAGAATACTGGAGTGGGTAGCCTATCCCTTCTCCAGGGGATCTTCCTGACCCAGGAATCAAACCAGGGTCTCCTGCATTGCAGATTCTTCTAAAAACTAAGATCATGGCATCGCATAACATTTAACATACTATTTAACAAAACATAAAGAGACATTTAACATTTAACACACTAATATTAAAAAAACTAAGATCATGGCATCCGATACCATCACTTCATGGCAAATAGATGAGGAACCAATGGAAACAATGACAGACTTTATTTTCTTGGGCTCCAAAATCACTGCAGATGGTGACTGCAGCCATGAAATTAAAAGACGCTCGCTCCTTGGAAGAAAAGCTATGATCAACCTAGACAGCATTTTAAAAAGCAGAGACATTACTTTGCTGACAAAGGTCTGTAGAGTCAAAGCAATGGTTTTTCCAGCAGTCATGTACAGATGTGAGAGTCGGACCATAAAAAAGATTGAACACTGAAGAATTGATGCTTTTGAACTGTGGTGTTGGAGAAGACTCTTGAGCATTCCCTTGGACCATAAGGAGATCAAACCAGTCAATCCTAAAGGAAATCAGTCCTGCATATTCATTGGAAGGACTGGTGCTGAAGCTGAAGCTACAATATTTTGGCCACCTGATGGGAAGAGCCAACTCACTAGAAACAGCCTTGATGCTGGAAAAGATTGAAGGCGGGAGGAGAAGGGGACGACAGAGGATGAGATGATTGGATGGCATCACCGACTTGATGGAGTTTGAGCAAGCTCCGGGAGTTGGTGATGGACAGGGAAGCCTGGTGTGCTGCAGTCCGTGGGGTCGCAGAGAGTTGGACACGACTGAGTGACTGAACAACACCTCTTCAGCTTACTAGGGGCTCCCCACGTGGCTCAGTGGTAAAGAATCTGCCCACCAAAGCAGAAGGATGCAGGTTCAACCCCTGGGTTGGGAAGATCCCCTGGAGGAGAAAATAGCAACCCGCTCCAGTGCTGGGTTGGGCAGATCCCCTGGAGAAGGGATAGGCTACCCACTCCAGTATTCTGGCCTGGAGAATTACAGGCTGAGCGACTTTCACTTTCACATCACTTTCCAGTGGCAGACTGCAGTCCACTGGGTTGCAAAGACTTAGCGACTGAGCACATTCAACCTACTTCAGGTATCTTTAAAATGCTTAAAAAGGAGAATGAACTTTGAATGTTGACTCTTTCAGCTGCAGTGAAAATAAAACTGCCAAGTGGACCAGATGCTCCTGGGGCTGCCCAGGGCGTCCTCGCCAGGACGTTAGTTACAGGCAAGCCAAACCCCAGGGAGGGCTGAGGATCAGGGCCGCAGAATCTAAGGGATGGATGAAAACTACTGGAGGGAGACGAGCAAGCAGATGGTGCCTACATGAGAGGGGTGCCTGGCAATCCAGCCCCACGCCCTGTCGTGCACCCATGTCAATCATGAGTCATGTTAATGCAGGGCTTTAAAGTATTGAGAACACTGGTACAAGTCCTCTTCTCTTCTTTGAGGGTGGGCAGTAGTGTCATGGCGGGGAGAGGCCCTCGGGGATGGGAAGGATGGCCTGTCAGATGACGACGTTCCCACTGCACGCCTCGGGAGAATGCTCGAGGCTCCGAAGCCCGGAAATGCTGGAGCCCAGGGCACACCTCTGACCACAGCAGCCAGGCCTGCCAGGCGGGAGGGCTCGCGTGCCCAGAATAACTCTCCAGAGTCAGCATGTTCTAGCTCAGGAGGGAAACCAAAGAGGCACTTTTCCCCCAAGTGTCACGGGCTGAAATGTCATCCTCTGATGGGCCCTAAATGGACCCCAAATGAGCCCCTGTCCCCAGAAACGATTAGATCTGACAGGTGCTGAGCCCCCCTTACTTCACTGCGATGGAACTCGCATCTGAGCAAGGAATTGGGAGTGAACACTTGCAAATGCAAGGCCTAAGAAAAGCTGGGTGGCGTGATGAGCTGTGACAGGCAGCCTTCTGGGGAAGTAGAAGCTTAGCACGTTCTCTGGTTGCTTCTTACATTAGTGAAGAGTTTAAAAATGACTGCCCTTATGAGGCTGGACTCCTGCAGAATCAAACAGTGATTTGATCTCATTGTTCTTTGCAAACAGCTTTCCTCGAAGCTCTGATCAGTCAGGCAACGTGGGCTCTCACTCCAATGCTTTGAGACATGGGGCACAGTCCTGTCCCCCACAGGTGGTCTCTGGTGACCCCTCCAGAGTGGTCATTGTGAGAGTCCCCTGGACTGCAAGGAGATCAAACCAGTCAAGCCTAAATGAAATGAAGCCTGAATATTCACTGGAAGGACTGATGCTGAAGCTGAAGCTCCAATACTTTGGCCACCTGATGTGAAGAACTGACTCATTAGAAAAGACCCTGGTGCTGGGAAAGATTGAAGACAGGAGGAGAAGGGGTGACAGATGATGAGATGATTGGATGGCATCACCAACTCAATGGACATGAGTTTGAGTAAACTGCAGGAGATAGTGGAGGACAGGGAAGCCTGGTGTTGCAAAGAGTGGGACATGACTGAGTGACTGAATAAGCAGAGTCCCTAGGGGCCACCCTAGGGCCCCTTCTCTTCCTTCCCACAACCAGCACCTTTGGGGAGTCCCACTAGCTCTTCCTAAAGCACCTGGAATTCAGCCCCTTGTGATTCCCCCCCCCCATCCAAGCTGCCATTTCTCCTGGGTGCTACTGTGGTACCCACTGCTGGCCAGTTCCCAGCATCTTCTCTTTCATCCTGTCCTCATTCAGCAGCCAGAATGATCCTTTTATAAATATAAATCGGATCTTTTCAGTTCATTCAGTCATTCAACAAACATTTATTGAGCACATACTGTGTCAGGCCCTGGTGGAGGCTCTGGGAATACACGTGGAATAAAAGAAGTGAAAGTCTATTCTTGTGGAGGGAAGAAAGATAAGTAAACAGTAGTCTGTCAGATGTTGGTCAGTGCAAAGGAGAAAAATTAGGCATAGAAATGGGAGCAGGAAGTGCTGGCAAGGGTGGGTGTTGGAGGGGGTGTGGTTTGCAATCTCCAAGTGGGGTCAGGGAGGGTCTGGCTGAGGAGCTGCAGATGTGAGGGAGCAAGCCATGGGGGTAACAGGGGTAAAAACAGTTCCAGCGCAGGGGCTTCCCTGGGTGTCCAGGGGTTAGGAGTCTGCACTCCAATGCAGAGGCCTGGGTTCAGTCCCCGGTCAGGGAACTCCATCCCACGTACTGCAGCTAAGAGTTCCCATAGTGCAACCAAAGGTCCCACAGGTCACAAAGCAGCTAAGACCCTTGTGAGCTAAGTCATTTCGGTCGTCTCTGACTCTGTGACCCCGTGGACTGTAGCCCGCTAGGCTCCTCTGTCCATAGGATTCTCCAGGCAAGAATACTGGAGTGGATTGCCATGCCTTTCTCCAGGGATCTTCCCAACCCAGGGACTGAACCCGCGTCTCCTGCCTTAGCAGGCAGATTCTCCTACTGCTCCCTGGGAGTAGCTCAGACATCCCTACTTCCCCAGGCATTGCAGCCCAACACCCTCATTCTTCACGGCATTCCTGAGTCTGTTAGTGGTGTTTTGGTTTGTTTGGATTGGTTTTAAATGTATCTATCTTCTTGTTTTTGTTTGTCTTCTTCCCTAGAATATAAACCCTAGGGGACAGAGACATTCTGCCTGAGCGCCAACTTTGTAAAGTTGTCACAAATACATGAAGAATGCCTGTATCCATGGACGGGCCGTTCTGGCGAGCTGTCCATTGCTGTCTCAGCACCTGCAAGGTAAGTGGTGTTCTCACCGCTTTATAAGAGGAGGAATCCCCCAGAGAGGTTATATTTGGACTTGCCCAAGGGCACAAACCCTGGGCTTCCCTGATGGCTCAGAGGGTGAAGAATCTGTCTGTGATGCAGGAGACTCGTTGATGCATGGGTCAGGAAGATCCTCTGGAGAAGGAAATGGCAACCCACTCCAGTATTCTCGCCTGGGAAACCCCAAGGACAGAGGAGCTTGGTGGGCTACAGTCCAGGGAGTCATAAAGAGTAGGACACGAGTGAAGGACACACTCTCAACAAGGGCACACCTGGTTCTAGGAAGCAGCAGAACCAGAGTTTGAATTTGGGCCTATGGGTTCCAGAGTTCCTGTTGCTCCTTGCCAGGGCTTCCTGTGCCCCGCAGGGTTCAGTAGCCGAGCTTGATGCACAGGTGGGCACGGGGCGGGGGTGGGGGCCGGGGAGGGGTGGTTCAGAGCCTGCTTGTTGAATGATCAAAGGTGAGGTCTGCATCCTAGAGGCCGCCTACAAGCATATTTGGGAGAACGACGTGTCTACCACTCAGTCTTCGCCTACCCTAGTTAATGTCGAGGGTGTACGTTTAGTTTAAAAGTAAACCTCAAACCCACCCCGATTCCCCTGCAGCTCCCACCTTTCGCCATCACCGCTTCTGTCCCTGCCCCGGACCCTCCTGGCGGTCGCCTTCACGGGCCCCCTCCCCGGTGAGCACAGGTGCCGTGGGACCGCCCCGAGGAGGACGCTGCTGGGGTGGCTGCGGTCGCCGGAAAGCGCGCGCACCTGGCTCGGGGCCCCTGGCTTCCAGCCCCGAAACTGCCTGACCGCCCGTGCCCTGGGGCAGCCCTCTTCGCACAACCCGGCCCCGTGCCTCAGTTTCCCCACCGGGCGAGCCCACTCCTGGCCGCTCTTAACAGGTGACACACCTGCTTCCGGGGCTTGATCCGGCCGCAGGCCCGGCGGGGCGCAAACCGGGCGCCCGCCCCCGCGCCCCCGCGGAGCCCCGGCGCCCGGCCCCTGGGGGCAGGGGGCGCGGGCAGAGGCGCTGGGACCCCGCGCGCGGCGGCCGCCTAGCGGCAGGCCGGCTCCGGGGGGCGCCCGCAGGAGGGCGCGGCCGGCGCGGGGGGCGCGGAGGGCGGTGGCGGCGGCGGCGGGGGGCGGAGACGCGGCTCGGCTTCCGCTCCCGCGCCTCCTCCCTCCTCCCCCGTCGTCCTGGCCCGCGGCGCCCGAGGGGGGGAGGCTGCAGGCGCCCGGAGCCGCGCGAGGAGCCCGGCAGCCGCGCCATGGAGCCCGAGTGAGCGCGGCGCGGGCCTGTCCGGCTCCGGACAACATGGAGGCGGCGCCGCCCCGGTCTCCCGCTCCTCCTCCTCCGCCGCCGCTGCTGCTGCTGCTCGCGCTCTGCTGCAGCCTGGCCCCCGCCGCGGGTAGGTGGGCGCGGGCCGGGGGGACAATGGCCCGGGCGTCCGGGAGACTCGGTTGGCCCCGCGGCCAAGTGCGTCGCGCCGCCGCCGAAACGACTTTGCAAGTTGGGGGCGAGTTGGGGCGCGCGCCGCGGGGCCCCGCCATCCCCCGCCGCGCCCGCCGCCCGGGGGCCGCGCGCGGGCCCTTTGTCTCGCCCGCCCGGGCCCCTCCCGGGGACGCCGGGCCCCGTCCCGCGCGTCCCGGGCCGGCGAGCAGGGCGCGCGGGCGCCGCCGACCCCGCCAGGTGCGGCGCGGGCGGGTTCTCACCTGCCCGGGCCCTGGGGCGCGCTCGGAAGTGCGCCCGCCCCGAGCCGGCCGGGCGAGGCCGTGCGGGCACCGTGGGGACCCCGGCCCCGCGGGCAGGCACGGAGCCGGGACGTTCGGCCCGGAGGCAGGCCTGGCCGCCCTGCGTCGGGAACTCTCTTCCCGAGCCTGTTTCCGATGGCCGCGCGGCCGGCCTGCGAGCTCCGGGAACTGATTTAAGTCGCAGAGAAAGTTCTGAACCCTGCGCGGGGCGGCCTGGCCTGCGGCGCTGCCCCTTTCATCTGCGTCGCTGTCGGGTTCCCAGCGGACTGACACCTGCCAGGTGTGCTCGGTCGACTCGGACCACTCATCTGGGCCGTTGGGGCCCCCAAATCGTGACACCCCGCGGGTGTCCAACCCCGGGGGTCCGGCTGCGTGGGGCCACCGCGGGGGGAGACGGGGCCCCAGCCTGCGGCGTGGGGGCCTCAGCTGTATACACACACCCCCTTTGGGAGATCGGAGCCTGGGGACCTTTCTCTCCAACTGTTGGTGTGTCCCAAGGGGTGGAGTTGAGGTCAGGAGGACTCAGGAAACGAAGCGCCTTGTGAAAAGCTACACATGTTCTTTTAATTTGGAGATTGCCATGTGGTTTTTGAAGCAAGCCTCTCTCGCTACCTAAATCATTCTCTTCCGACGTGAGTGTTTTGTTTTTCTGGAGTGTGGCTGGCCCAGTGGACCCCGGAGCGGGAGTCCTGTGCGCCCTGGGCTGCTCTTCTGCTGGTGGCAGTTGGGGGTGGGGGGCCTCGGGTCCCTTTGTCTGGGCCTCTTTAAGGCAAACAGCTGTCTCCCTGAATATTTCCAGCGAGGACACTGCGGGGAGGTGTCCTGGCCTGGCTCTGTGGTCACATTCCCGGGGCTGCGGCCCCTCCGTTGAGGTTTGGGGGGGCGAGAAGGGGTAATTCCTCAAGTCTTCTTGCCTCCCGCCCCGATCCTCGGAGACCCTTGTCAGTTTCAGGCTGAATTTGCCTCTCTCAGGAGTCTGTTTACATTCTTGGCCCTTCTGATACCAGCAAAAAAACAATGACAGTATCTGGGTAGTTCAGGCCGACACCACTGCTTCTCTTTCCGGAAATGCCTGGATCACGGAGGCAAAAGAGTTTTTTTTCTTTTGGGGGGGGGGAGATGTTTGTTTTAAAGGTGGGGTTACTCTGCCGGCAGAGTAGCTTTTCACTGCGTTGCAGTTTCGGATTTCCTGGACCTTGGGGTGGTGATGTTGCTGGACTGGAGTGCCTGTCCTGCGGTTCGAGCCCCCGAGGAGAAGGATCACATTTGTGGAGCTCGGTTGCGTAGGAGGCAAAAAATAGAGTTGATTATTTTAACATTAAGGAAGCATGTCAACACGAGGTTTTTAGAGCCCCGGCTAATGTGGTAATCTGGTCCTAAAATGGAAGGAGAGGGAGGGAACTTTCTGCAGAAACTATTTTGACTGCTCTTGACATGTCATGTCCCTGATTTTTGTGTTAGATTTACACCACAGTCTAGAGTGGAGCCCGTAAGTTGGTAGCTAATTATTTTTCCTGATTGCTTCCTGTTGTAATTTGAAGTGGTGAGCCCAAGGAAATGCCTTTGTTGGAGTGGTCCTGGAGTTGGGAGTGGTCGGCCCCAGCTCCACGGCCGGGGTCTCTCCCTTTTGGCCCCACTGCACTGGCCCCAGGACCATCCCCGCGGGTGGGGGTGGGGGCGGTTCCTGCAGATGCTTACTGCCTGGCCCACAGGTGGGCATCCAGTTAACTAAGTGCTGTGGGAAGTCCATGGAGAGTCCGCTGGCGGGACCCTCTGCTTCCCAAAGCGGGGGCCCACGTGCCTGTAACCCTCCCGTGCAGTTCCAAGAATTTACCCAGTCCACCCGCACGTCCCAGCATATGCTGTGGCCATCCCGTCGTATTTGGAACCCGTTTAATTTCAGCTGCGCTGTGTCATTGCTCAGGCATTTAGCAGAATTTGCTCACGGGGTGGTGGGGGAGTGTAGTTAGTTAGGTGAGGATTTCCTGTCCTGCCACATGGGCTTGCCAGGGCTAAGGTCAGGAGCCCTGGGGGTCAGACCCCTTGGGTCTAGAGCAAGGGTCCCCAACCTCCGGGATCTAATACCTATTAATCTGAGGTGGAGTTGATGCAATAATAATAAAAGAAATAAAGTGGCCAGTTAATGTAAAGCATTTGAATCATCCCCATACCATACCTTTCCCCTACCCGCCTGGTCTGTGGAAAAATTGTCTTCCATGCTGTCGGTTTCTGGTACCACAAAGGTTGGGGACCACTGGTCTGGAAGCTCAGTGGCTGTCTGACTTTGGACATCTTGCTTAGCTTCTGTGTATCCTGTGTCCCCACCTGGTGGCCTCCCCCGGTCAGGAGTGTCGCATCCTGCCTGCGAAACCCTTAGCACATCCCTGGCCTAGGGGAGGAACTGTTGGTGGCAGAGCTGTGGGGCCTGTTGGCTAATAAGGTCCTTGATCTTTCTGGCCTGGAAGGTCTGAAAGCTCTTATCACACAGTCTGGATTTCCCTCCTGTGTGGAACCTTGAACATCCCATCCACTGTCTGACTTGTTTTTCGCTGCAGCGCTGGGTGAAGGGTGTGGTGGTGAGCTGAGCTGAGCCTTGATTGTTGGGGGCGCTTGGGCAGTTGACTTCACCTTCCTGTGTCTCAGTTTTCTCTTCTGTAAAATGGGCATAACAGTACTTCCTGCCAGTAGGTCAGGGCGTTGACACATGCTTGGCACTTGTATCATTGCTTTTATTGATGCTGTTACTGTTGGTACCTGCTGAAGCGCTGGGGATAGGATGGGGCAGAATGGCGGAGGAGGCCCGGGCCTTTGTTGTCAGGGTGTCTGGTTGACAGGGAGGCAGGGAGAAGCTGACTGTGCAGCTCTGGGGGCGGTGGGCTCCGTCCCAGGACCCTGTCCTCAGAGATCCGGTGGTCTCTGCTGAAAGAGGCCAGATCACGCTGCAGAGTCTGGATGTGGTCCAGAAGGCACTGGAAGCTTCCGGAGACTTTAGCTGGGGGAGGGAGATAGGAAACGCAGGGGAGAGGTGTTGAATTGATCTTTTTTTTTTCTTTTTTTAAATTGAGGTGAAAATCATGTCACATAAAACTAATGATTTTAAAGAAGACAATTCAGTGGTACATTCGCAGTGGTATACAAGCACCCCCTTCTGTCAAAATACAAAACATTTCCATCGGCCCAGAATAAAACCCTGCACCCTTTAAACTTCCCACCCCTCTGCCCCAGGTCTCTATGGCGTTGCCTGTTCTGGATACTTAGTCCTCAGGGACTCACAGGCTGGGTTGCCTGTCGCCTCTGGCTTCATAATTAGTGGAATGCTTTCGAGGTGTGTCCACGCTGTAGTGTGGGACAGTGCTCTGCTCCTTTCACCGCTGGTCAACCTTCCGTTGCGTGGACAGGGCACATCTGCTCGTCCATCCACCCGCTGATGGGCTGACCTTGCGTGGGTGCTTCTCCCAGCAGGCACGGGCTAGGAGCCCATTGTCCCCGTGGGGTTTGGACAGCGGAGGCTGTTTAGAGCTGGGCTGGGGACGTGAGCACATTAGCTTCGGAGATGGGAGAGCCCGTGGTGAAGGGAGCTTGGCTGGGGGACAGACTGAGGGCCCGTGCTGGCCTCTGGTGGGGTGAGGGACCCTGGGAGGGGCCCTGGTGGACTTAATGCTTCAATATCACAGAAGCCCTGGAAGGAGCTGGACATTTTTGGCTTACAAGGCCTCCGGGATGGTCACACGCTGTCAGAATGGGGAGGCTCTGATGGGAGTGGGGGCTGCGTCCAGCCCCTTCCTCTGCCGGGCCCGGGACATATTTGTGCAGGAAGCAGCAGGCTGTCCACCCTGCGGGCGCCCCAGGAACACCACGGGTCAGAACGCTGCCGATGTGGAGGCCGATGGGGACAGCAGTGACCTGGAAAGCTGGCCCCGGGGCCCCTCCCCTGCTGTGGGCTGCTGTCCGCTTCCTCTCCAGCTTGGGAAGTGGTTGGTTAGCTCTGGGACTCAGTTTCCTCATCTGCAAAATGAGGAGGATGGCATGTGTTTTTTGGGGGTGCTGGCGGGGGTTCAGGAAGGCAGAGTCTGCGAGGAGGAAGCCGCCTTCCCGACGGTCCATCCTGGGAAGGACACGGTGCCGGGGGAGTCCTCTTCCTTTTTGTTAAGCTGTTTTTGGTTTTTTTTTTTTTTTTACATAGTGAAAAAGTTTATATTTAGAATTAGCCAGCTGGACTCAGTTTAGATGATCCCAATTTTGTCGGCAGCATCCAAAGCATCATAGCCAGGAGCCAGTGGAACATAGGCCTTCTTCTGCCTATCAGGCCTGATCAGAGTATTGATTGACTGTAGCCACGTCGGTGTCATAGAGCTTCTTCGCAGCCTGTTTAATTCGGTGCTCGTTGGCCTTGATGTCCGCAGTGAGTTCTGTTCTCTTCATGGCTGACTTCGTGGCGGGGGAGTCTGATGATGGTACAGCGGTCAAGGTTGCTTCTCCTAGGGGCGCTCTAACGAGGATATTTGGGCTGCCTCCTGAGCCCGGGCAGCCGGAAGGTGGCTGATGTCTGGATCTTCTTTTGTTCTGTGGCTGTGGACACCTTTCAACACTTGTTTTCTTGGCCTTCAAAGCCTTTACTTTGGCTTCGGCTTTGGGAGGGGCAGGGGCTTCCTTCTTCGCCTTCGGCACCATCTTCATGAAGAAAGAGCAATTGAAAACTAACTTTATTGATTTATTTGGGCGCACTGGGTCATCTTCGCTGCACGGGCTTTTCTCTGCTTGTGGCGAGTGGGGGCCGCCGTGTGGCGGCGGGGCAGGCTTCTCGTTGAGGGGGCCTCTCTCGCTGCGGAGCACGGCCGTAGGGTGCTCGGCCTTCAGCAGTTGTGGCTCCCAGGCTCTAGAGCACAGACTCAGTGCTTGTGGCATGTGGGTGCAGTCTCTCCCGGGCATGTGGGATCTTCCCGGATCAGGGATTGAACCTGTGTCTCCTGCACTGGCAGCCAGATTCCTTACCACTGAGCCACCAGGGAAGCCCCAGCTGTTTCCTTTTAAAAGAGCCCGAGGGTCTGTCCCAAACACCCTCCTCCAGTGGAAGGCTGGGAGACGCAGAGAGGTGTTGCGGGCCAGCTGACCTCAGGCTCCACGTGGGGCTGGAACCTCAGGATCTGATTGCATCGGTGCCCAGAGTCACATGTCCGCTGTCCTCTGTCCCCTCCTCTCAGGATCTCTCTTGCCTAGCAACCCCTGGGAAGTTGTCATGGTGATGTCACCTCTGAACCATTTTGCAGGAGTGGGAGATACTGTACTTTTTGGGTGTTTTCTTCTTTTTTTTGGGGGGGGGTGTTTTCTTACTTGCTTTCTTGGTTGATACCGGATCCACTGGTGTTTCCCTGGTGGCTCAGTGGTAAAGACTTTGCCTGCAGTGCGGAAGACGTAGGTTTGATCCCTGGCATGGGAAGATCCTCTGGAGAAGGAAATGGCAACCCACTCCAGTATTCTTGCCTGAAAAAAATCTCATGGACAGAACAGCCTGGTGGACTATAGTCCATGGGGTTGCAAAGAGTCGGACATGACTTGGCAACTAAACAACAAAAACAATATTTAATTCATTGTACATTTTTTTAGTACTTTCAGTTTGCCTGGTGTAGTTTTCCTAGTGGTTAAACTGAAGGAACAGTTAGAATCGGACATGGAACAATGGACTGGTTCCAAATTAGGAAGGAGTACGTCAAGGCTGTATATTGTCACCCTGTTTATTTAACTTATATGCAGAGTACATCATGCAAAATGCTGGGCTTGATGAAGCACAAGCTGGAATCAAGATTGCTGAGAGAAATATCAATAACCTCAGATATGCAGAGGACACCACCCTTATGGCAGAAAGCGAAGAGAAACTAAAGAGCCTCTTGATGTAAGTGAAAGAGCAGAGTGAAAGATGAAAAAAAAACTGGCTTAAACTCAGCATTGAAAAAACGAAGATTATGGCATCCGGTCCCATCACTTCATGGCAGATAGGTGGGAAACAGTGGAAACAGTGACAGACTTTATTTTCTTGGGCTCCAAAATCACTGCAGATGGTGAATGCAGCCATGAAATTAAAAGACACTTGCTCCTTTTAAGAAAAGCTACGACAAACTTAGCGTATTAAAGGGCAGAGACATTACTTTGCTGACAAAGGTCCAGATAGTCAAAGCTAAGGTTTTTCCAATAGTCATGTATGGATATGAGAGTTGGACTGTAAAGAAGGCTGAACACTGAAGAACTGGCACGTTTGAACTGTGGTGTTGGAGAACACTCTTGAGAGTCCCTTGGACTGTAAGGAGATCAAACAAGTCAATCCTAAAGGAAATCAGTCATGAATATTCATTGGAAAGCCTGATGCTGAAGCTCCAATACTTTGGCCACCTGATGGGAACAGCCAACTCATTGGAAAAGACCCTGATGCTGGGAAAGATTGAAGGCAGGAAGAGAAGGTGACGACAGAGGACGAGGTGGTTGGATGGCATCATGAGTTTGAGCAAGCTCTGGGAAGCCTGGTGTGCTGCAGTCCATGGGGTCACAAAGAGTTGGACACGACTGAGCGACTGCAGTGAACTGAACCTCTCCTCTGCCCTGCTGTGTCTGTGACTTTGCCTTTCTGGTGTCTCTTTTTTGTGGAATCATATGGCATTTGTCCTTTTATGTCTGGCTTATTTTAATGCTTTGCTCATCTGCTCACCTCTT
Organism: Odocoileus virginianus; assembly: GCF_023699985.2. Lineage (NCBI taxonomy): Eukaryota > Metazoa > Chordata > Mammalia > Artiodactyla > Cervidae > Odocoileus > Odocoileus virginianus. Next base: position 39,608,587 of record NC_069701.1, read on the forward strand.
GATGGACTCTTGAGGTTGTTTCCACCTTCATCTGTTGCTGTTGTGAACATGGGTGTGCAAGGATCTGTTTGAGGCTCTGCTTTCACTTTGGGGGGATTTACCCAGAAAAGTGAAATTTCTGGGTCATATGGCCATTCTGTATTTAATTTTTGAGGAACCCTGAAGCCATCTTCGTAGCAGCGCACCCTTTTACACCCTCCCCCAGCAACACACAAGGGTTCCAGTCTCTCCCCATCCCGGCCAGCGCTGGTGAGTGCTGACGCTGTTTGGGCCCCACCAGCCTGGCAGGTGTGAAGTGGTTCCCCACTGCGGTTTTGACTTGCGTTTTCCTGGTGGTTAATGCTGTTGAACACTTCATACATGCTTGTTGGCCACTTTATTTTACAAATAGGTATATATTAAAATGCAGAACATACGTGAATACATACAAACAGCCTTAACACTTAACTATGTGTGTCCTCTTTCTGTGAAAACCAGCGTCCCTGATGGCCTGTTTTCTCCCCCAGAGGTGACCATACACTCAACACCCAGTTTAATGTGTTGTTTAAACACAGTAGCATGTGCTCCTTTTTTACGTAAGTCCTGTCACCTTATAATCTTCTCTTTTTCATTTGCTATTGTGTCACTCACATTTTCTTTACTTTTGCATTTTCAGTCTTTTTTGAAAGCTAAGTAGTATTTCCTAGTATGCAGTGTAGTACTTACTACTCAGTCCTGTCCGACCCTTTGAGACCCCGTGGACTGTAGCCCACCAGGCTCCTCTGTCCATAGGGATTCTCCAGGCAAGAATACTGGAGTGGTTTGCCATGCTTTCCTCCAGGGGATCTTCCCAACCCAGGGATCGAACCCAGGTCTCCAGCGTTGCAGGAGGATTCTTTTCCATTTGAGCCACCAGGGAAGCCCATTTCCTAGTATGCGGACACCGTATTTCATGGCTTTTATCCAGTTGAGGAACATTTATGTTTTTCAGGCTTTATTGCTATTACAGGTCATAACACAGTGAATAACATGGCATGTGTACCTATGCACCTGTGTATAAGCTCTTTGTATGAAACCTTCCTCATCAAAGAGTAGATCCATTTATACAATTTTAAAGATACTGACAAATTCCTGCAAAATTCCTTCCTGCACCAGTTTCTACCCTATCAGGAATCTCTGAGGGTACACACTTTCCCCTCTCCTCTGTTGCTAGAAATTACCAGATTCTATTTTTTAAAGTCAATTTGGTTAAAAATTATAACACACTTTGATTTGTTACATCTCCTGGAGTTTGATCCAAGTCATGTCCATTGAGTTGGTGATGCCAACCAACCATCTCATTCTATGTCACCCACTTCTCCTGGCCTCAATCTTTCCCAGCATCAGAGTCTTTTCCAATGAGTTGGCTCTTCACATCAGGTCGCCAATGTATTGGAACTTCAGCTTCAGCATCAGTCCTTCCAATGAATGTTCAGGACTGATTTCCTTTAGAATTGACTGGTTTGATTTCCTTGCAGTCCAAGGGACTCTCAAGAGTCTTCTCCAGCATCCGAATTTGAAAACATCAGTTTTTTGGCGCTCAGCCTTTATGGTCCAACTCTCACATCCGTACATGACTACTGGAAAAACCGTAGCTTTGACTATAGGGACCTTTGTCAGCAAAGTGATGTCTCTGCTTTTTAATACACTGTCTAGGTTTGTCATAGCTTTCCTTCAAAGGAGCAGGCATCTTTTAATTTCATGGCTGCAGTCACTATCCAGAGTGATTTTGGAGCCAAGAAAAATAAAATCTGTCACTGCTTCCACTTTTTTCCCCATCTCTTTGTCATGAAGTGATGCCATGATCTTAATTTTTTGACTGTTGAATTTTAAGCCAGCTTTCTCACTCTTCTCTTTCACCCTAATCAAGAGGGTGATAGTTCATCTTGATTTGTAGGAACTCAACTGATTTGTGGGCTTCCCTTGTGGCTCAGCTAGTAAAGAATCTGTCTGCGATGTGGGAGACCTGGGTTCAGTCCCTGGGTAGGAAAGATCCCCTGGAGAAGGGAAAGGCTACCCACTCCAATATTCTGGCCTGGAGAATTCCATGGGTGGTATAGTCCATGGGGTCGCAGAGAGTTGGACACAACTGAGCTACTTTCACTTTTACTACTGATTTGTAGGAACTCTTTATTTGGTATGGACATGAATTCTTTAATATATTTGCTCCAGATTTTTCTTCTGGTCTGTAGCTAGTCCTTCATCTTTGTTTTTAGTGGTTTATTATTCCAGAAACATCAGAAAGTTCCGTGTAATAAAACTCAATCTGTTCTCTTATGGATTCTGGATCCCATGCCTTGTTTCTCTACCCCTCAATGATAAATGCATCTTACTTTATTTTCTTCCAGGACTGTTGTTATTTTGTTGTTTTATATTCAGACATTATTCTTGTTTTTGTGTGTGTGTGTGTGGTTATGGTTTTGGGGATATATGGTATGAGGTAGGGATCTGAATTGTCCACCCCTGCTCCCCAGTAAGGGGACAGGGAGTGAATGGTGTGACTTATCTAACCCTAATCCTCATTCATGTAAAATGCCACTTTTTCACCTAAAGTGTTTTCAGGTGCTTGCCTCCTCGTTCTGGGACCTTCCCTCCTCTCTTGACCCACTGGTGTCTTTCTGTACCAGCCTGCTGCTGTTTTTAATCTCTGTAGCATCATTGTATATTTTGAGATCAATTGTGAAATGACCCTTCCATTGTTCTTTTTGAGAAATTGTGTTGACTCTTCTTGTGCGTTTACTCTTTGGGAATAAACTTCACAGTCAGCCTGTGAGATTCTATCGTTTGCTCTCTTGATCTGGGGACAGTAACTGGTGGCATTCGATGGGTGTCAGAGGACTGGGCTTTAGACGTGGCCGCCGGCAAGCAGTCTGGTCTCCGGCTGTGGCAAGAAATCCGTGTGCGGCCACGATGGAGCTGGTCCTCGCAGTTTTGGTTCCCGTTAGCACGCGGAGCGCTTCAGAGGCGGAGTGTCTGCTGGATGGCCTGGGCAACTCCTGCTGCCCGGCTCCCGCCCGCGTCCACTGGGGAAACGAGCTCCAGTGCAACTAATTCCAGCGCCAGCCTGGAGGCAAATATAATTACCTCTTAAATGATTGCTCTCCTGCCCTCGTTCATTCCAGAACAAAATGTGAGCAACTTTAATTTCTTCCCTGGGCTGTACCCCTCTATTAAGCCAGATGGGGAGGCGGTACCCGTCTAGCAGAACTCTCAGGAAATTGCTCAATGGGCATTAAAGGCCTCCTGAGTGTGTGGCCCCAGCCCAGACACGTGAGTGCGGGGGCCTGGGGGCCTTCCAGACCCGCCTCTTGTGGGCAGCTGCCACCCTGGACTCCGCCCTGGCATGAGCAGGCATCGTCCTCGATGGGATGTCTTCCCCACAAGCTGGTTGCCGGGCAAGGTGTGTTCTTGAGCTGGCATTCACTGGGGACGGCCATGGCTCTGAATTTTCCCCAGAGTGAGCTTGGTCTCCCGAAGAAGACTGGATGGGGGATTGGGGTGGGGTGGCGCCATCTCAGCCACCAGCCCTGATTCCTCTCTACTCAGACTGGAAGTGGGGGCCACTCTGGTGCCTGGTCTTCCTCTCCTCTCTGGATGTGGTCTGTCTCCCTTCCTTCCCGTACCCAGACTCCCAGCTCCGAGGCCGCCCCCCTGGGCCCTCATGGGGCCCCACAGAAGATGAAATTCCGGGTAGAGGACTACGTCAGCTTCTAGTTGTTGTCCAGTCCCTAAATCCTATCTGACTCTTTGTGACTCCTTGGACTGGAGCCCGCCAGGCTCCTCTGTCCATGGGGTTGTCCAGGCAAGAACACTGCAGTGGGTCGCAGTATTTCCTCCTCCAGGGCATCTTCCCGACCCAGAGATCAGAGCTGCAGCCCTTGGCTTGGCAGGCGAATCTCGTGTCACCTGGGAAGCCTCGCTTCTAGTTGGTCTCAGCTTTCCAGAACCTTCCCCTTGCCCATTTCTCTTTCATTCTGGCCAGATTCATTTTTCTGAAGCTAGTTTCATTATGTCCTCCCCTTTTTAAGAAAACATACACTGGTTTCTCGGTGTCCAGAGTTGAAACGTTTGGGCCTGGCGTTCCACGCCGCCGCGGAGCTGGCATTAGCCTTCTCCTCTGCTCTCCAAGGTGAGCGCTTCTCCAGGCAGATCTGTCTCCTCCAAGTCCATGGTCTCCTCTGAGACCTCCCGCGGTCCACCCAGTCTGAGGGCCTGGGGGGGCAGATGTCTTCATCCCCTCCTTCTGCCTCTGGCCTGGTGTCTGGTGGGCAGAGGCCCTGAGGATGCCCAAGGCCCCGTCTGCCTGGGGAGTGGATCTTACCCATCCTTACTCCCTCTGGCCCCTAAATCTACTGTGCTGTGAACTCCCGCCTGCATCCCAGACTCCACCCTGATTATGTTTCCTGGGTTGCAGAACACCTGTCCTGCCTCATGACAGCAGGCTTCTGGGGCAAGTGTAGGACCCTCTTCCCCCCACTTAGAACCCTTATTTCTTTTTGTAAAGATTTTCTTGACCATTTTTAAAGTCTCTTGAATTTGTTACAATATTGCTCCTGTTTTACCTTTTGTTTTTTTGGCCATGAGGTCTCTGGGACCCTAACTCTGACCAGGGATTGAACCCATACCCCCTTAGTGGAAGATGAAGTCTGAACCACTGGACTGCTCGGGAAGTCCTAGAAGCCATATTTCTGAGGTCTGTGTTCTAAGATGAAAAGTGAAAATGTTAGTCGCTCAGTCATGCCCAACTCTGCAACCCCATGGACTGTAGCCTGTCAGGCTCCTCCAGGCTAGAATACTGGAGTGGGTAGTCATTCCTTCTCCAGGGATTCTTCCCGACCCAGGAATGGAACCCAGGTCTCCTACACTGCAGACTAATTCCTTACCATTTGAGCCGCCTGGGATTCTAAGATGGCCTGCTATAAATAAAGCTGGCCTTTGTTTTACGTCAAGAAACCCAGCAAATCTCAGATGCACTTGACTGTGACGTCTTGGGCCCAGATAACACCTCCCCACCACTTGGAAATCAACCTTGAATATTCATTGGAAGGACTGAGGCTGAAACTGAAGCTCCAGTTCTTTGGCCACCTGATGTGAAGAGCCAGCTCATTGAAAAAGACCCTGATGCTGGGAAAGACTGAAGGCAGGCGGAGAAGGGGGTGACAGAGGATGAGATGGTTGGATGGCATCACCGACTCCATGGAAAGGAGTTTGAGCAAACTCTGGGAGGTAGTGATGGACAGGGAAGCCTGGCGTGCTGTAGGCCCTGGGGGGTCGCAAAGAGCTGGACATGACTGAGTGACTGAACAACTTCCACAGCCCAGACTGAGACGTCACAGGGGTCCTGACACCTGCATTCTTCATTCGTAGTTTGTATCATCTTTCAAAATAGCATAGAACATTTTCAATCATGCAAAAATAGTGGAAGTGGTGGGAGAAGGATTTTTATGCTAAAAAAGAAAGCTTGTGTGATTTTGAGTGACAACTGCAGAATAGGAAGCTGAGTGACAGACACTGTTAATGAGTTTTCAGGAGTTTAAGCATTAAGAGAGCAATACCCCTTTAAGGTTGCCCCCTTGAGAGATATTTTAGTTCTTTTCTCAGTTGTATCACTTGTTAAAATTGAATCTAGAAAAATTTCTTAACTAAAAGTAAGACTTTTAGGGACATCCCTGGTGGTCCAGTGGTTAAGACCTCGCTTTTTGATGCCGGGAGTGTGGGTTTGATCTCCAGTCGGAGAGCTAAGATCCCACATGCCTCACGGTCAAAACGCAAAACATAAAACAGAAGTGATATTATAACAAATTCAATAAGGACTTTAAAAATGGTCAACATCCCCGAAAAAAAAAAAAAGACTGTCTTTTCTATATTTAAGCAGGTTTATGTGTTGGAAACTTTCTGATTAGGTATATTTATCTCTATATCATTTTATTTAGTGTCCATTCAAAGCATTGGAATAAGTTAAATGAATTTTTAGTAAAAAGTTGCCCCTTAGACATCTGAAGCTTGTTCTGGTTGCATTGGCACTGCCGGGCTTTGGCGTGAGTTTGCTTGGCACCATTTAATTCCTGGGCTTGTGCTGTGTTGTGGGCAAGCGGGCAGTGCCCAGCTCCCGAGCCTGGCCGCGGTGGGCTTGCTACTTCTGCCTTCTCCTTTAAGAGACTCACTGCTCTGCGCGCGGCCACTGCAGCTCGGGTCCTTGCCTGGCTCCCCACTGAGGCTCTGAGCTGCCCAGAACCCACGAGCTGCTGACTGCCTGCTCAGGGTGCCCCAGAGGAGGAGTGGCCTGTGCTGGCTTTTACCATGTTGCCTGTGTTGACAGAGTTTTCTCCAGCTGGAGTGTCAGCTCACAGGGCTGATGTGCTGGCTCTCTGCCGGGGGGCCCCAGTGCAGGGGACCTGGGCATGCATCCCTGCCCGGAGGGCACAGTCCTGGTCACCTTGGTGCAGACAGTGGTCTGCCTTCGGGGTGGCCCATCCCCACCTCCTACGAGCAGTGAGTGGTTCAAGATGTATGGAGAACATCTAATACCAAAGAGTATTTCCATCCTTTTGGCTACTAGGTCTAGTTTTTTTTAAAAGATTTTGCCTCTTTTGAAAGATTTTTTCCTTTCAGGGAAAGTACACTTGTTAAGTAGTAAACTTTTCTGCTTATTGATCCCAGACGCACACAATCGCCAAGCCGGGCTTGCAGGCTTTCCATCAATCCCTCACCAGGGAGTTTGCATTTGGCTTCTCAGCCATGAAAGTGCCTCTTGGGGCCAGCACACCATGTGGCCCCTTGGGCTGTGGAGCCAGGCTGGGAATGAACTGATTTGGAGGAGGATGTGGGGTTGGCTCCATGATCCACGCAGATCTGGCCTCAAGGTGGGCGCTGGGCTTCAGGCAGCCCCCTTGCCCGGCTCCGTCCGTGAGGTTTCAGGAAGACCCATTCAGAGCACCCACCAGGTGACTTTCTCCTGCTGGGCTCCAGTGAACCTCTCTGCAGGGCCCGGGTCTTAACATCACATTTGTCTAGGTACCCAGTGCCCCGCCCTGCCAGGGTGGAAGATGGCTGAAGTGGGGACCCCACCCCACACTCTGCCCTCCAGCCTTGGATGCCTAAAGGATTGTTAGGGACTTTGGACCTCTGCTCCTGCTGCTGCTAAGTTGCGCCAGTTCCCGTGTCCGACTCTGTGCGACCCCATAGAAGGCAGCCCACCAGGCTCCTCTGTCCATGGGATTTCCCAGGCAAGAGTACTGGAGTGGGTTTTGGACCTGTGAGGGGGCAGTTTTCCAGACTCTCTGGGCATTTAGTCCCCAGTCTGATCTTCCATCATAAGGGTTAAGGTCTCTGGAAGGCAGGGGTCTCAAGGGATGTTGTGTTTTCAGTGGGGAACTGGCGAGGTTTAGGGTTTTTCCAGGTTCCCTGAGCTGGTGTCAGCAGCGCAGGGTGGTCACACAGGTGGGGGTGCCCAGTTAGGAACGTGTTCTGATCTGTGATGTGTGGTCCTGTGGCTTCAAGGGACACACTGTGTACGAGTGTCCCTGCCTCCCCTTTGCAGGTGTGAAGAGGACAGGGGGACCTCTCTTTCCTCTTGCTGCCCACAGGACCTAAAGCCAGCTTGGTCCCCAGTGGACACTCCGGGTGGTCACCCTGGTGTGGCGTGCGGTCCCCTCCAGCAGCCTTGTCCAGTGCTGGCCTCCGAGCAGACCTGCTGGCTCAGACACCCCAGGGTAGAGGACACCCTGAGTGCCTGGCCTCCTTCCCTGTCACCACCCGCCCTGGTTTGCTGGGAACAGCTGAGGGGGCGGCTGGCGGAATCCCAGCTGCGATCCTGGGGGCCCTGGCCTGGGGGCTGCCCACCCAGCCTCCTCGGCCTGGAATCCCAGGGCACATCGGGCCCCGCCCACCTGTTTCGGCTCACATTTCTGGCTCCACTCCCAGCTCTGCGGCCTCCGACAAGTGAGCGAACTCCTCTGGCCTCAGTTTCCCCACCGTCTGGGGGCGGGGGTGTGTGTGTGATTGTAGGGCGCCCACATGGACACGCCCGAGGATGCACAGAGATGAGGCTGTAAAGCGCTTAGCGAGGCCAGCTCCTGTGAGCCCTTGGTGATTATTAGCGATGAGGGTTATTATGGCAGCCATAATTGTGGTTCTCCAGGGAGAGGGCCCTCAGGGCTTCTGGGATCAGGTTCAACTCCAGCTGAAAAGCTGGCCTGGTGGGAACCACCTCGGTCCATCTCGGATGAGAGGGCGAGTGTCTAGTTGCGTTAAATTGCCCCGAGCGGCCTGATTGCTGTAGTCCTGGACTTTCTTCCTCGTTGAGGTCAAGACGGCATTTATACTGTAGCTGGAAGCCCGCCGCGGTGGGCTGCGGGAACCCTGGGGCTGGGGGCAAAGGTGCAGGTGTCTGAGGGCGGGGTCCTTTCTGGGGCCTCTGTGAGAGGCGTGGCCTGGAGGGCGTGGCCTGGAGGGCGTGGCCAGGGGTGCCCGGCCTGTCTTATTTGCTCAACCCCTGCCCCTCCCTCCTCAGAGCCCTCTGTCCTTCTGCCAGCCTAGCCGACTCTCAGGGCCTCCTCTGGTTGGCTGACTAGGCCCCGCTCCAGTCACCTCCACCCCGCCCTCCAGTCCCTCCAGCCCCCGTCATCGCTAGCCTGCCCGCCCCTCGCTTCTTCCCTGGGCGCTGAAGGCCGACGAGGGAGCCCAGGTGCCCGCTCTTCGCCCTCTGACCGCAGTCCGAGCTCCACGTGGCTTCCCGCTCAGCGCCTGGAGGGTGGAGTCCCCCGCCCCTCCTCTGCGGCCCTGAGCTCCTGGCCGCCGCCGCCCCACCCCAATAGCTGCTCTGGTGGGACGGGCCTCCGCCCCAGGCTAGATGCTGACCCCGCTGTCACCTCCTCTAGCCTCTGGCAGGGGGTGCCCAGAACCACGCCCCCAGGAGCCGCATAAACACCGGCAGACAGGGGCTCCCTCCTCGTGGCCAGCCCAGGCCCGTGGTGCTTCTACCTGAGCTGAGGGCTGTGAAGGGCCTTCCCTCCCGTGCCTGCTGCCCCGGGGGTGCCACCTGCACCCCGTCTTCCTCTGGATCGGCCCCCCTCTTGAGAAAGCGCAGCGGCCTCTCCCCCTGCAGTGCTTGCCTTCTGGAGCACTATTCTTCCACTCCTTCGACTGGCTCGGAGTGCAGGGAGGTCAGCCTCATCTCCACGGTCACTGATGCGGCTCAGAGTGGGGACATGAGTTTATCGGGTGACCCGGTGAGGGGATGCGCCCCCTCCCTCCGCCCCCAGACTCAGGGCTCCATTATGCAGGGTACATGTAACTCCATGCTGAGAACACCTGAGCTCCGCCCCCCCCCCCCAAGCCCACACGGTCCTTGTGACGAGAGCCCCTGGGGGACGTGGACTTGGACTCTTAGTTGGTTGAATGGCTGAAGCTTGTGGTTTGTCCAGTCCTTCAGATGGTGTGCAGGGACAGTTACCTTCCCTGTCCACGCTGGCAAGTGGGGGCCCAGGGTGGGAGCCCCAGAGATGAGCAGGAGGGGCTGTTGACCCAGCAGCCTGGCCAGCGAACCCTTCACGCCCACCGGGAGCAGAGTCCTGCTTCCTGGGCTCTTTCTGCCTGAGAAGGAACAGCTGGGAGCGTCAGGCTGATGTATGTGTCTCTGCTGCCCGAGGACAGGGGGGTTGTCCTGAAATGCTCGAGGGAACCTGGTCAGAGGCCAAGGGTCATGGCAGTGCCTGGGGGGTGGCAGTTGCCTCGGTGTCCAGTCTTTTTGCAGAGAGATCTCAGGTCATTTGATTGCCCTGTTACGTAAAATGAATGGATTTCAGGTGTGGCAAGAAACTCAGCTCTTCGATCTCTCATCATTGGCCGAGTGGGACTTTGGTCCCCTTGTGCCTCAGTCTCCTTGTCCATAAAATGGGGTTTCAGCAGCTCCACCTCCTATGAGGACCAAGTGACATCAAGTACTTGGAGCACTCGGTACTCACATGTGCTGCAACTCGGGAGGGGTGGTCAGACGTGAGGAAGCGGAGGCTTCCAGGCACAGTGAGTGAGGAAGGGGCCGGGGAGGGAAGGAGTGGGGGGTTTCCTCTGTACCTGTCTGCAGGGTCCCCCAGCATGCTAGGGCCCTGCAAAGCCCTAACTGTGGGCGTATCCACGTTTATATGAACCTGCAGGCCCAACACTCAGCTTAGTTCATGAGAGAATCGTTGCTGCTCCTCAGCACTGCACCCCAAAGTAACATAAATATTTGGAATTGAGAGCTGCCAGCCCCTCAAAGAATGTCAACGTCCTGAAAGGCTCCAGCAGGGAGCAGGGGGCAAGAGTTTTCTTTTATTCGCGTTTTCTTTTATCTGATGGTTTTCATCCATCCCCTCTCTCCGCAGGACAGAGGTGTCCTGAACCCAGGTCTTTGTTTTGGCTCTTGGGGCAGCCTCTGGGCCTTGGCACCCAGGTGGCTATTTTTTTCTCCAGGAGCATTGGAAAACAGAACCTCCCAATTTTGCCCCATAAAAAGGAGATTTTGTAGAGTGATGGTCAATTTGGCACATCTTTATTATTATTATTTTCTACAACACTTAGAGAGAAGAAAAGCTGGTACAAAGGTATGTTTGTTTCTGAAGTGAGTTTCCTTTCCCAGATGTTCTTCTCTGCCAATTCCAAAATGCATTCTGAGCTCAGCTCTCCGGTTTCCTCTCTGCGGGGCAGAACAATGAGGTCTCTGTAACCACATGGGGAACACGCTGCCTTCCTTGCCAGTGGGCACGGGGGGAGGTGGGACCATCCCACCTTCCCCCACCTCGGTGGAAACGATCAGCTCGTGCCAACCTGGTGAGAGGCCCTGGCTGCCTGTCGGGGGCCTGGCGGTCTGCTGGTCGTGGGGGTGATCCGGGGGTTGTGACTTAAGAGGCACTGCAGGCTGCACCTTCATCCCCAGTCCTTGAGTTTGCCACGTGGCCTTGTGCTAAATTCTTGGGTCTGCATGGCGTTTATGGACCTGGGACTCGGTACGCTCTTACACAGGAATTGATCAGGCCCCTTTCCTCTTATTTTTTGTCTTTATTGTGTTAAATACCGGCCTCACGCCAAGGGCAGAGCTCTGGGACACAGTGCAGATGCAGAGTTTGCTGAAGAGCCAAGTAGAACCAGGTGGGCATCACCAGAGCCCAGTCACTTCGTTACTTGACATACAGGGTGTATGTGCTCTTTATGGGAGCTGTGAGGCACACACACACACAAACACATACACACACATATGCGCACACATACAGTACCCTTAGAAGTGCTTCCTTAATTGATTTCCAAGGACAGCTAAGAGACCCTGAAAAGTTGCACTTAGGGCTGTTCAGATACTGGTCTCCATTAAGAACGATCTCTATGGGATCACTTTATTTGGAGCATGCATTTAACGAAAATCTTTATTTTTTTGATCATTGCATCCTGCCTTAAAACACCGAAGATACAGATCTCTAGACTTAATAGATAAAAATAGCTCACATTTGTGCACACTTACAGTGTACCAGGCAGGTTCTAAGAGATGTTCACTGATTGACTCATTGAATCCTTCTGGCCTCTCAGGTGGCTGGGTACCATCCGGCCCCCATCCTACAGGTGAGGAAGCTGAAGCCGGGAGAGCTGAGGAGCTCTTAGGGTCAGGCAGGCACTACACCTGGCTGACAGATGATGCTCCAGTGCCTGCCTCTTAATTGCTCTTTGAACTACAAAAGTATTTTCTTTCCATCTAAAAGGAATTGCCTGAAAAGCCCCCAGTGCATTTAAGTAAGTGTGGTGCTGAGGCCTCCACCCAGACCTCCCTGTCCTCATTTACCAGGCGAGGAAACTGAGGCGTGCAGCGGGCACTGCCCTGGGAATCCCTCTCTGGGGGGAGCCCTGCTTTCTGTACAAACCAGGGGGCCTCCTGATGCCTGTTCAGGTTGGGCCCTTGGGACTTTGGGCGAAAGCCACGGGCTTGCCTTCCCCCAGAATGGACAGAGTCCGTCCCCATCCAAGGACCTGTGTCTCCCATCTTTGTGGTGACCTTGGGCAACTTCCGGGAGCCTGGCAGGCCCGGAGCCGAGGAACCGAAATGGTATGTAATCAGAATGCTATATTTTGTCGAAAATAAGAATGTTAGTAATGGGCTGGTTTCTGGCAAGTCAAACTGGGACTCTGAAATACATATTTTTCCTGTTCTGCCCTAAACCTTCTAATTAGTGAAAACGCACATTGGCAGACATAAATCAAATGTCATATTCCCTAAAAACTAGTCCTTGGTATCACTGAGTGGGTAACCTTCTACAGCTGCTAAATTAGGGCTTCCAGAGGGGAGTGCGTGTGTGGGTGAGTGTGCGGGTTTGTGTGTGGGGGTGTGGGGCTGTGTGTGTGTGTGTGTGGGGTATGTTTGGGTGTGTGTGTGGGGGTGTGTGTGTATGTGGGGTGTATGGGGGGGAGTGAATGGGTGTGGGGGTTGGCTGTGGGGGGATGTGTTTGTGTGTGTGTGTGTGTGGTGAGGGGCTGTGTGTGGGGGGGGGGTGTGGGGGGGTGTTTGGGAGTGTGTGTATGTGGGGTGTGGGGGGGGCTGTGTGGGGTGTGTGTGTGTGTCTGTGTCTGATATGTGTGTGTGTGTCTGTGTGGTGTGTGTATGGGCGTGTCTGTGTATGTGTCTGTGTGGTATGTGTCTGTGTGTGTCTGTGTGTGTCTGTGTGTGTGGTGTGTGTGTCTCTGAGTTTGTGTGTCTGTGTGTCTCTGTGTCTCTGTATATGTGTGTGGTGTGTGTCTGTGTGGTGTGTGTCTGTATGTGTGTGTGTCTGTGTGTGTTTGTGTATCTGTGTGTGTGTGTCTCTGTATGTGTGTGCGTGTGTCTGTGTGTTTGTGTGTCTCTGTGTCTCTGTATATGTGTGTGGTGTGTGTGTGTGTCTCTGTGTGCCTGTATGTGTGTGTGGTGTGTGTGTCTGTGTGTGTCTCTGTGAGTTTGTGTATCTGTGTGGTGTGTGTCTCTGTATGTGTCAATGTTTTTGTGTGTGTGTATGTGTGTGTGGTGTGTGTCTCTGTGAGTTTGTGTGTCTGTGTGGAGTGTGTCTCTGTGTGTGTGTGTGTGGTGTGTCTGTGTGTGTCTCTGTGAGTTTGTGTGTCTGTGTGGTGTGTGTGTGTGTCTCTGTGTGTGTCTCGTGTGTGTGTGTGTGGTGTGTCTGTGTGTGTCTCTGTGAGTTTGTGTCTCTGTGTCTCTGTATATGTGTGTGGTGTGTGTGTGTGTGTGTGTCTCTGTGTGTCTGTGTGTGTCTCTGTGAGTTTGTGTGTCTGTGTGTCTCTGTGTCTCTGTATATGTGTGTGGTGTGTGTGTCTGTGTGTGTGTCTGTGGTGTGTGTCTGTGTGTCTCTGTATGTGTGTGTGTGTGTGTCTGTGTGTCTCTGTATGTGTGTGTGGTGTGTGTGTGTCTGTGTTGTGTGTGTCTGTGTATGGGCGTGTCTGTGTATGTGTCTGTGTGTCTCTGTGTCTCGGTGTCTCTGTATATGTGTGTGGTGTGTGTGTGTGTGTGTCTGTGTGTGTCTCTGTGAGTTTGTGTGTCTGTGTGTCTGTGTGTCTCTGTGTGTGTGTCTGTGTGTGTGTCTGTGTGGTGTGTGTCTGTGTGTCTCTGTATGTGTGTGTGTGGTGTGTGTGTGTCTGTGTTGTGTGTGTCTGTGTATGGGCGTGTCTGTGTATGTGTCTATGTGTCTCTGTGTCTCTGTATATGTGTGTGGTGTGTGTGTGTGTGTGTGTGTGGTGTGTGTCTGTGTGGTGTGTGTCTGTGTGTATGGGCGTGTCTGTGTATGTGTCTGTGTGTCTATGTGTCTCTGTGTCTCTGTATATGTGTGTGGTGTGTGTGTGTGTGTGTCTGTGTGGTGTGTGTCTGTGTTGTGTGTGTCTATGTGTCTCTGTGTCTCTGTATGTGTGTGTGGTGTGTGTGTGTCTGTGTTGTGTGTGTCTGTGTGTATGGGCGTGTCTGTGTTGTGTGTGTCTGTGTGTATGGGCGTGTCTGTGTATGTGTCTGTGTGTCTATGTGTCTCTGTGTCTCTGTATATGTGTGTGGTGTGTGTGGTGTGTGTGTGTCTGTGTGTGTCTCTGTATGTGTGTGTGTGTCTCTGTATGTGTGTGTGTGTCTGTGTCTCTGTATGTGTGTGTGTGTCTGTGTGTGTCTGCCTGTGTGTGTGTGTGTGTCTCTGTGTGTGTGGTGTGTGTGTGTCTGTGTTGTGTGTGTCTGTGTATGGGCGTGTCTGTGTATGTGTCTGTGTGTCTCTGTGTCTCTGTATATGTGTGTGGTGTGTGCGTGTGTGTGTGTCTCTGTGTGTCTGTGTGTGTCTCTGTGAGTTTGTGTGTCTGTGTGTCTCTGTATATGTGTGTGTGTGTGTCTGTGTGGTGTGTGTCTGTGTGTCTCTGTATGTGTGTCTGTGTGTCTCTGTATGTGTGTGTGTCTGTGTGTCTCTGTATGTGTGTGTGGTGTGTGTGTGTCTGTGTGTATGGGCGTGTCTGTGTATGTGTCTGTGTGTCTATGTGTCTCTGTGTCTCTGTGTCTCTGTATATGTGTGTGGTGTGTGTGTGTGTGTGTCTGTGTGTGTCTCTGTGTGTGTGGTGTGTGTGTGTGTGTGTGTGTCTGTGTGTGTCTCTGTGTGTGGGTGCAGGGGGCAGGGAGGGACGGAGGTGCCCCTGGTGAGCCCCCCAGCACGTTTTCTTCCCTCGGCTCCGCTTCCAGCCCCTCCGCACCCCCACCGGCCTGGCAGCACCTGCCCAGCCTCTGCAGTGGAATATATTTGCCCAATTAAAACGTAACTTGTGGAGGACTTCCCCGGTGGTCCAGTGGCTAAGGCTCCATGCTCCCAGTGCAGGGGTCCCAGGTTCAATCCCTGATCAGGTAACTAGATCCCACGGGCCACAACTGAGAGTTCACGGGCCACAGCAAAGATCGAAGACCCTGTGTGTGGCAGCTAAGAGCTGGCGCAGCCAAATAAATAATCAAATTAAAAGGAAATCTATTTTTTAAAATGGTAGATAAGATCGCTCCTGTCTCAGCAGGGGGCCCTGAGGGCAAGTGGGGCAAAGGTAGGGGGTGGGGAGCCCACAGCAGGCGCTTCTTCCTCTGCCCGGCCCGCTGGGGTCTGCGGCACCCCCTGCCCCCCACCCCCATGGGTGTTGGGCTGGGGGCTGGGCACTGGTGGTCATCACTCGCAAGGTGCGGGACTTGAGGACAAGCTGCTGTCATCCCTGGGAGTGACGCTGGGCTGGGGGTGACCCTTTTGCTGGGTGGGAAATGGGGCCACATGATCATTCCTGGAACGGTCCCAAGTCACCTGGCTCAGGGTCTAGACCCTCAAAGGGGCCCTTGCAGCTGATGGGCTGCCCTGACTGACATCCAGGGGTCCCTCTGCAGGCAGTGGGCCTGGGTCAGGCCCTGGCCCTTTGTTTGTCCCCCGGGCCTTCCAGAACCTTCCGAGCCCAGGCTCTTTCCACAACAGAGGTTCAGTCCTGTCCTTGGCACGATCAGCGTGCCCGCCTGCTGTCCCAGGGCTGTTGTGGCCCAGTGTCAGGGCAGTGGCCCCCCATGTGGGGGACAGCAGGGATGCCCCCCCACCCCAGCCCATCTCCCCATTTCTTGAAGACTGGGAGCCCATGTCCTTAGTTTTTTTGTCCTCCAAGTTGTCTGACACCAACCACCTCATTTTCTTTTTATCTTTTGCAACTGATTTCTTCTTTCCTGCTCCACCCCCAAACCTGCCCCTGACCGTTTCCTGTTCGCCTGCTTCCCTGACCTTTGAAATGTGGTCCCTGCTCGGGAAGCTTGCCGGGGGCCCAGGGTTAATTACCACCTTCCCACAGGGCCCAGTGTGTGTGTGGAAATTAGACTGGGATGGGGGCTGGGGAACAGCAGAAATGGGGGTGACTGAGCTGGAGGGGAGAGGGTGTGTTGAGAGCCCGGGCCTGGCTGTGGGTCTGGGTGGGGAGCTCATGGTGTGGGAGGCAGGCAGGGAGGCACCGGGAACTGGGCAGTGGGGGTGAAGGTGGGAGTGATTGCGGGGAGCAGGGTGTGATCACGTGCCTGGGCAAGGACAGGGAAGAGGTCAGAAGGGGGTGGCCTTGGTCCTTCCCCCAGTGATATGCACAGACTCGGAAACACAGCTTGACGCATGAACGTCCACAGCTCACCTGTTTGCCCGGATCGAACCTCCAGTGTTCCGGAAGATTCCTTGAACTGCCTCCCAGACTTCACCCAAGCACCGGACCCTGGGAGCCAAATTCTAGTGTGCTCTGCTCTGAACACCCTTGATAACCCAAGCAGCCTGGACTTGGGAAGAGGCAGGCTGTCCTTCAGAGTGGCTTCCAGTCTTCTGCCTGCCTTGGCTTCTTCATATGCTGCGGATTTGAAGCAAACTCTGGGTCTCAGAGAGTCACAACTGAGTATGCATGCCCGCGTGCATTTCTTCCATTATTTGTACGGAAATGTCAGCAACTCACACACTTGGTCAGTTGATCATTATCCTGACAGCTCCTCCAATGGGAAGGGTGGACAGCCCCCACTGGCAGCCGTCCTTGCTCTGCATGGGGTCCTGTGGGTGGCACCCCATCCCTGCCCCCGGGGGAGTGGGGTGTGGGCCCCGCCTGATGAGGTAGACAGTGCGCTCAGGGGAGCAGGGCCAACTGGGCGGGCTCGGGGAGGACACAGGCTTCACCTGCACCAGGTGTGGCAGCCAGGGAGGGTGTGATGGGGGTGGGAACCGCGAAAGGCGTGGGGGTGGAGTCTGTGCTAGCGAGCCTGGAGGCCTGAGGCCAGGGTGGAGAAAAGAGAGAGAAATTCGGGGATGTTCCCTGGTGCAGTGGGTCCAGAGGTGGGTGGGTGGGAGGGTGGACGGATGGGGGGTGTGTGAACTTTTCTTGTGAAGGGAGGGTCTATGAAAATTTAGCTGAGGTGGAAGGCAGGCGCGGAGGAGACTCATTTCCCAGCATTCGGAGATGTTATCAAAGATTCCACTTTCAGGCCTGCAAGTTTCAGTTTGCCGAGCTTTCCATAAAAGGCAGAGAACATCTGTTCAGTTAAAGGAGACCTAAGATTTTTATTATTGTCGTAAATGTCGGGTCTCTCCTTTCGAATATTTAGACAACTGCAGGAGGGTGTCCCCGAGTCGAGCCCATCTCAAAGGCTCGAAGACCGGGATGAAACGTAGGAACCCGTGGCTGGGATCGTGGTCCCCGTGGCTGCTGTGGCCCCCCGCGGGAGCCGCACGGTGGTGAGGGCCCCCTGGGAACTGAGGGTCCGGTCGGAAACCTGGGGCAGAGGGACTCTCGGCCTCAAGGGACTGCCCTCAGAAAAGTGAGCTTGGATTTTTATGAATAGTATTTCTTCTCCCTCAATTAGGAAAGTTCCAGAAGAAGCCGAGGCGTTTGTGATTTTGCGGAGATGCTGCTGATGGTTCAGCAATGACCATTTCCAGCCCATTTTAAGGTCTCTGAGCCTCATTCTGGGCAAAGCGGTGTGTGGTTCTTGTATCACACTTGGAGACAGGGACGGAGTTTTTCTGTGCTCAGAGCCAGCTAGGGAAGCTCTTTCGCTGGCAGTTTGGGGGACCCCACAGGTTTCTCCTTGGTCCCCGTCATTGTAGCTGGATCAGCACTTTTCACCCAGTTCCTCTTAGAGGGGTAAATAGAACTTTTCTGTTTGGGGGCTGGGGGAGGCTTTGTCCACACCCCAACCCAAGCGTCTTTGAAGTTTCATGTTTTATCGTAAGATTCATGGGAACTTGGCAGTCTCTCTCTGTTAGAGTCATGCTAGTTTCATTTTTTTTTTAATGCTTTGAATTTTATTTGAAGCACCTGGAACTGTATCTAAGAAATAATGTGCAAAATTGTATGCACAAGAAATAATAAAATTTTATGGAGACACCAGAAGAAGACCTAAATAAATGTTTATGGCTAGGAAGACAATATCATAGAAATGCCATTTCCCCCCGCAGTGAGCTATAGACTCAGCAGGATTCCCTGCCTCCCCTTCCCGAGCAGAAATGTTGGTGCCCAAATCTGAGGACAGGTGGTGGTGGGGGGTGCCAAGGTGAGGCGGTGACATGACCTGGGGGCAGAGGAGTGGGGGGGGAAGGCCAGCAGGGGCTATGGGAGTGGTTGGAGGTGGGTGATACTGAGCCAATAAGTGTATATGCTGACAATCACAAAAGCCATGTTTCCACTTTGGAGAGAATACTAACGAATGTCATAGAAAGAGGGAAGGTTAGGAAGGATCTCGAGGGGGCACCTTCCTGGCGGTCCAGTGGTTAAGACTCAGCGCTTCCACTGCAGGGGGGCAGGGTTTGCTCCCTGGTCAGGAAAGTAAGATTCTGCATGCTGTGTGGCACGGCCAAAGATAAATTTAGAAAAAAAAAAATCAATGAATGGTAGTACCTTATTTAAAAAAAAACCATAGAAGTCAAAAGAAAGTACCCTGAGGAAATGTTTAATAACATTTCACAAGAAGAGCTGTGAACTCGTGGATTTTTACCACGTAAACACACACACACACAGAGAAATGGAGAATATGATGTGTGTTTGTGTGCGAGTGTACATGCGTATACACGGGAAGATCCCCTGGAGGAGAGCATGGCAACCCTCACCATATTCTTGCCTGGAGAATCCCATGGACAGAGGAGCCTGGTGGGCTATATAGTTCATGGGGATGCGAAGAGTCAGACGTGACTGAGCGACTAACAACAACATATATACACACAGATTTTCATTATTCACAGTCATTCTGTTTTATAAAGCCACTGCAAACACCGAATGATGCAAATTCTGAACTGCTGGTCCTGGAGGAGATACAGGCTTGGGTTTCCCAGAGCCTCGGGTTTCATTTTCCTCTGCTGATCCGTACACAGTCTTGTGGGCAATTAGACACCTTGTTCAGTGTGAATTATTGTTTCATGTCCAGGTGGCGCTAATGGTAAAGAACCCACCTCTCAATGCAGGAGACAGAAGAGATGCAGGTTCAATCCCTGGGTTGGGAAGATCCCCTGGAGAAGGGCATGGCAGCCCACTCCAGTATTCTTGCCTGGAGAATCCCATGGACAGAGGAGCCTGTCAGGCTACAGTCCACAGGATCACAAAGAATCGGACACCACTGAAGCGACTTAGCATGCATGCATGTTGTTTCATTCGCACTGACCAAGACCAGTAGCGCTGTAAGCTTACTTAACCCCTCGTTTTCTCTGTACCAACACCACACCACCAGCCACCCTGTATTCTGACAGCCCTGCAGCCCTGTGCCTGGGGCCACTGTCAACATTGAGTGTTGGTCACTCAGTCGTGTCCAACTCTTTGTGACCCCATGGACTGTAGCCCACCAGGCCCCTCTGTCCATGGGATTATCCAGGCAAGAACACTGGAACGGGTTGCCATTGTCTTCTCCAGGGGAATCTTCCCGACCCAGGAATCGAACCTGGGTCTCCTGCATTGCAGGCAGATTCTTTACTGTCCGAACCACTCGGGGAGCCCAACAGTGAAATTCAACAGTGAAATCACCCACAAAAAGCACAGAAATGCAAACAGCGTGGTATCGAGTGGAGAGGATGCTCATTTCCGGTGTGAGGCAGGACCCTGGAGCTGGCCTGGCCACCTCGTCTGGGGGCCCGTGTGTGGGGTGACTCTGTGCATGTCCGGGAATGACCACAAAGCTCCCAAGCATCAATGAGATTAAATGTAAATCTGGTCCAGTGGGCGACTCTCCAGGCAGCATCTGTGAACCAGGAGAATGGTTGGACTGTGTGAATGTTTTTCCAGCACCGCCTGATGAGAAGACCCAGGAGCAGTGGGCACTCCCAGCGCCCAGCTCTTGGCTCCCAGGGATCACTTTCCACTCAGAGGAGCCAGAGCTCTTTGAGAAACGGCCGATTCTCAGGCGAGGTCAGGGAGAAATTCACTTGAGCCTGGAGCATATTATTGTTCTAGAAAGAAAGTAAAGAAACCCTCAAGGGATGGTGTGGGGACATGCCAAGAAGACTCATGGGACTGTGTAAAGGGACCCTCACTGTCCAAACCTGGGAAACACTTGAAGGTCAAAGTGAATGGGGATATTGCTTATTAATCCATTTGATGAAATAGGAGTAGATGAGTCTACTCTGTCTTCAATTAATTAATAAATATTGGGTTGGCCAAAAAGAAACGGGGTACGTAAATCCGAACGAACTTTTTGGCCAACACAATATTGTATGTAGTGGGCATGCTTTAATGACCAGCCAGCATTTAAAATAAAAAACCCTGGATGAAGTCTGTAGCTGTAGTTCTGAATTATTCTTTTTTAAAAAGAATTATTTTTTCACAGTAATTTTTAAAATTTTAATTGGAATCTTTTAAATGATTATTTATTCATTTTGGCCTGTGCTGGGTCTTTGCTGCTGCGTGGGCTTTTCTCTGGCCGTGGTGTGCAGACCTCTCATCACACGGGCTTCTCTCGTGGAGCACGGACTCTCGCACATGCCAGCTTCAGGAATTGCAGCTCAACGATGCAAACTGCTTCTGAGTAGTTCTGAAGTGGTTCCCAGGCTTCGGGACCTGAAGCCGCTCCCCGGCTTCAGAGCTCCAAGCTCAGTAGTTGTGACACACGGGCTTAGTTGCTCTGTGGCATGTGGGATCTTCCCAAATGAGGGACCGAACCCTTGTCTCCTGTATGGGCAGCTAATTCTTTACCACTGAGCCACCAGAGATGCCCCCGAGTCATTCTTTTTTTGTAGCTTATAATATTCTATAGTATCACTAGACCATCAGTTTTTATTTATGTTATTATTTTGAATTGTGTTAAAATACGTATAACTTAAAATTTACCATCTGGACCATTTTGAAGCGTCTGGCTCTGTAGCGTGAAGTCCATTCACGTTATCGTCCAGCCGTCACCTCCGTCCATCCCCCACCGTAATTCACTAAACGAGTAAAAGCAGGTTTTCACATTGTAAACACTTTTTTAAAACGATGCCATGAGGAGCCCCAGAGGGGTTTTATGGGACTTGGGAGCTGGTGGTGGGCTGTGTGAGGGGACGTGGTGGGCCTGGGGCAGCCAGGACATCCCGACGGACGTACACTGGGAGGGACCATCTCCGTGGCGGCCGGGGCCGGCGGGGTCGAAGGAAGAGGGGCCAGCACCCAGTCTGAGAAGCCCAAGCTGGAAGGCACCTGGAGCCACGAGGTGTCAGGAAAGCTGCTGTGGGTAGAATTCATTCCCTTGAGCGCCTTAGCTGCATCTTAGGGTTGGGCGTCGGCATGCTGGCTAAGGCCCCAGTCTCCCTCCTCCAGGAAGCCCACCGGGGCCCCCACAGCCAGCTCTCTGTCCTCCAGGAAGCCTGCCGGGCTCGGGTTCACATGGCAGCTCATTCTCCTCCAGGCTCCAGGCAGCGCCTGTCTATGTCACTCATCTGCCTTTTCTTCCTGCTTGGTGGCTGTTTATCGGCATGTGTGTGTATGCGTGTGTTTGTGTGTGTGTGTGTGTGAAATGTGTGCCCTGCCCGACTGCTCTGTGAGGGCCCCGAATGCGGCCCCACGTTGTCTTCCATTTCTTGGCCTTCTTCGTGGGGCTGGCGTGGGACGAAGGACCGTTCCTGCCCGAGAAATCCGTAGGTTGCGTCCAGGTTCCAGGCTGCTCCAACGAGCAATGTGATGCTTGGTGAATATCAATAAGGCATGTACTAAGATGTTGCTTATTTTGGTGTCGCAGCGGAGGATTCGGTTACCGTGAGTCGGGCTGTGTATAGTGTAACCATGTGAACGGTGTAAAACAGAGGCTATCGGAATGGAAGCCCAGACATCTGCTATGAATTCTATATATAAATACTGGCTCTGCTTACTTTACGTGGGTTAAAATGGGATTGTTGGCGCTGGCTTCTCAGCCTCCCGATTCCTCCGCGGTGTGGGCTGCATGTTAGCCATGGTCCCAGGACCCAGGCTGCGAGGGGAGAGAGTGGCCTTTTTCTGACACTGATGGGCCAAGGGTGCTGGGAACGGCCCGAGACCTACCCTAGAAATAGGTGGGAGTGGTCAGCTCTCCGTCCCCAGGCAGGGAGCTGGGGAGAACCCCTGGGACTTTGTGGGTGTCCCCAGGGCTGTGTGGAGAAGGGGCTGTGTGATCAGGGTCACAGAGGGGCTTGTCCTTGCCTGAGAAAGCCAGTTGGGAAGCCAGGCCCAGAGACGGCTGTCATGGGGGGAATTCAGTGGGCTTGGTGTGCAGCAGTGCCTCTAAAAATTATTTATTAAAAAAAAAAATGGACTACCCTGGTGGTCCAGTGGTTAAGACTCTGTGCTTCCTTGCAGGGGCACTGGATTGATCCCTGGCCTGAGAACTAAGATCCCACATGCTGCATGGTGTGGCAAAAAAAAAAAAAAAATCTATTGAGGTGAAATTCATGCAACGGAAACCTAACTATTTTTTAAAAATCATACTTATTATTATTAAAAGTGTATTTGTTGTTCCGTTATTAGGCTTCGTAGAGTGTTCCTTGTGGCACACGGGATCTTTCTTGTTGTGTGGGGGCCTTAGTTTCCCTGCGGCATGTGGGAACTTCCCCAACTAGGGATCAAACCTGCGTCCCCTGAATTGGAAGGTAGATTCTTAACCACTGGACCAACAGGGAAGTCCCTAAAATTAACCATTTTAAAGTGAATAATTCAGTGGCGTTTAGTGCATTCACGGGCTTCCCCAGTGGCTCAGCGGTAAAGAATCTGCCTGCCGTGCAGGAGAGTCCGGAGATGCAGGTTTGATCCTTGGGTCGGGAAGATCCCCTGGAGGTTGGCAAGGCAACCCACTCCAGTGTTCTTGCCTGGAGAGTTCCATGGACAGAGGAGCCTGGCGGGCTACAGTCCATGAGGTTGCAAAGAGTCAGACACTGCCGAGCGACTTAGCATGCACACAGTGCATTTGCAATGTTGCAGCTGCCACCGTTTAGTTCTAGAACATTCCATCACTCTCATAGGAAACCTTGGAGCCATTAAGTGATCTTGCCTCATTGCGCACCCCCCCCCCCCCCCCCCCGCAGCCCCTGGCCACCACTAATCTACTGTCTTGTCGGTCTTTATGGATTTGCCTACGTGGGACCTTTCACGTGACCAGAACCCTGTGCTATGTGGCCTTCCGTGTCTGTCTTCCCGGAGCACAATGTTTTCAAGGCTCCTCCGTGCTGTGCCCTGTGCTAGTTCTCCATGCCTTTTCATGGCCAGGTAACATTTCATTGTATGGACAGAGCACACTTGGTTTATCCATTTGTCTATGGATGGACAATTACGAGTCATGCGTCTATGAACATGCGTGCACAAGTATCTTTTTAAATAGTTTTATTTATTCGTTTACTTTTGGCTTTGTTGCAGCACAGGCTTTTCTCTAGTTCCAGGGAGCGGGGATTACTCTCCAGTTGTGGTGTGCGGGCTTCTCATTGTGGTGGATTCTCTTGTTGCGGAGCACACAGGCTGTAGGGTGTGCAGAGTTGCCGGCCCGGACTCTAGAGAGCAGGCTTGGTAGCTGTGGTACACGGGCTTCGTCCCTCTCTGGCATGTGGGATCTTCCCGGACCAGGGATCGAACCCGTGTCTCCTGAGTGAGTAGCTGGATTCTTGACCACGGACCCATCAAGGAAGCTCGAGTGTATAAGTGTTCGTCATCACCCTCTAACTTCGGTCTGTCGGGTGCCCACCTAGGAGTGGAATTGCTTGGTCACATGGTAGCTCAGTGGGTAACCTTTGAGGACTAGCCGGGAGGCTCTGCACCACAGCAACAGGGGCCAGCGGGGCCTTTCTTAAGGAGTTACCGTTTCCTGCTGGATGGATGAGGAAACAGGCTCAGAGCGGAGATAAAACATCTGGCCCCAAGTCTCCCAGCTGGAGGTCAGGCTGAGGTTTGCACCAGGCTCCCTGAGTCTGAGTCCAAGTACTTTGCTTTGTAGCCGGACTGGATGAATGAAACATTTAACTACAACTGCTGGCATGCCCTGGCTGGTGTGTGTGTGTATATATATATATATATGTATTTTTTTAAAAAAGTGTCCTTGGCTACTACGCCACGTTGTCAGGTGGAATTTTAGTTCTCTGACCAGGGACTGAAGCTGCACCCCTTGGACTGGGAGTAGAATCTTCACCACTGGACCACCAGGGAAGCCCCTGGACGGTATTTATTGAGTGCCCAAAACATGCTGTTGCTGGGCTGAGGCTTTGTGTGAATCGTTCTGCTGAACCCTCACAGTCTCCGACGTGGGGGTACAGTGATGACCCACATTTCACAGAACATTGAGCTCAGAGAGGCCCAGGTCTCAGCCGTTCCCCTGAGCTGGCTCTAGGTCTCTCCCTTGGAGGGCTGCCCTGGGCTATGTGTCCTCGTGATACGTGGTCCTAAAAATATATATACTTGCACAGAGGATGCTGTAGCAACATACATGGAACCTGGGGTTAAAATATTTAGAAACATAAGGATTTCCCTGGTGGTCCAGTGGCTAAGACTCTGCACTCCCAAGGCAGGGGGACCAGGTTCCATCCCTGGTCAGGGAACTAGACCTCACATGCTGCAACTAAGACCTAACACAGCCAAATAAATGGATACGTTAAAAACAACAAACAAAAACAAACCCAACCATTTAAAGACATTTATCTAGTGACTCCACAGAGTCATTCGCTGTGCTCCGTCGCTAAATCGTGTCCATTATCTAGTCTCTAGTTCAGTCTTGGTTCCCACCTAGCACCTTCTCATACCTGCAGGTCAAGTACAAACCAGGGTTTATAGGTGTGTGTGTGTGTGTGTGTGACTTGACATTTCTTACACACTTTCTGGTGTCACTGTAGTCATTGTCTTATTGCTTTAACAGACACAACTTTCTACTGAGAGAACGAACAGTCTAGGTACCCGATGCTGGAGATTTTGTATTTGTTTATTTTTCTTCTTATGAGGAAGGCTGCAGCAAATATTGTGTCTAGGACGTTTTCCTTCCTTCAGGTGTTCCCTGGGATAAGGTCCTGCAAGGCTGATCCCTGGGGAGAGCGTTGAAACGGTTGTGGTCCCAAATACCAGCAGGCGAGGCATTTCCTGAAAGGGCTGTTCCTGCCTCTGGGGCCGCCAGTGGCCGTGTCTGTTTTTCCACCGACCCGAGGGTCCTGGCGGCCCACACATGGCCCGGCTGGAGGCTCGGCTTTCAGCCCATCTGCCCTCCCCTCCTCTCCCTCCTCACACTCCTTGTTTCCTCTCGCTGCTCCAGAAGCTTGGGCCACTTGGTAAGAGAGCATCCCGGAGTGGCCTGGGGCAGGTCAGGGCGCCCTTCTGAGAGCCGCAGCCCTCACCTGGGCATGTGCAGCTGGGACTCGGACCTACCGTGTCCTGGGCCTGCGGGCACATCATCTGGGCAGGAACACGTAGGACCAGTGTCTGCCGCCTCCCCCAGGCCTCACCCCAGGGCCTTTGCACCAGCCATTCCCGCTGCCGGGATACCTTCCCTCTGTCCTTCTCTCTCCCCCTTCAAGTCTTTGTCCAGGGGTCACTTTCTCAATGAGGCCACCCTGACCATCTTACCTGAAATAGCAGCGCCCACTCCAGACCCTTCACTCGGCCCTGTTTCTCCAAACCACAACTGACATCACCTCACCCACATGCTGGTTGTCTTGCCCCCCACGTAAGACAAGGCACGAGGCTGGGTTCTTGGCTCGGTTGCGTGTCCCAGACAGGCTGGCATGGGCTTTATGACACTCTGCCACCAGCCTGCTGGCTGTCTCGGTTCTGGTCTCAGCCCAGCGCATCCCTTCCCAGGACTGCCTGTCCACACCCCAGCCCCTCGCTGGCTGCTCTGATCCTGCCCAGTCCTCAGCCTCTCCCTCCTGTGGGGCAGGGGGGCCCCCCTGCCGGAAGCCACATCTCCGTGAAGAGCTGGAGCCCCTGCTAGGCTTGGGGCCGCATCAGCCAGGGCTTCCCAGGCCCTAGGAGGGGCCCTGGGCGGGCAGGCGGCCCCCTCACAGAGACCCCCGTCGCTGTGAGTTCCCCAGGTGACCCGGAGAATAAGTGAGTGAAAGTTGCTCAGTCGTTTCCAGCTCTTTGCGACCCCATCTACTATGGAGTCCATGGAATTCTCCAGGCCAGAATCTGGAGTGGGTAGCCTTTCCCTTTTCCAGGGGATCTTCCCAACCCAGGGATCGAACCCAGGTCTCCCGCACTGCAGGTGGATTCTTTATCAGCTGAGCCACAAGGGAAGCAGACTTAGGAATTGAGTGTGTGGTGGTCTCCAACCATCTTTGAAGCAGTAGCCGGTCCTCCTGGAAAGAGCCTGCCGGCCCCTGACCCTCCAAGGCGGTACCCCGCTCCAGTCTCTGTTTGAGAAAAGCACAGAAAATTGAATGCCCACCCCTCCCACCCCCCAACATCATCTGTGGCCTTTGAAGGGTGCACCTGAACAGCCCAGCGTGTAAACGGTGGTGAAAATGTAGTCTTTCCAGTTTGGGGAGAAAGAACAGAGCAGAACTAGGATTCTTTTTCCCCGGGGCAGCTTCCTCCCCATCTCTCCCCAGCCCTGGCTCCCCGTCCCCCTCTGGGACTTTTGCCTCAGGGAAGGCTTTACTTACTGGGTTTCTGGCTGACAGTTGGGGCTGGTGACTTGCTTCCTGGCTATTTCCCTCCAAAGAGCTTCCCCTCGGGGCTGGAAAATTTCCTGTCTGAGACTCCCTGTGTGTGGGCCGTCCATCTCTTGATGTGGATGTCGGGTGAGTTTCGTCCCTCACCTGCGGTCACCAACGTCCACTTAAATACCTGTGGCATCGGGGAGCTTACCTCTTCCCAAGATAGTCCCTCACATTGTCGCCCGGAGATGCTAATTTGTCTATTTATTTTTAGTACTTAGAGCTTCCCAGGTGGTTCTAGTGGTAAAGAACCCACCTGCCAATGCAGGAGACATGAGACGCAGGTTTGATTCCTGGGTCGGGAAGATCCCCTGGAGGAGGGCATGGCAATCCACTCCAGTGTTCTTGCCTGGGGAATCCCATGGTCAGAGGAGCCTGGTGGGCTACACTCCATGGGGTCACAAAGAGTCAGACATGACTGCAAGCATGCATTTTTAGTGTTTATTTGTTTGGCTGTGCTGCGTCTTAGTTGTGGCATGCAAAATCTCTAGTTGTGGCATGTAGGATCTAGTTCCCTGAGCAGGGATCAAACCCAAACATTGGAAGTGTGGAATCTTAGCCAGTGGATCACCAGGGAAGTCCTCAGAGATGCTAATTTAGAGAAGAAAGGGGAATCTGCATCCTCAGTCCAGGGCTGGGTACACTCTGTTGGCAGGGAGGTCATAGGCCTTGGTGTGGGTACCTGTGTGTGTGTCTGTCCCTGGGGAGAGGATCAGCTTATCCGGGAGCTTTGTGACCCCCAGGAGGTTAGGAACCACCTGGCCAAGGTAGGACCAGACGAGAGGAGATGAGCCGGGATACCTTGCTGCGAGGAATCTCATGAACCTGGGCACATCGAACAATGCCGGCACGGTAGGATTACCGGTTATCTGTGCTCTAGTGGCCGGAACGACCCTGGTGACAATGAATGGGCAGGTGCCCTGGGGGTCCTGTTGCCCTGAGTATGCTGTTGGGGGTTGGTTGGCGTTGGCTTTGCTGCCTCCCCCCATATGCCTCCAGATCTAACTTCGAAGGGCCCCTTCTACTTCTGGCCTTCACGATTCTTCCTCCTCTGAAGGTCTGGACCCTCCCGGATCCAGGGTGTCATCCCCTCACCCTCTGTCCTCTGACTGGCCGGTGTCTGACCCTTGGAGGGCAACTGGCTGCCGGCCAGGCCTCCAGTGGTGGGTGTCCCTGCCTCCGCTTCCCAGGCCTCCGGCTGATGGTGGGGTTCTGGACCCTCCTGGGCCGCCCATCCTTTTCCTTCTTCCCTCTCAGAGTGCAGAAGCGACTCACCGTCTTGAAGCTGGGATGCTAGGGGGTAGGGGGATGGAGGGTGAAACACATTTATAGAGCAGCTGCCTGTGCTGGGGCTGGGCAGGGCAGGGGCATTCTTCAGATGGGCAGGTGAGCCCTCCTGGAGTGCAGGGTCCACCGGAACCCTTAGCATGCTATAGTAGCTGGGAAAACGGAAATTTCCGTTTTTAATTAAAAAGACCTTTTTGTTGAGGTACCTATACACAGGAAAGGAATGCATTTTTGTAAACTAAATATATGCTCGCAAGCAGTATACGATGAGTGTTCCAGAGTGTGGCATCTCTGGTGTGCTATTGAACTTTGTTCCTCTCGAAGCCTTAACTTCCCCTTCTGTAAAGTGGGCCAGCTGTCACCCACAACCCAGGCCTCTGTACCGAGGGCCCAGGGCAATCAGAGAAGAGCCTGCCCAGCCCCGCGTGTGGCAGAGAGCTGTAGGCCCATGACGCTCTTTATTATCTGTTCGGACCTGCTCGGGGCAGGGAGGGGTGAGATTCAGGACAGATGTTCTCCGTGGACCATCTCCTCCTTGCAGGAGGTCAGGACGCCCAGCTCGGATGCACTGATAACATCCCATTGTTTGATTGTTGCCGTGTGATGTAACGTGGCGATGGTGATGGTGGGAGTGGTGAAGCCCCATGGGCGGTCCTGACCTGGAGCCCTCCACGTGGCCTCTGTCCTGCAGGGGTGGGGGGCCAGGATGTGAGCCGGTGTGCGCCCTGGCAGTGTGGCCTTGTGGTGGCATCTGTGGGCAAGGTGATAGGCGTGGCAGGAAGGGCTGCTGGGGCCTGGTGGGGGTAGTGGGGACACATGGTAGCCCTCGGTGATCCCAGTAACTATAGCTGCCCTGAAAGAGCCTCTGAACGGGTGCTGCGCCCACCCAGGCGGCTTCCCGGCAGTGCCCGGGGATGGAAGGCAGGAGCCGGGAGCCTTGGGCCCAGGCCGGGTGGGGGCCCCGGGGTGGTCCGGGCACATAGCCCTGCCTCCCAGGCTGTGCGGCCTGCAGCTCAGCCAGGGTCCTCACAGTTTGCTTCTGTCCCACAGCCTCACCGCTCCTCCTGTTCGCCAACCGCCGGGATGTGCGGCTGGTGGACGCCGGCGGAGTCAAGGTGGAGTCCACCATCGTGGTCAGCGGCCTGGAGGACGCGGCCGCCGTGGATTTCCAGTTCTCCAAGGGAGCTGTGTATTGGACAGATGTGAGTGAGGAGGCCATCAAGCAGACCTACCTGAACCAGACGGGCGCTGCTGTGCAGAACGTGGTCATCTCCGGCCTGGTGTCGCCCGACGGTCTGGCCTGCGACTGGGTCGGCAAGAAGCTGTACTGGACGGACTCGGAGACCAACCGCATCGAGGTGGCCAACCTCAATGGGACGTCCCGGAAGGTCCTATTCTGGCAGGACCTTGACCAGCCGCGGGCCATCGCCTTGGACCCCGCGCACGGGTAAACCCAGCGCCTCACCTCCCTGGGGGATGGGGGGGTGGTGGTGGTTGTTCAGTTGCTCAGTCATGTCTGGCTCTTTGCAACCCCATGGACTGCAGCACCCCAGGCCTCCCTGTCCATCACCAACTCCTGGAGTTTACTCAAACTCACGTCCATTGAGTCGGTGATGCCATCCAACCATCTCATCCTCTGTCGTCCCCTTCTCCTCCTGCCCTCAGTCTTTCCCAGCATCAGTTTCTTTTCCTGATGGTGGAGTGGGTGGGGCCGTGATTTTTCTCTTGAATTTACTTGAGACCAAGTACCTTTTTCAGAGGAAACCCGCAGTCTTAAAATGAGTCCACCCTGCAGAATTTGTTGAAACACCCTGGAATGTGTTTCTTTTCTAAACTCACTGCAACCGATGTGCTTGGCCGTGGATCTGAATTGTTAAACGTCTCGGTGTGTGTGTGAGTGTCTGAGGAGGGTTCGGGCACTCTGCCAGGTAGAACCCACACCTTTCACCTTCTTTATGACTGCATCAGCTGAACACGGTGGAAAAAGTGAAACTCCCCATCCAGATGTGGAACTTGCAAAATTGTTGCTCTGGTGTCTTCTGGAAGCCCTCTGCTCCTGCCTGCTTCGTGGTCTGGCTGAGCTCATGAGACCCCCGGAAGCTCAGGGCCCAGCCCCAGTTCCAGGTGGGGTGTTGTGAGTGGCGGGAAAACGAAGAACTTACGCAGAGTTGAAGGCTGGGCTGGAAGGATGGAGGGGAGATGGCAAGCTGACCCCCAGGCCTTGCTAGTGGCAGGCTTTCCTAGTGGGAGCTCTTGACTTAGTCACCCTTGGCCCTCTGTCCCCTCCTCCCAGCGCCTGGGAAGGACACACCCTTAGCTGGGCGGTGTCAAGCCTGGTGCCCGCCCACTGGCCACGCCCAGCCCACTGCTGGGTCCGCCGGCTCCTCAGCTGTGCGCTCGTCAGAGATGGCTGTCTTTTGAACAGAAACGCAGTAGGACCCTGGTTTCTGATCCTGATGCCCTCCGCTGCCCTGGGGGTGGTGCTGGCTGCCCTGCCTGCAGCCTGGGTTGGAGGGACCTCTCAGCCCGCCTGGGATGGGTGGAATGAAGGCTGAGGGCGGAGGCCTGTGCTGCCAGGGCGGGTGCCTGAGCAGCACTCGGGGAGCACGCTAGGTGAGGGGGCGCCCTTGAGTGGCCGAGTAAATTCCTTCCGGGGGCTTCTCGGCGTGTTGACTGAGAAAGTGCCCTCGACTACCTCCTGATACCAGGGAAGAGTGGTGCCTCTGGAGCTGCTGGGTTGTGTGAAAGCGGAGAGTGTGTGTGTGTGTGCATGCGTTGCCGGAACGTGTGTCTGAGCCACTGAGTGTGGGCCTGGAG
Source organism: Odocoileus virginianus (assembly GCF_023699985.2). NCBI lineage: Eukaryota > Metazoa > Chordata > Mammalia > Artiodactyla > Cervidae > Odocoileus > Odocoileus virginianus. The sequence goes on from NC_069701.1 coordinate 39,639,315, forward strand.
GGTGTGAGCGTGTGTGTTTGTGCCTATTTGAGTGCACCTCTGAGTGCACCTGTGACTCACGTGTGTCTGTGTCAGTGTGTACACGCAATGGGGGTGGGTGTGTGAGATTTATTGCCCTTGGTAGCTGGCTCGCCGAGGTCAGGCCAGGCAGGCCTGGTGCTCAGTCCCGAGGGTCGCCCCAGCATCCCGGGTGGGGCATGCCAGGCGGTGACTTATCTTTAGGCCCCCTCACCCCCGGAGGAAGGCTGAGCCACTCCAGCTGCCGGGAGGGGCTGGGGGGGCAGGCTGATCTTCCAGGAGGCTCTCTGCGTTGCCTGGGAAACGGTCCCTGCCTCAGGCCTCTCCCATCCCGCAGTGTGGCCGCAGGGGTCACCGAGGGTCACTGTCTTCTGGGTCGTGGTGGCTGGGGTGGCTGAGTCCCGCTGGCTAAGAGGGGGCATCCGTCAGCAGCGGGAAAGGCTGAGGGGAGCAGCCCCGAGGACGTCACAGTGCGCTGGGGGGTGCCGAGAGGGGGGTGTGCCACAGGGGAGGGGGCGGCAGGGCGTGGGCAGAGGGAGCGGGGGCGGGGGCTTCCCGCTGTGGTCAGGATCCCGGGATGTCTCTTGGTAGCATTTGAGCAGAGACATGAAGAGATGAGGGCAGGAGACACCTGGGGGAAGGGTTTCTGGGCAGAGGGCACAGCTAGTAGGAGGGCCCTGGACCTGTTGCAAGGGTGGGTGTGTGGGGGGGCAGGATGGGCTTTGAGGGGAGGGGTCGCTGGTCTGACTCATGCTTAAGGGGCTCTCTCTGGCTCTTGGATTGAGGGGAAACTTTAGGGTGGGAGCTGGGAACTCCATTAGCAGCTGTTACTGTGCTCCTGGCAAGAGAAGGTGGATAGGACTGGGCTAGTGGGTGGGGGGTGAATGGCTTAGAGGTAGTGGGCTTGAGTAGTGGAGGGTCTGTTTTGAAGCTGGAAGCGTCTGGATTTAGACAAGAAGGGAGGACGGTGCAGGGCTGCCCTGTGCCTCAGCATCCCCGTCTCTACAGGGCTGTGACCCTGCCCCATGTCATGAACACCAAGAACGGTTGTAGCATCAATAAATGCTCACTGTTGTTATGTTAAAAATGCCCCTCCCGCCTGCCTGAAATGTAGTCTTCATATCTGTGCACAGACTTCTTTTTTCTCTTCCTTGCGGCCTTTTGCCATCTTGGTTGGGAGGTGCTTGGTGCTTGATTGGGAGGTGCTGTTGCTTGGTTGGGAGGTGTTTGGTGCTTGTTTGAAAGGTGCTCAGTTGAGAGGTGTCTGGTGTGGTTGGAAGGTGCTCAATTGGGAGGTGCTTGGTGCTTAGTTAGGAGGTACTGGGTGCTTGTTTTGGATATGCTTGATGCTCAGTCAGGATGTGCTTGGTACTCAGTTGAGAGGTATTTGTGCTTGGTTAGGAGGTGCTTGGTACTTGTTTGAGAAGTGCTTGGTGCTCAGTGGGGAACAGTCTTCATGCTCACACCCACACTGGCATTGCCTGTAGCATTCACAGGAGTTGGTCCATCTCTGGCTCTGGCTTGTCTTGAAATCTTTTCTGATCTTGCCTTTGAATTCTCTCCTCAGATCCTGCTGGGATCACACCCCTGCCCCTGGGGGCAGAGTTGACTTTGTTGTTGAACCTTGGGCAGGATTTCCGAGGCCCCAGCCTCTCCCCCTAAGCTCCTCCTTCCCCGGTGATGTGTCTGATGTGTGATGGAGTGAGAATGATGCTGCCAAGTGTCACTCTTACCAGCTGGAATGAGGGCGAGAACTCTGCACTGTGGTCCTAGGCTGGCTGGCTGGGGTGTGGTTAAGGTCAACAGTGCCTGCTTTATCTTCTTAAGCACCACTGCCCAGCAGGGGAGGACTCTAGGCTGGTGCAGAGGAACCATAGGCAGCATCCCAACCTTGCTAAACACTGGCCTGGTGGTGGCCCTTGGTGTGAGCTTGAGCTGAGTCCTGGGACAGTGGGTTTCTTTCTCCACCCCGGCCACAGGTGTGAGGCTGCAGGGGGCCTCACCACCTCCCCCAGCCCCGTGGGAGGCTCTCCCATCTCCCTGTGTCCTCTTGTGATGTCCTCTTTCTGCCTCACAACTGGGGTCCCTCCTCTGATGAAGGGATACTGCCCCAGATGTCATTAGGAGGGTCCTCAGTCCTAATGTCCACCCCAGGCTGCACGTGACCAAGAGCCCCACAGGCAGAAGGGCCCGCAGACCCCAGGGACTGGACTTGGGCCGTTTCAGCAGTGGCACAGTGCAGTGCCCAGGCCAGGCACCTCCACCACCAGCATCAGGTGCCCACGTGGGGGGCAGAGCAGGCCTCTCTGGCCCTGAGGCCCTGGGGCTGGGGGGACATTGGCCCTGCGCGGGGGCGGGCGGTGGGGCCCACGCCTGTACCAGCCCACCAGGGGCTGCGGTGGCTCCTGGGTCTCCGGCTGAAGCCAGGCTGAAACCCAACCCCCTCTTTAAAATGCAAAATGGCCCTTCCCTAAAATAAGACCCGACCACAACCGCACCAGCCGCGGCCCTCTGCGCTGAGCCCAGCTGCAGTGCTCGGCCTCGGAAGTCACTGCTCCTCCGTGGAACTTGGCGGGGCCTCTGGCAGCGTCCAGGCCCGGCACGAGCACGTCCGCACCAGCCGGGCTCTGGGAGCGGGGCGGCCCGCGAGTTCCCCATTTAAGGAAACCAGCCGGCCTCTGTTATGAAACCCGGGGGAAGGAATTTGAATTATGCTCCTCGCGGAGGTCCTGAGCCTGCACTTTTTCCGGCCTTTCCCGCTGGCCTCCGAGGAGCCTTTGGGGAGGGCACGAGTGGAGGGCTCTGAGATTTATTCTCCTGATACCTTCTGGGCAGCTGGGCGGCCGGAGGCTGGGCTCGTTCCAGGCTGCTGGGGGTGGGAAACATGCAGGGAGGGAAAGTCACCTGCACCAGGCCTGCGGGAGCCTTTGCAGCTGGCCGAGGGCACCTGTGAGTCTCAGGGGCCAGGAGAGGTTCACTACCGCCCCAGGCGGGCATAGGGCCATGTGTCCCAAGGTGGACAGGCCTTGGCCCCAACGAGAAAACCACTCCTCCTGGAGCCTGTGACCAGCACACAGCACCCTTTTAGAGCCTCAGTTTTCTCCCTTGTCCCGCTGGAATAGTAATTCCTGCTCTCCCTGCATTTGAGTTGTGGTGCTGGAGAAGACTCTTGAGAGTCCCTTTGGACTACAAGGAGATCAAACCAGTCCGTCCTAAAGGAAATCAACCCTGAATATTCATTGGAAGGATTGATGCTGAAGCTGAAGCTCTGATACTTTGACCACCTGATATGAAGAGGCGACTCTTGGAAATGACCCTGCCCTGATGCTGGGAAAGACTGAGGGCAGGAGGTGAAGGGGTGACAGAGGATGAGATGATTGGATGGCGTCACTGACTCAGTGGACATGAGTTTGAGCAAACTCAGGAGGAAGGTGAAGGACTGGGAAGCCTGGCGTGCTGCAGTCCATGGGATCGCAGACAGTCGGACACGACTTAGGGACTGAATGACAACTGCGTCACTTCTTGCTAGATGCAAAGAAGTGTGCATAAGAGGCTTTTTGGAGAGGTGTTCTGAGTTCTCTGTCCCCACGGGGCTGGAGAACAAGGGAGCTTGTGACCGCGGGGTATGGCTGGCCCCTCGCTGCACGTGAAGCCCCCGCAAGCTCATTCTCATCATCTGTCACAATCCAGCAGCACCAGCTCCGACATGACCCCCTCACTTGGCCCCACAGATGGGGGTGGTCCTCAGAGCTCCGTCTTGGGGGAATGGCAGCCGTGTGCATGTCGTTTTCTCTCTCCCGCTGGACAGAGACCCCCAGAGGGCAAAGCTGGGCCTGGTCTCCCCAAAGCTCCTGCCGTCTTCGCTGGTCCCTGGTGATCGGCAGCACAGGGTTTGTGGTGAGGTTTTACCTCTGAAGTTGTGGAGGTGAGAGCCGGGGGGCGGGGGAGGAGCTTGATTGGTAATAGAAGCAGCTGAAAGGGAAGCCCATGGTCCAGGGAACTAGGATGCCCGTGAAGTCACCTGTTGTCACTCCCGGTGTCCCACAGCCTCTCCGGTCCCTGTCTGGGCTTGAGCTTCCTCCCTGACTGCCCGTCCCCCCCCCCACAACAAGACAGGTGGCTCTTCGGAGCCACCCCTTCCAGACTGACGCCCGTTTGCCCAGTGTAAACCAATCATTTGTTTCTAAAGCAGCCTCTAAGGCCGAGGATAGTGGGGTTTGCTGATTGCCCAAGACTCTTCTGTGCTGCCCCCAAAGGGGGTGTGGGGGCAACCACAGCAGCTGGGGAGTCTCATGGGGAAGAGGGCCCTTCGAGGGGAATCCAGGCCCTGTTCCCCCTCCACTGCGCCCCCTCCACTGTTCCCCCTCCACTGTTCCCCCCCCACTGTGCCCCTCCACTGTGCCCACTCCACTGTGCCCCTCCACTGTGCCCCCTCCACTGTGCCCCCTCCACTGTGCCCCCTCCACTGTGGAGAGACGCTGATGGACAGAGAACAGGTCTGCCCCTTTGTGTCCTCTGACTGACCCACAGCTGAAGGGACCGAGAACCCAGGAGATGCGTGCCCTCCAGGCTGGTGGGTCCCCTCTGCTCTCCACTGAAGGGCCTCATGGAGTGGGCATCCCGCTAGAACAGCTGGGCCCTGATGGAGTTTGAACCCGTCACCCGAGATGCATGCGTATTATCTCCGCTCTCATGGTGGGACATCAAATAAGGAAGCATCTACAGAGGCAATAGATTCTGGCTGGAGACCCTGAGATCATGGTTAAGCAGAGCAGAATCACCCACAGCCCACCTTGGAATAACTGAGATGTTTATAATTTGTTTATTTTGGCCACACCAAAATAAAACAGGCATGTGGGATCTTAGCCCCCTGTGATGGAAGTGCAGAATCTTAACCACTGGATCACCTAGAAAGTTCCAACAGACTTTATTTTTTTTTTAAGCAGTTTTAGGTTCACAGAAAAAATGGGGGGGGGTATAAAGAGAGGTCCCACATATCCATGAACATTTAATGGCTTTTGACAGAGATTTAATGTTACATGTCCACCATTGTCGGAGAAGGCAATGGCACCCCACTCCAGTACTCTTGCCTAGAAAATCCCGTGGGCGGAGGAGCCTGGTGGGCTGCGTCCATGGGGTCGCTGCGAGTCGGACACGACTGAGCGACTTAGCAGCAGCAGTCCACCATTGTGTTATCCTGTGGTGGTGGGTGGTTTAGTCCTTCGCTAATTTCCTGTCGAACTCTTGCGACCCCATGAACTGTAGCCCGCCAGGCTCCTCTGTCCATAGGATTTCCCAGGCAGGAAGACTGGAGTGGGTTGCCATTCCCTTCTCCAGGAGATCTTCCCAACCCAGGGATCGAACTCGGGTCTCCTGCACTGCAGGTAGATTCTTTATTGACTGAGCTGCCAGGGAAAGCCCCGTATTATCCTGTAGAATCATTTCACTGCCCTACAGATCCTCTGCGTTCCACTCATTTGTCCCTCCCAAGCTCAGAGCAGCCCCTGATCTCTTTACTGTCTCCATAGTTTTGTCTTCAACAGAGCGTCCTGTGCGGGAACCAGAGCATGCAGACATTTCACGCCTCTTTCACTTAACTAATATGCATCTCGTGTTGCTCCGTGTCTTTTCACAGCTCAATAGCTCATTTATTTTCAGTGCACAGTAACATTCCATTATACATTGTTCATTTACGGCATTTTCGTAGGAGCAAGAAATCAGAAACAACTGCAAACGTTCAGTGTGGAATCACTTAAATAACTTATGGAGCCTGGTGGGTTATAGTCCAGTCAGTCAGTTAAGTCACTCATGGACTGCAGCACACCAGGCTTCCCTGTCCATCAACTCAAACTCATGTCCATTGAGTCAGCAATGCCATCCAACCATATCATCATCTGTCATCCTCTTCTCCTTCCGCCTTCAGTCTTTCCCAGCATCAGGATCTTTTCCAATGAGTCAGTTCTTCACATCAGGTGGCCAGAGTATTGGAGTTTCAGCTTCAACATCAGTCCTTCCAATGAATATTCAGGACTGATTTCCTTTAGGATGGACTGGTTGGATCTCCTTGCAGTCCAAGGGACTCTCAAGAGTCTTCAACACCACAGTTCAAAAGCATCAATTCTTCGGTGCTCAGCTTTCTTTATAGTCCAACTCTCACGTCCATACATGACTACTGGAAAAACCAAAGCTGTGATTTTATGGACCTTTGTTGGCAAAGTAATGTCTCTGCATTTTAATACGCTGTCTAGGTTGGTCATAACTTTCCTTCCAAGGAATAAGCGTCTTTTAATTTCATGGCTGCAGTCACCATCTGCAGTGATTTTGGAGCCCCCAAAATAAAGTCTGTCACTGTTTCCATTGTTTCCCCATCTATTTGCCATGAAGTGATGGGACCAGATGCCTTGATCTTAGTTTTCTGAATGTTGAGTTTTAAGCCAACTCTTTCACTCTCCTCTTTCACTTTCATCAAGAGGCTCTTTAGTTCTTCTTTGCTTTCTGCTATAAGTGTGGTGTCATCTGTATTTCTGAAGTTAATATTTCTCCCAGCAATCTTGTTTGTAGTCCACAGGCTTGCAAAAGAGTTAGATGTGACTTAGCGACCAAACAACAACAAAATTCCCCTTGAAAGAACAAGAAAGATTCCTTTTAGTAAGAAGAAGAGAGTGCTCAGAAGATACTGCTCAATGAGAACAAGTGGAAACAAGGATATTTCATTATCCAGCTTTGATTAATAAATAATATGTTAGTGGGGATTCCACACTTTCATTGCCAAAGGTGTGGGTTCAATCCCTGGTTGGGGAACTAAGAACCCATAAGCTTCCTGGACAAAAAAAACATATGTAGCACTAATTGCTTGAAAGTAAATCAGAAGTAATAATATCCCATGGCCTAAACAGTGGGTGAGATTTCCGGGCAGATTCATCGTCTCTGTTTCATATGCTTGCATTCATGTAGACAGGAAAGAAAAACCAAACAAAAGCAAGCTTTCTATCCTCGTAGGTATATGTACTGGACAGACTGGGGAGAGACGCCTCGGATCGAGCGGGCAGGGATGGATGGCAGCACCCGGAAGATCATCGTGGACTCGGACATTTACTGGCCCAACGGGCTGACCATCGACCTGGAGGAGCAGAAGCTGTACTGGGCCGACGCCAAGCTCAGCTTCATCCACCGCGCCAACCTGGACGGCTCCTTCCGGTAAGTCCCGGCTCCGGGCCCTCCCCTCATCTCCGGCCCGTCAGTCCCCTCTGCGCACTGGTTGACCCTTCTCAACTCAGGCCAGTGGTCTTGCATCTGAAACCCTGGGGGCCTCAGCATGCAGGCCTCCTCAGAACAGAGATCAGTAATGGTGTGAGCACCATATCTGACATCCCACCCGAGCGGGGTCTCGGGAGGCACCTGTATCTGTTTTATGGCAAAATGTAGAAGGTTCATTCTAAGTGGGATGGAAAAGGCAATAAAAAACTTCTCGTCCACATTCAGGTTTTTCCACCAAAGCACTTTCAAATTTCAGAGTTTTTTGGGTTTCAGTATTGCAGATAAGCGATTGTGGACTCAGGCCCTGGAGTTGATGGGGTGTGATGACTTCTCTGCACACATTCCTCCCCCCAGCACTGAGTTTCTGGAGGCAGAAGCGTGGCCAGAATTTTGTTCACTGCATTCCTGTCTGGCTAGAGGGCCTTACGTATAGTAGGTGCTCAATAAAATAGGCTGAATGAATGAAAAGGATGTTGTCTTTGTTGGTAATTGCTGTTAGGGCTTGCTGGTCAGCTGGTCACCTTAACAGCTTAAAATGCTTCATGACATTTTACATGTGGGAAACCCCCTGCACCTGCCCCCTGCCCGCCTGCCCGCCCTTACAGGTCAAGGGTGGTTTATTCACTGACTTCCTGCCTGCTGGCTCTGTGCCAGGTCCTGGGACTTCTCCCGCTTGAACAGACCCTGACCCTACACTGGTGGGGCTCCTGGGCCAGGCGGGCAGTGTGTGGGTGCTCAGGGTTGTGGTGACACTGCATGGGGCGATGCAGCAGCCGCACCTCTGCAGACACAGGCAGACGCCAGCTGGAGCAGATGTGAAGAGGAGGCAGCCTTGCCACGTTTTATCCAGGCCATGTGCCGTGATCATCTGCCGCTGTGTAACAAAGTACCCCAGACCCTGGCGGCCTGAAGCATCGAACAGGCTTCTGGGGGCGTCTGGATTTAGGAGGGGTTTAGCTGGGGGGTTCTGGCTCTGAGTGTATTCCGAGGTTATAGCCAAGCTCCCAGCTGGGGCTTCGGTCACTGAAGGCAGGACTGTGGCTGGAAGACCCACCTCTAAGGTCACTCTCCTGGCTGTCGGCCGGAAGCCTCAGTGCCTCTTGGGCATCTTAGAGCTGAGCCATGTGCCCCAGCTGATCTGAAACGTTCCCTCCCGTTGTCCTTGGATCACAGCCTGGCCTGGGGCCTGTTTGAGGTTTGGTGGCCTGGGGAACCGAGGTCCTTGGAGAACTGAGTGATCCAGGCAGTTATGAAGGGTGAGCAGTAGAGTCTACAGAGGCTGCGGGTGGGAGTGCCCTGCTCAAGGGGGTGTGATGAGGGGCAGTGAGGATGATGGTGGCATTTAAATCATGGTAGTGGTGGTGGTAGTGATATTCGTGGTGATGGTGGTGGTGGTAGTGATGATGATGATGGTGTTGATGGTGATGTTGATGGAGGTGGCGGCTGGATGATGTGACGGTGATGATGGTGGTGATGAAGGTGATGATGGTGGTGATGAAGGTGATAATGGTGGTGATGATGGTATTGATGAAGGTGATGATGGTGGTGATGAAGGTGATGGTGGTGGTGATGATGGTGATGATGGTGGTGATGAAGGTGATAATGGTGGTGATGATGGTATTGATGAAGGTGATGATGGTGATGATGGTGGTGATGAAGGTGATGATGGTGGTGATGAAGGTGATGATGGTAATGATGACATGATGGTGATGATGAAGGTGATGATGGTGGTAATGACATGGTGGTGATGAAGGTGATGATGGTATTGATGAAGGTGATGATGGTGATGATGAAGGTCATGATGGTAATGATGACATGATGGTGATGATGAAGGTGATGATGGTGGTGATGACATGGTGGTGATGAAGGTGATGACTGTGGTGTTGTTGATGGTGGTGATGAAGGTGATGACTGTGGGTGTTGATGGTGGTGATGAAGGTGATGACTGTGGTGCTGTTGATGGTGGTGATGATGGTGTTGATGGTATTGATGAAGGTGATGATGGTGATGATGAAGGTCATGATGGTAATGATGACATGATGGTGATGATGAAGGTGATGATGGTGGTGATGACATGGTGGTGATGAAGGTGATGATGGTATTGATGAAGGTGATGATGGTATTGATGAAGGTGATGATGGTGATGGTGAAGGTCATGATGGTAATGATGACATGATGGTGATGATGAAGGTGATGATGGTGGTGATGACATGGTGGTGATGAAGGTGATGATGGTATTGATGAAGGTGGTGATGATGGTGGTGATGAAGGTGATGACGGTGATGATGGTGCTGATGATGGTGGTGATGATGGTGATGATGGTATTGAGGAAGGTGATGATGGTGGTGATGAAGGTGCTGATGGTGCTGATGAAGGTCATGATGGTGATGATGACATGATGGTGATGATGAAGGTGATGATGGTGGTGATGACATGGTGGTGATGATGGTGGTGATGAAGGTGATGATGGTGGTAATGATGGTGATGATGGTATTGATGAAGGTGCTGATGGTGATGATGAAGGTGATGAAGGTGATGACTGTGGTGATGTTGATGGTGGTGATGAAGGTGATGACTGTGGTGGTGTTGATGGTGGTGATGAAGGTGATGACTGTGGTGGTGTTGATGGTGGTGATGAAGGTGATGACTGTGGTGATGACATGATGGTGGTGAGGATATGGTGGCAACGTGGTGATGTGACGGCTGACCCTTGTATAACATTGGTGTTTTCCTGGACATCTGTCAGTTCATTTCACCCTCATACCCACCCTGTGAAGTGTTTGCTGTCTAGTATGCCTGTGCTCAGTCATGTCTGACTCTGCGACCCCATGAACTGTAGCCCTCCAGCCTCCTCTGTCCATGGAATTCTCCAGGCAAGAACACTGGAGTGGGTTGCTATTTCCTCCTCCAGGGGATCTTCCCAACCTAAGGTTTGAACTCATGTCTCTTGTGTCTCCTGCATTGGCAGGAGGGTTTTTTTTTTTTTTTAACCACTGGCACTACCTGGGAAGCCTTGTGTCTGCTATTATGACCCCCTCTTATGATGGTCTACAGAGAGGGACTTGAGCTTGCCCAAGGCCACACAGCTAGTCAGAGCCAAGGCTGGAAGTGAGGCACTGTGACTCCGGGGCCCCCTTTCAGCCTCTCTTCTACCTACCTGATTTTTCTGGCTCTGCAGATGGTCAGTACTCATTATGGATGTGCCCAGGACTATTCAGATGGCACATGACCTCCTGGTAAACAGGGTAAGCCCTGGAGCAGACGGACCTGCCAGGCCTCTCTCGTGGTCATGACCGTGACTGGGTTGCTTCACTGCTCTGAGCCCTGGGGCCTGGGATGGGCTTTGGGGACTGTAATGGTGCTTCCCGGAGGCATTCACAGGGTCTGACTCTTTTGTGCGCGGTGTCTGGACACAGTAAGCCCTCAGTGAAGGCAGGTGTGCTCAGGATGTTCCCGGGAGGCAGAGGGGGTGTGGGTGGAGTTGCATCCAGGGGCCCGGGGCATCCTGAAAGGAGCAGTGAGGGTGGGTGAAGTGAGCTGAGTCTGGCACTGGCTTCGTGGGGTGGCCTCCAGCTGAGGCAGGGCTCCAGGAGGCGAAACATTCCTGAGAAGTGATGGGCCTCTGGCTTCTCAGTGCCGTCATGGAAAGCAGTTTCATGGTTCCCCGGGGTGTGAACATTGAGTTATCGTAGGATCCAGCAATTCCGCTCCTAGGTTTATGTTGCTGCTGAGTTGGGCCTGTGTGCTCAGTCCTATCCAGCTCTTTGAGATCCTGTGGACTGTAGCCCGCCAGGCTCCTCTGTCCATGGGATGTTCCAGGCAAGAATACTGGAGCGGGTTGCCGTTTCCTGTTCCAGGGGATCTTCCTGACCCAGGATTGAACCCGCATCTCCTGTGTCTCCTGCATTGGCAGACTCATTCTGTACCACTGAGCCACCTGGGAAGCACTTCTAGGTTTATACCTGCAAAAGAATTGAAAATCAGAATTGAAATAAATGCGTGTACATGAATATCCATAGCAGGACCATCCATAATAGCCGAAAGGTGGAGACAACTCAGATGCCCACCAGTGGATGAATGCTAGATGGATACAAAAGGTGTGTCACATCTGTGCCGCAGAGTATTGCTCACCCATAACATAGGAATGAAGCACAGATAGACAACGCGCCACAGATGGCCTTGAAGACATGCTGCTCCTAAAAGAGACTGGACACCAAAGACCACATATTGTGTGACTCCGTTTATTCGGAAAGTCAAGAGCAGGCCAGTCCTTAGGGACAGAAATCAGACTGGTGTCAGCAGGCGCTGTGGGGGCGGGGAGTTGAGGAGGTGAGGATTAATTGCTTGGTGTGTTCGGGGTTTTCCTATGGGGATGGGAATGTTTGGGAAGTTGCTGGAGGTGGTGGTTGCCCAACGTTGTGAATGTGCTACGTGGCCCTGAATTATTCACTTTGAAATGGTTAGTTTGTGTTATGTGAATTTCACCTCAAGACATTTTTTTTTGTTTGTTCGGTTTTGGTTTTTATTGAGATAAAATTGGCATATACAATTATGTTCATTTTGGGTGTATGACACTGTGATTTGTTACACGTGTATGTTGCAAAATGATGACCACAATAAGTTTGGTTGTTTAGTTAACATCTATCCTTATCACATAGTTACATTTTATTCCCCTTGTACCTGTATATTGTAAAATGATGACCATGATAAGTTTGGTTGTTTAGTTAACATCTACCCTTATTACATAGTTACATTTTTTCCCCCTTGTACATATATACTGCAAAATGATGACCATAAAAAGTTTAGTTAACGCCTATCCCTATCAGTCAGTTCAGTTCAGTCGCTCAGTCGTGTCCGACTCTTTGTGACCCCATGAATCGCAGCACGCCAGGCCTCCCTGTCCATGACCAACTTCCGGAGCTTAACCAAACTCATGTCTATTGAGTCGGTAATGCCATCCAACCATCTCATCCTCTGTTGTCCCCTTCTCCTCCTGCCCTCAATCTTAACCAGCATCAGGGTCTTTTCAAATGAGTCAGCTCTTCACATCAGGTAGCCAGAGTATTGGAGTTTCAGCTTCAACATCAGTCCTTCCAGTGAACACCCAGGACTGATTTCCTTTAGGATGGACTGGTTAGATCTCCTTGCAGTCCAAGGGACTCTCTAGAGTCTTCTCCAACACCACAGTTCAAAAGCATCAATTCTTCGTCACTCACCTTTCTTTACAGTCCAACTCTCACATTCGTACATGACCACTGGAAAAACTATAGCCTTGACTAGACAGACCTTTATTGGCAAAGCAATGTCTCTGCTTTTTAATATGCTGTGTAGATTGGTCATAACTTTTCTTCCAAGGAGCAAGCGTCTGTTAATTTCATGGTTGCAGTTACCATCTGCAGTGATTTTGGAGCCCAGAAAAATAAAATCAGCCACTGTTTCACTGTTTCCCCATCTGCTTGCCATGAAGTGATGGGACCAGATGCCATGATCCTAGTTTTCTGAATGTTGAGCTTTAAGCCAACTTTTTCACTCTCCTCTTTCACTTTCATCAAGAGGCTCTTTAGTTCTTCTTCACTTTCTGCCATAAGGGTGGTGTCATCTGCATATCTGAGGTTATTGATATTTCTCCTGGCAATCTTGATTCCAGCTTGTGCTTCCTCCAGCCCAGCGTTTCTCATGATGTACTCTGCCTATAAGTTAAATAAGCAGGGTGACAATATACAGCCTTTTCCTATTTGGAACCAGTCTGTTGTTCCACGTCCAGTTCTATTCCTATACGTAGTTACAGTTTTTTCCCGTGTGATGATAACTTACAAGGTCTGTTGTCTTGGCAACTTGTAAATTTACACAATATTGTTAACTGTAGTCACCATGCTGTACATTGCAGCCCCAGGACTGACTTACCTTAAATCTGGAAATTGGTGTGTTTTAATCTCTTCCATCTATTTCACCCACCACCCCAACCCTGGCAGTGGCTAGTCTATTCTCTGTATCTACGAGTTTGGGCTTTTATTATTTTTTATTGAGTTATAATTAGCATAGAATATTACTGTATTCGTTTCAGGTGTAAAACATAGTGATTCAATTATGAAATGATCACAGCAAGAACAGTTAACCATCTATCCCCAAGCAAACTCATTATGGTATTATTGACCATATTCCTTATGTGTACATTACATAAATCCCCATGACTGATTTATCTTGTAGCTAGAAGTTTGTACCTCTTATCTCCTCCATCTATTTCATTTGTTTCCCCACCCCCTGCCCTCTGGCAACCACCTGTTTGTTCTCTATATCTATGGGTCTGTTTCCCTTTTGTCTTCTGGAATTCACATGTCAAGAAAATCATATGGTATTTGCTTTTCTCTCTCTGACCTTTTTTTCAGTTTGCATAATACTCTCCAGGTCCATTCATGGTGCCACAAGTGACAAGATTTCATTATTTTTATGGCTGAGTAGTATTCTGCTGGATTTTATTCACACACACACACACACACACACACCATCTTTTCTTTATTCACTCAGTTCATCTGTCTATGGACACCGGTTGCTTCCATACATTGGCCATTATAATCACAGTTGCAGTGAACACAGGGATACTTATATCTTTTCAAGTTTGTGTTTTCATTTTCTTAGGGAAGTTATTCAGATATGGAATTGCTGTATTTTATCTTTAGTCTTTTGAGGAAGCTTGATACTGTTTTCCATAGTGGCTGTACCAGTTTACATCCACACCAACAGTGCAGGAGGATTTCTCTTTTTTCTACGTCCCTGCCAACATCGTTGTTTCTTGTCTTTTTGGTGATAACTATTCTCTGCTTCCTCTTCTATTTTTGGGAATAATTGGAGAGGGACAGGTATTAACTCTTCTTTAAATATTTGGTAGAATTCACCTATGAAACCATTTGAATCTGGACTTCTGTTTGGGGAGAGTTTATTGATTACTAACTCAATTTTGTTACCAGTTATTGGTCTGTTCAGATTCTGTTTCTTCATGGTTCACTCGTGGAAGACTGTGTGGTTCTCGGTGTTTATCCACTTCCTCTCGGTTGTCTGGTTGTTGGAATATATTCTCTCACGAGGGCTTCCCTGGTGGCTCAGATGGTAAAGAATCCGCCGGCAGTGCAGGAGACGCAGGTTTGATCCCTGGGTCGGGAAGATCCCCTGGAGAAGAAAATGGCAACCCACTCTAGTATTCTTGCCTGGGAAACCCCATGGACAGAGGAACTTGGCCGGCTACAGTCCTTGGAATGGTGAAAGAGTCGGACACGGCTTAATGACTGAACACATTCTCTAATGATCCTTTGTATTCAATAAATTGCTTTAAAAAGTGACATCAAGAAAATGGGGAAGGGACTTCTCTGGCAATCCAGTGGTTAGGACTGTGTACTTGACCGCAGGGAGCTTGGGTTTGATCCCTGGTTGGGGAACAAAGATCCCACATGCCGCGTGGTGCGGCGAGAAAAACAGGGAAGAGGCAATGTCGGGTCAGATCGACACTGAGCATGAGTGTACGGTCTTCGGTCAGTGATGCCTCTCGAGTATTGCCCTCTCCTGGGTGCTGTACCCGGGGCTGAGGACATGCTGGTGACCGCCCACCCACAGCTCCTACCCCCTCCAAGTGGGCTGAGAGTCATTAAAGCAGATAATCGCATGCTACCAGCTGTGTGAATTACGATTCTCTTACCAGCATCCATAATTTCACTAAAAAACAAGTTCTTGTTGCTGGGTTTTATAAATGCACAGAACTCTTTTCCCCTGCCCCTCTAAATGCTCAGTCACTCAGTCATGTCCGACTTTCTGAGAGCCCATGGACTGTAGCCCGCCAGGCTCCTCTGTCCATGGGATTTCCCAGGCAAGAATATTGGAGTGGGTTGCATTCCCTTCTCCAGGGGATCTTCCTGAACCAGGGATCGAACCCACATCTCCTGCGTCTCCTGTATTGGCAGGCGGATTCTTTATCACTGAGCCACCTGTGATGCCCTAAATATACAGAGAATACTTTTTTAAATTTTCACATTAATGCAAGTTTAATTTGCTTTGGTAAATAAATGATTGGTTTCAGAGGAAAGAGCAAGTTGCTTTTGGTCTGGTTTTTACTAAGCTGTTAAAGCACCAGGGCAGGACAGGTGTGCTTGTCATCTGTATGTTATCACCAGGTGTGGCTTCTTGCTTGCCACTTCTCTTCCGTGTTTCTTCCTTGTGGGGTATTTTGCCGGCATCCCCTATTCTAGAATCAGCTTGGACGGGGAGCAGTTGTGTGTGCAGGGCTCCCATGTCACTGCCAGGGGTGGTGGGAGGTGGGCTGGGTCTGGAAGGTGCAGCCTGATGGAGGGTTCCTGGGATGCTGGGGTCTCAGGCTGCTCCATCACTGCTCCATGATCCAGTGTGGTGTTGATGGGTCAGCAGTGATGATGGAAGGCTTACAAAAAAGGGAGTGCAATGGGGACACCCCGAATGGCTTCTCTACCCGCCCCTGCAGGCAGAAGGTCGTGGAGGGCAGTCTGACACACCCCTTTGCCCTGACGCTCTCCGGAGACACCCTGTACTGGACGGACTGGCAGACCCGCTCCATCCACGCCTGTAACAAGAGGACTGGAGACAAGAGGAAGGAGATCCTTAGCGCTCTCTACTCGCCCATGGATATTCAAGTGCTCAGCCCTGAGCGGCAGCCTTATTGTAAGTCAGGGGGTGGGTTGGGGCTGAGTGTGGGAGGCTGGTGTCTTCTCCTGGGGAGGGAGCAGACTGGGGGAGGTCCCTCTGCAGAGCTGGCACGGGGGCTGCTTTGGGCAGGGCTGTCCTCAGGGGTGGCAAAAGGATTTCCAAGGAAGGTTGCCCTGTTTTCAAGGCCCAGTGGAGGTTACATACTTACTCATATAAAATCTGCTCCAGGTCTGAGTTCTCAGTCTGGGCTCCCCATGGGGTTGTGGAGGGGTCTCTGATGGTGAAAAGCCCCTGTGACAGGCAGAGCCAGGGACTTGCGTTCACCCGCTCCTTCAAGGACCACCACCTGCTTTTATGGGGACCTCCACCAGTTTCCATGTGAACCACAGAGGGTGGAGGGGTGGGTCCGGGCCTTGATGCTGTTGAAGGTCCCAACTTGGAATTTAAGAGTGGGGGGATCCCAGGGGTGGAGTTCTCTGAAGTTGTTTTCTGGGGAGAGCTCCACGGTTCTTAAATGCAAGCTGGGTTCAACCCTTGGGTTGGGAAGATTCCCCTGGAGAAGGGAATGGCAATCCACCCCACTATTCTTGCCTGGAGAATCCCAGGGATGGAGGAGCCTGGCAGGCTATATAGTCCATGGGGTTGCAAAGAGTCGGACACAACTGAGCGACTAACAGTTTCAGTGTTTCATGTTTCTTGGGTCCCGTCCCATCCTGTCCTGGGCAGAGTGAGATCCTGGGAGCGTTCATCAGTTGGTGCATGATGGTAGTGCCAGGGAGAGTGAAAAGCCTCGTCATCAGCATCGAGAGGCTCGGCCCCGTGTGGCCACCGAGGGCCTTTGCAGAGCCCGTGAGGTCCAAGCACGTGGCAGATAAGACAGGCCTCCGCTCCAGGAACCCCCGACCCAGGGCGCACCACTGCCAGGCGGGCAGGTCCTGGGATCCTGCCAGCGAGGGCTGGGGGTGGCCTCCACGGGGGAGGTGGCCTTGGAGGGGCCCTGATGTAGATGGGGTTTCTTGTTGTAGGAGATCGAGAGGAGGAGGGGGAGGGGCAGGGAGGATGCCCGAGGCGGGAGTGGGGGTCGAGGGTCAGTTCGGAACTATGTCCCCCGACCCGTTTCCCGCAGATCACACGCGGTGTGAGGAGGCCAACGGCGGCTGCTCCCATCTGTGCCTGCTGTCCCCAAGGGAGCCCTTCTACGCCTGCGCCTGCCCCACGGGCGTGCAGCTCCAGGACGACGGCCAGACGTGCAAGGCAGGTGAGCCGGGGAGGGGCAGCCGCCAGCCTGGGTGTCTACCGTCTGCTTCCCTCGGGGAGGGGCTCACGCGGTCTGGGCCCCGAGCTGCTGGGACTGGGTCAGATCTGGGCTCTGCTGCCTGACGGGCGCGCTGGGGTTCCCGTCTGTAAGAGGAGGTCGTGCCAGATGGGCTGAGACCCTGTGTGCCGAGCACCCTGCCTGCTTGTGTGATCACACCCTAAAAGCCGGCCGTTGTTAACTATTAGGGTAAGGAGGGCCGTGTGCTAGGAACCGGGAGGCAGGAGGCAGTGTCCTCTCCTCGCGTCTCTTCCGAGGGCTCCCGATTCTGCAGGACCACGGGCCCTACCGAAAGCTCCTGTCTTTGCTTTTCTTCTTTTTTCGTAAGCATTGCTGTGGAACTCATAATTCATTGAAAAAACATTTTATTTTTTATTACTACTTTTTTTTTTGGCTATACTGTGTGGCAGTATGGGACCTTGGTTCCCTGACCAAGGGTGAAACTATGCCCCCTGCTGTGGAAGCACAGAGTCTTAACCCCTGGACCATCAGGGAAATCCTATAATTCATTTTGACTCTTGTATCCCATTCCCTTGGGATCTTCGTGCCATAATCATCCCCCTTCTTCCCGAACCTGCTGGAAACGTAGGTCGTGAACACAACCTTAATGGGAGTTATCTTCCGGATGCATGAAGTTTACCTGATTTCCCGCCCCCCCCACCCCCCGCACGAGTGATATTCTTTGCTTTTGACATTTTTCTGCCTCTTTTTCTCCCCCTTGCTTGTCGCAGCCTTGCTGCTTCAAGCACTAGTGCCGTGATTGTTTGTAATGAGGTGTCACCTGTCTTGGTGCGCTGCCTGGGGGCCTCTACTACCAGGTGTGGGGTTCAGGGTGTGCTCTTCTGGAAGTGATGTGTGTCCAGGATTCAGCTTGTCCCCTGGGGACGTCCAGGCCCCAGCACAGCCGGGCAGCACCAGGGTGAACTCGGGCCAGACCAGCGAGGTGGGTAGTGAGAGGTGACCGGAAGCAGCCACTCCTGGGCCAGCCCCACTTGAGGGAAAGAAGCCCTTGGCTTCCCTTGTGGGCTGGGGGCAGAAGGGAGGAGCAGTAGTAGAACTTGGTCCTGGATTTAAAACAAAAGTTCATGATGGCAGATCTGAAAAACGTGGCATCTGCTAGGTTCCATATACCCCCAGGTCGTTCCCACGTGCCTGCTATATGCTGGGGCTAAAGCAGGTAGTGAGCCAGGCAGGCCTATTGGCCCGCCGCTCACAGAGCACATGTGCTAATTAGGTCAGGTTGGTGGGGCACACACGTGAATAAAAGTTGTTAACAGATTTGGATCAGAGTAATGCAAGACACACGAAAGGGGCTGAGACAGAGAATATAGTCACTTACACTTTCACTCACAATGCAAGACCCACAAAAGGGGCTGTGGCAGAGAATATAGTAAGTCCCCTACATCTGAATGAGTTCCCTTCTGGGAGTGAGCTGGTAAGTCTAATTTGTTGGTAAGTCTAACAAAGTTAGCCAAGGTAACCCAACTAACACAATGGGGTATATAGTACTGTACTGTAATAGACTTATAATACTTTTCATGCAAATAATACATAAAAAGCAAACAAACATGAAACTTGAAACATTTCTTATCTTACAGTATAGTACCTTAAAAAGTACAGTAGTACGGTGCACAGCGAAAAGGGGCTGGCATCGAGTGAGCGGGCAAGATGAGTTGCTGACTGGGGGAGGGAGAGGAGGTGGGAGACGGCAGAGCTGAGGGATGGTCAGCGAGGAGACGGAGGGCCAGCTGCAGGGTCAGGCACACTTGGTGTGCGTGGCACAGGTTCTGACCCCGCCAGAACCAGACGCACGTTCGCATCTTTAAAGTTCGCAACTTGACGGCTTGTATGTAGGGGGCTTACTGTAATGCACAGGGGGTGGGTAGGGGACTGACTGCCTGAGGTGGATGGCCAGAGAAGGTGCACCCCAGGAGGCACCACCTAAGCTGAGACTTAGGGACTAGCAGGGAGGAGGGGGTGGAACAGAGAGAAGGAACAGCCGGTGTGGCTGCCCTGTGGCAGGAGCCAGTTGGTGTCAGGACTGGCCTCACAGGTGTCTGATCTGTGCAGGCACGTGGAGCCCCATTGTGTGCTCCGTTGTCAACTCGAAAGCACCCTGCATTTTCACTCTGCCGTGGTCCCTGCAAGTTACGGAGCCATTTCTGCTTTGTGTATTGCAGAAACTAAAGGGAAATCTGGAATTAGTGGAGATATTTTGGTGTATCTTTCTCTGCTCTTTTGTCTATACATTTCAGTTCACAATGTTGCAGGAGCATTTGCAATTACATGAGCTATGTCCCACATGGTTCAGTGATAAAGAATCCACCTCCTGGTGCAGGAGGCGCAGGAGATGTGGGTTTGATCCTTGAGTTGGGACGATCCCCTGGAGGAGGACATGGCACCCCACTCCAGTATTATTGCTGCGAAAAGCCCATGGACAGAGGAGCCTGGTAGGGTACAGTGCATGCAGTCACAAAGAGTCGGACATGACCATGCACACACGCACGGTGCTTCAGGAGCACATGTTTTACTGCCTGAAGAATGTTTTATCAAGTGTGTAGACCTTCAAATCATCTTCCTCCTGTTGGGCATTTCTGTTCTATTTGTGTTTTTGCAATTTCCGAGTCTTGCTGCTGTGAGAGGGCTGGCTTGGGGCCTGGCCCTGGAGGTAGAAGGATCTGGATCTGCTGTCTGTTATCTGCCATTGATGGGTGCTATCTGCCTGAGCCCTGTGTTGGATTGGTTGGTGATGCCTGCTCTGGGAGAGGGAGGGGGATACAGGTATGGTTGCCATCTCCGCCCACTCCAAGTATCTAGAACCAGGCTGCATGTGGACATTTGGGGAAGGACCAGGGATGGATGTCAACTTTAAAAAATACACAATATGAGAATTGTAGTTACGTTTTATTTGGGGCAAAATGAGGACGATAGCCCAGAGATAGCATCTCAGATAGCTGAGAAAGTGCTCCAAACAGGTAGGGGAAAAGGTCAATATATATATGATCTTGGTGAAGGAGAAGTACATGAAATCAAGCTCATATTTTTGCAGAAGTTTTCTGCTAGTCACAAGGAACAGACGTCACATGAACGGTTGTAGCGCTTTTCTAGATATGAGGAGATATAAGAATTGGGCTCATAAAATTGGCGTCTGAAAATATCTAACCATCTGAAGACCCGTCCTGCCAGTTTCTCCTGGAGCACAGATGCCTCCGTTTCTACTCTCCACGCTGAGCTCCTTTCAGGACGTGTTGAAAGTCAGCAGCCGCAGCAGCACACGATTTAGTATTGGTAGAGGGGGATGGCAAGTGCCTGTGCCACGTGCCAGTTTGCAGTTGACAGACGCAACCCCAAGAAGGTAGATCATGCAGTCGTGCCTTCCCCAGTGGGGGCCTTGTGCAGCTGCTTTTGGTAAGGGGCCTGTGTGGCTCCTTCCTGCATCAAAGTTCCAGGAGTGGGGTGTAGGCAGAAGTGGGTTGTGAACCCTCACTGAAGCCCAGAGTCACGGCCCAGTGAAGTGGCACAGCCAGAGAAGCCTGGAGTTCCAGAGGGGACTTGACCAGACTGCCCTGGGGTCCTGTCACTCTGTGCCCCTCTTCCTTATCTGTGAGATGGCAGGGGGAGGGGGGGGTGGGGGTGGGCCGGGTCGAGACCACCTCCTGCCAGGGAAGCTGTGGAGAGCCCAGGGCATCAACAGGAGTTGCAAATGCTGTATGGGACCCCCTGCAGGCAGTGGGTCTACATACACAGTGGCCATGCCCACCATTCACACCATTGACATTGCGTCCATGGGGCTAGGTTTGCCTCCATTGTCGGAGGATCCTGCCACCCCCTGGGGGAGGCCCAGGTTCCTTTCCAACCAGAACAAGTGGGGACTGCAGGCTTCTTTCGGGTTTCCACCATCCCAGCAGCTGGGGCCTCTGAGCTCTGGGGGCCACTGCCGGGGGTCGAGTCCTTTGAGAGGATTGTGTACCGTCTGCAGGCATCAACCACAGGGAGAGGGGTGGGAGGCTTCCTGGAGGAGGCAGTACCCGGGGCTGGAAGCTCTGTGCTGGGAGCTGACACGGATACCCACTAGAGGAACTGGGGATTAGTAGCAAAGCCTGTCTTTCCTGTCGGAAGCAAGCCCTCGGGGGTGGGGTGTGCAGGGTGTAGGGTGGGGTGGGGCTGGGGCCGATCCAGTTCCCAAAGAGCCCCTGGGAGTCAGCCACTGGGGCCACCTTTCCTGGTTTTGTCAGAACTGCCCGCTCCCCAGCTGTGAAGGACACTTTTTCAAATGACTCAGCTGGAGAATGCCAAGCTCGTGGAAGAAAAATGTTTTTGTTGTCATTCCGAGGGGCCCCTGCTTGGTTGGGATCGAGGGATGGGGCGGGGGTCTGCATAGAGGCAGACAGGACGTCACACTGAGGCCGCATCCACCCGCATTTGCTCCACATGCGCTGACCAGGACCAGGGTCAGAGGAGGGAACAGCTCAGGGAGACAAAAGCCGTGGATGGGAGTCTTGGTTTGCATGAGAATGGGATGCCCAGGGCCCGGTTTTTAGGAGGCTGGTTCACACCCCAGTTGCTTCCCACTGACACACGGGTTCGTTCTGGGGGGTCAAGAGCGGCTTATGGAGCTCCCTCCTTGGAGTTTGTTAGAAGCTGAAGGGATCTGGGGGCAGCCGGGATGGGAAAGGGTAAATAGTTTCCTAAATGTTTTAATTGAAGTCTAGAAGCAACCCAGAAGCTTCTTAGAGCATTTCAAGGGTTTGCCCCCAAGGTGGCTTTCTGGACATTCGAGGTGGTCCTCAAACATCTCCCCACGTCGTTCACCCAGAGGAACGCGGGCGTGAATGAGAAGGGGGTTCGGTCCCTGAGGATTCCCCTTGGGCTGTCTCGGCGACGGATGCAGCGAGTCAGAGCCTGTTCTGTGAGCAAGGACCCAGTGGGGCTGAGGGTTTCAGATGTCACAAACAGTGACGCCTCCCCTGGCGGACCGGAGGCTTCGGGACTCTGATCCCCCTGCGTCCAGTTTCTGTTCTTTGCCACAGAGTGTCGTGTTAAAGGACAACGTTTGAAGGAAAGGATGGCCCCCACCCCCCACCCCACCCCCGCCATGACCTGAGCGAGGTGGCTGCCTTCCCTGCTCCTGCAGCCTCCCGAGCGGCCGCATCCACTGACGTGTGTCGTTCCGCGTCCCGGTGGACGTAAATCATGTGTGGAATGCAGGTTTTGACTGCTGACGCCGTGCGGGGTATCAGCTGCAAACACTGCCTGGAGACAGAGGCTGGCAATGCGAGGGTAACATGAAGAAAACGAGGTGCTGAGCCTATTGAATGTCACTGGCAGGGCTCTGAGGATCTGACGCAGGCGCCTTGCTGACCGGAAGGCAGCAGTGCCCGTGGAGGGCCGCCAGGGTCTTCCGAGGCTCGGGGTGTCCGGTAGGGAGGATGCAGTTTTGGGGCCAGCTAAGGAGGCCCTGGGATCACTCGGGGATCTCCTCTTGGCTGTGGAATCGGTGAGGTCCAGTGTCCCACAGGGGGTGGAGAGCCAAAGCCACGTGGTGCGGGCTCTGGAGGAGCCCTGGGCTAGGGGGATGGCCCCTGGGACAGAGGGGAACGGACGCGGGCTGTGCCTTGGGCGGCTTCCGTCCAGGATAAGGTCTGTCGAAGGCAACATTCGCGGCATGTAACACGGCTTTGGTCTCCAGTTGGGAGCCTGCTGAAGACTTTTCGGGTAGCAAGGAAATGCTCTATCGGGCAAACCCAGAATTTAGAGTGATTTTCCTGGTGGCTCGGATGGTAAAAATCTGCCTGCAAAGCTGGAGACTCAGGTTCGATTCCTGGGTTGGGAAGATCCTCTGGAGCAGGAAATGGCAACCTGAGACTCCAGTATTGTCTGGAGAATTCCATGGACAGAGGAGCCTGGTGGGCTACAGTCCACAGGGTCACAGAGTCGGACACCACTGAGCGACTCACGCTTTGACTTTTCAATCATGCGATGGCTTTCTGTGTCCAGTCTTCCTTTTATGAAACCTTAACTCATGTCCCGGCTGTGTGATCTTGGGAAATCGGCTCAGCCTCTCTGTGCTTCCATTTCCTCAGCAGTAAAAAGGGATGATCAGCTTCCCTGGTGGCTCAGAAGGTAAAGAATCTGCCTACAATGCTGGAGACCTGAGTTTGATCCCTGGGTTAGGAAGATCCCCTGGAGGAAGGAGTGGCAACCCACTCCAGTATTTTGCCTGGAGAATCTCATGGACAGAGGAGCCTGGTGGGCTATTGTCCCCGGTGTCGCAAAGAGTCGCACACAACTAAACGAGTAAGCGTGTAGTACCCGATTCATGGGGTTGTTGAGAGGAAGGCCTGGCTGCCTAACAAATATGAGCTATGCTTGAAGTTGAACTTGAACTTGGAGCCAGGCAGGCAGGATGGCAGGAGAGCAGTTTTTCCCTGGACATTTGGAATCGGGAGTAGATGTGGATGCCATCTGGTACCCAGAGGAGCTGGGAGGGGGGCCCAGTGTTTGGGGAACCCTCTTCGCCTGGCCAGTGGGGAAGCCAGGCATGTGGCTCTCCTTTCTGGAGATGAAGGCCAGCATTGAGCTAGAAGGATTCTGGATGGGGCAGGGGCCTGGCTGTCTTGGAATTACCGTCACCCACGTGACATCCAGGTTCCTGGCCCCAGCAAATCTCCATGTGGGCGGCGGAGGGCTGCCTCTGCCCTGGATGCGGGCCCAAGGCAGCTGCTGGGTAGGGGGTCGGGAACCATCTGCGCAGCCGGAAACTTCTCAGGGTGGGAAGCCAGGGTCTCTGGCATAACGTGCGGATTCCTGGCGCTCTCACCCCAGGTGCCTGACCTTTTATGCTTGTGTGTGTGTGCTAGTCACTCAGCCGTGTCCGACTCTTTGCGACCCCATGGACTATAGTCCTGCAGGCTCCTGTCCATGGGATTCTCCAGGCACGAATAATGGAGTGGGTTCTGTTTCCTCCTCGAGGGGATCTTTCCGACCCAGGGATCGAACTCAGGTCTCCTGCATTGCAGGCGGATTCTTTACCAGCTGAGCCATCAGAGAAGCCCATGGAGTTGAATTTGAAGACATTTGTGTGATGCGAGTGAATCCTGTTTTTTTCCTGATTTTGAGCCAGGGAGAGCCGCCCCTGTGCAGGGGTCAGCGCTTTCCCCAGGGACAAAGCTGAGATGGGATGATGCTTGGACCCCAGCACGTGGGAGCCTGCGACATCCTGGGGCCTCCTCACTGGCGATGTGCGGAGATCGGAGGACGCCCCTCAGCGGGGCTGGAGCGGGTGTCAGGGGAGAGGCAGAGCCTGCGGGGCGGGGGCACGCAGACAGGACAGGCGCCCCGGGACTCCCTGCCTGTGGGCCGCGGGGCGTCTCGTTTCCCACAGCCCCCTGGGCGCAGATATGACACCCACTGGCTCCAGGGGCCCGTGTTTCTGGGGACTCGGGGAGGCACCTGTGGGTTCCGAGACTGGAGTGGATGTCCAGCAAGTGGCCCTCCCCTGCCTTGGCCCTGCTGGGGGCTGAGTGAAGTCTGGGGGGAACCGAGTGGCTCTGGCCCCCAAGGCGGGGCGCCCGCCCTGGGCCAGGAGCCCGCCCCGGGCCAGACCGCAAGCCTGCGTGCCCTCCAGTGCCAGCCTCCCCGCCCCCTCCCTGGCAGCCGCGCCGACGGAGGTGCCCGGCTGGCTTTGGTTTTCCCCATGTTTTTCCAATTATGTGGAATGGGCTAAAAACAGCAGTAGTGGGCCCTTATTTGGGAGTTACCACCAGCGACCCAGGGCGCCCGCTCTTGCCGCTGCTCCCAGCCGCTCGGGGGCCCGCCCCTCGGGGGACCTGCCCTGTTCTTCTGACTTCTGTCCCTGGGCCTTCCTCACGCCCGTGGGGCAGCCCCCTCCTCGGGGCCTGAGTGACCTGGGCAGGTGACCTGCGGCTTGTGGCTCCGCTACCCGGGGGTGGGCAGGCGGTGCTGGGACGTCGTTCTCCGTACCCCCAGCCCAGGCCTTTCCAGATGAGGTGGGGGCTCACTGATTGACGGCCCGCCTGCCGCACCTCGCCAGGAAGGAGTTTTAACAGATGTTCGTGGGGACAGGAGACGAAAGGGCGGCGGGGATGTGGCCAGGAGGGGGCAGCGGGAGAGACAGAGGCGCCCACTGTCAGGTCTGATGGGCGGGCTGACAACTGGGCCCCTCGCATCCGTCCGTCTGTCCGGGAGGATTAGCCGAGGCTCGGGCCCGAGGGATAAGGGGTGCGTTTGTTCCCAGTCTGGCTGTCTTGTCACTTATCGGGGAAGTAGGTCGAAGGGAAAAGAAAGGAGGCCCTTGTGGCCCAGGCTGCCGCCACCCGGGCAGTGATTGGCGTCGACTCTGCAAACAGAAGGCAGCTGCTGTTCTCAGCCACGGACCGTGAATTTTTAATAGCAAGAAAATCAGATTGCACCGTCCCAGGAAATGGTGTCACAAGCCCAAGTGCTGGTTTTTTTTTCTTTTTTAAGAAATCGAGGTATTTAATACAACTTGCAGACAGTAAAATGCACAGGTTCTAAGTGTAGATTTTGATTAGCTCTGACAGTTGTATACATCTACATAACCACCACCCACACCAGATACAGAAGACTTCCACCGCCCGGAAAGTTCCCCCGTGCCCTTGGCAGCCTCCCACCATAAACCAACCCCCCCCACCCCCCATCCCCCCCCACCACGGCGGCCTCTGTCCTGACTTCCATCACCACGGATTAGTTTTGCCTGTTCCGGAACGTCATAGAAATGGAACCACACAGCATGTGTTCTTTTGTGTCTGAGTCTGAAGACTATGTTTTAAAACTAATAAAAGAGGAGAGGGGAGCCTGCCATATTCTTCGAAAGAAAACAGTGTTATCGTGGGGCTAGGCCCGCGGACAGGCGGGCCTCCGGGGTGCAGTCAGGCGCGTGGATGCCCGTGTCCACCGGCCACAGTGAGACTGCGGTCACTCCACACGTAGCCCCGTCCCTCCCAGCCTGTCCGACGCGCCCCTTGCTTCTGTAGTTGAGCCCAGCTCCAGCCTGGCCCTGGGTGGACCCCGGGGGCTGAGATGGCTCCCCTCAGGGACACGTTCTGTGCTCTCAAGGTCCGGGCCCTGGTGGATGGACGCCCCGGCCCCCAGCACTTCCTGGGGGCTCAGGGTGATGCTGTGTGCGGCAGGGCCTCTGGCCAGCCTGTGTTGTCCACACGCACAGTCAGAGCCACAGAAGGAGGGGCAGAGACGGGACCTGAGCCCTCGCAGCCTGGCTCAGGGTCTGTGCCAAGCCTCCCCTGCTCTGCCCGGGCCCCGGGGACGTCTGCCTGCAGTGCACCAGCGTCGTCTATGGGACACTTCTGGTCTGCCTGGGCTCAGAGCGACCTGCGTGTGGGCTTTCTACAGAACAGAGCCACCTGCCTGAAGAGGTGGGATGGAGCCTTCCTCGTGCAAGTCCCGGGCTCTTTGCCAGCCCCCCACCCCACATCCCTGCCTTTTAGGGAGCCTGGCTGCCCACTTCTCATTAGCCCACCCAGCCACACTCTGTTGGAACATGTCTCTCTCATTCCCAGCCTCGCGTGGGGGCCTTATCCACACCTGAGTCCTACCCGGAGGGACGGGCCAGCTTGCCTGCTCAGGGTCGCTCAGGAGGGAAATGGGGCTGGGGGCTGAGGTCGGGTGAGACCCCCAGGCGGTGCTGCCCATGGAGGGCCATGTGAGGGGCCTGGGGACGGGGCCGGAGGCGATTGGCTGTGGGGGGATCACAGGGCTGGCACTGACCTGGCCGCTGTCCAGTGACCCCAGGCCCCAGGGCGGGGGTGACCCCCGTCCCAGAGCCGTGCACACAGGCCCAGCCCCAGGCCAGGGCGCCTGCCGGGCCCATGGTTCCCAGGGGCCATAGCCTCCCTGCAGCCTGGCCAGCAGGCCCGAGGTGGGCCGTGCGGGGGGACAGCTGCTCGGGCCTCAGGTTTCCAGCGGAGCCAGCGTCCGGCCCGGCCACTTCCTCTGTGCCTTGTGACCCTGTGGTTGCTCGGCGCGGTTTCCTGGGCTGGAGTGCCGGCCTGTCGTCTCAGTGTTTGTCCAACCGCTTACCCCCAGGGGGGCAGTGGAGAAAATCAATTGCTAAAAAACAAAAACAAGCCGGCTGCCTGCCTGCTGTGAAGCTGTTTATGGCCTTAGAAGCTGCAGCGTGGACCGTGGCCTACCCTGGGCCCGGCTCTGCCCGTGTGGTTCTGGGCCCGGGTCACAGTCAAGGCAGGCTCTGTCTCCCGTGGGGGGCAGCGAGGGGAGATGGATGCGGGAGACCCGAGAGCCAGGAC
The DNA here is from genome assembly GCF_023699985.2 of Odocoileus virginianus. Classification (NCBI taxonomy): domain Eukaryota; kingdom Metazoa; phylum Chordata; class Mammalia; order Artiodactyla; family Cervidae; genus Odocoileus; species Odocoileus virginianus. Next base: position 39,666,876 of record NC_069701.1, read on the forward strand.
CGGGGCTGAGGACGCGTCAGGCAGGTGGAGAGGCATCTCTGGTAGGAGGCGGCATCGGGGGTGGTGCGGCCTTGGGGGAACCTCCAGGTTGAGCCTCGTCCTTCCCGTGGAGGGGCGTGACCTTGGAGATGCAGGTGGTTCACCAGGGGGACAGGGTGCTGTCCACCCTGACTGCTGGGTTGGGGGGTGGGGAACTCACAGGCCCCGCCCCCTCTTGTATGTATTGATGTGGTCAGTCCAGGCCCTGGGATGCACTCTCGTTTTGCCCATCATGAAAAGTCCATTTTCCAAGTTGGGGTGTGGAAGGGGTTAACCACGAGGCCCTTTCAGGTGGCCCCCACACTGGGCGACCACCACCAGCAGCGTCCTCCCGGTCTTCCAGGACTGTAGGCCCTTCTTCCCATCCCTCCCTTCTGTTCTTCCAGCTCAAACAGCTCAGAACCTGGAGGCCGAATATATCCCCCTCCAACCTCCCTACCCCTGTGGCAATTTAGTGGAGAGTTAGGGCACTCCCTGCCAGGTCACCCTTGAGAAAGCCGTGGTGGGTCCCCGGAATTAAGACCATCACCCCTCCTAGTCTGTGAGATCTAACCTGAGAAAGGGAAGGTGGATCCCCAGAATTAAGACCATCGCCCCACCTAGTCTGTGAGATCTAACCTGAGAAAGGGAAGGTGGATCCCCAGAATTAAGACCATCGCCCCACCTAGTCTGTGAGATCTAACCTGAGAAAGGGAAGGTGCATCCCCAGAATTAAGACCATCGCCCCACCTAGTCTGTGAGATCCCCTCAGGATGAACTTGTGCACTGTCTTTTAAAGCCTTTGTTTTTCTTGTTTTGAAGTGACATTTGTGTTTGCTGTAGGAAGGAAAACATAAAAAATAACTGGAGAAAATAAAAAACTCTTGTAATTTTGCCACCTAGAGACAGCTGCTGTTAGTATTTTGAAGTGTGTTTCTTGTCCTTTTATTTATTTTTTTGACTATCTTGTGTGGGATCTTAGTTTCTTGACCAGTGATTAAACCCGTGCTGCCTGCAATGGAAGCGAGACGTCTTAGCCACTGGACCCCCAGGGCAGAGGGCCCACCCTGTCCTTTCTCCTGTGCACGCATTCACATCTTCTTGCGTGATTTGTTCGGATCATGTGTGTAGCATCACGCTGACTCTCCCGCCTACTGCCTCCCCAGCCTGTGCTGCCCCCGCCTTCTCCAGAGGGTGCCGTTGGGGCCTGTGTAACGACTGACCTGGACTCCAGCCCCTTCATATATGTAATGCTTTCCTGGTGGCCCAGAGGGTGAAGCATCTGCCTGCAATGCATGAGACCTGGGTTCAATCCCTGGGTCAGGAAGATCCCCTGGAGAAGGAAAAGGCAACCCACCCCAGTATTCTTGCCTGGGAAATCCTATGGACTGAGAAGCCTGGTAGGCTACAGTCCATGGAGTCACAAAGAGTCAGACATGACTGAGCAACTTCACTTTCACTTTTTTTTCCTTTAGTGAGATCTCTAGGTTCTTTACGGGTTCTTCCCTTCGGGTTTGGGTTTTGCTGTTTTCATGAAGCCTTGGGAACCCTCTGTGACATAGAATCCATGTGCATTTCTAGCTGCTGTTTTGGGCTGGCTTCTGGGAGGGGAAGTTGCCTGACTGGAAGGTCCCTAAGCCGCACTGCCATCCAGGAAGCGTGCCCGGGACAGTCCCCTGGGAGGTGGGGACACCCTGACCCAGCTGGTAGCAACAGGCCTCTCACTTCTACCTGCAAGAATCCGCCTGCAATGCAGGTGACCCAGGTTCGATCCCTGGGTCAGGAAAAACCCCTGGAGAATTCCACGGACAGAGGGGCCTGGTGGGCTACAGTCCGTGAGTTTGCAAAGAGTCGGACACGACTGAGTGACTGATGCTTGGGCGTCCCTGGTGGCTCAAATGGCCAAGCTACCGAGGAGTTACCCGTTTGTCGTGTTTATTGACTGTGTTTTTTGTCTTCTATTAGTTTGTGTTCATGGTCTTTGCCCGTTTATTGTTGGGGTCTGGGTAGTTTTCTGATTGATTTATATGCCTTTGAACTTTCTTTAAAATACTTAACGGACTTTGTTTTTCAGGCAGTTTTAGGCTTACAGGGGAGTGGAGTGGAGAGCACCTGTGGAGTCCCTCTGTGTCCCCCGCCTCCTGACGTGGCTTCCCGCGCTATCACACTGTAGTTCTGATACTGTAAAAGTCACACGTCCTGTCCCACGCAAGGGCTAGCAAACCCCCAGCCCCCACCCGTGGGCCAGACGGCTCGCGGCCTGTTCGGGGGCAGCTGTGGGCTGAGTTCGGTTGAATGACGGTCACGAGAGGAGTGTATTGTGACCTGGGAAAGCGGTAGGACCTTCAGGTTTCGGCGCCCACGTAGGACGCTTTGCTTACACGCCTTTGCTGACGTGTCAACTGTGGCAGCTTCTAGCTGCAGCGGTGGAGCCGAGGGGCCGTGAGAGGTGGCCGTGGCCTCGCAGAGCCCGGAGCGTTTGCCGTCTGGCCCCTGGACGGAAGGCGCACGGAGCCCTGTGGGGACTGGAAGGCAGGCTGGAGGGTGCGGAGATGACGCTGGTCGCTGGTCGCAGCGCTTTCTCTCGCCTTTGTCCCGGGGGGGGGGGGTCTCTGCTGCCCCCACAGGCTGCCCTTCCCCCGAGGCTTCCTTGCAGACAGGGGTGGGCTCGGAGCTGCCCCGGCATTCAGCTTGCAGAAGGTGTTCCGGGCAGCGTCGTGGTCTGCTGGACCACCCTCGGCGGGTACCCAGCCTCCGAGCTCAGATCAGACCCCGCGGGAAGGGGGCGGTGGAGGGTTGCCCCACTCCTGCCTGTGGGGCTGCAGGGCGGCCTCCACAGCGCTTCTCTGTCTGGGGTTCCTGCCCTTGAACCTGTCCTTCTATGGAAAGTTTCCCCCCGCCCCATGCTCCCCAATTGTTGGGAACAGAATCATATCCTCCCAAAAGACACGGTGAAGCCCCCAGCCCTGGAGCCTGTGGATGTGACCTGACTAGGAAATAGGGTCTTTGCAGCAAGAGCCAAGACAAGGTCGTGCTGTGTTTGGATGGGCCCGACCCCCAGGGACCAGTCATCTTCTCAGAGGGGGGCTTAGACACAGACCCCGGGGGCAGAGGGCGTGTTAAGATGGAGGCAAGCAGCGCTGACCAGGGCATGTCTGGGATTGCTGGCAATGGCCAGAAGCTGGAAGAGGCTGAGAACAGTTCTTCCCAGAGCCTTCTGTGGGAGCTTGGCCCTGCCAGCACCTTGATTTTTAATATTTAATTTATTTATGTATTAATATTTATTTTATTGATTGATTGATATTTATTTTACTTATTTCACTTATTTGGCTGCGCCAGGTCTTAGTTGCAGCATGTGGGATCTAGCTCCCCTACCAGGGATCGAACCCGGGCCCCCTGCATTGGGAGTGCAGAGTATTGTTAGCCACTGGACCGCCAGAGAAGCCCTCAGCACCTTGACTTACTGGCCTCCAGGACTGTCAGAGCGGCAGTCTCTGCTGATGGGAGCTGCCCAGTTTGCGGGGGATGTGACTGCAGCCCTCGTCGTTTGCGGGGATGGTGGCTGGGTCCGGGTGCTATGTTGTTAGGGAGGAGGGCTTGAGCTGGACGTGTCCGTGGCATCAGTCTCTCCCTCCAGTCTGCTTTTCCATTTTGAGGCGAACACTCTGCCGGGGAGGGCTGTGTCCCGAGCCGACACCTGACCCCAAGGCAGGGGTGCGCCCCTCTTTCCTGCGTGGGTGGGTGCGGGGGGGAGGGGAGGGGTCAGAAGCCGGCCCCCAGGAGGCTCCAGGGACCGCTGCCCAGCCAGTGAGGGAAGGTTTCACTTTCTTCCGCAGTGCCGCGGGGCAGGCTATTTGTTTAAACAACCTCAAAGAAAACCATTTGGCCAAACTGTTAAGTTTCTAAACAGTTTACTTCCCTGGTGTTTAAACAAAGTCGTCCCCTGGCCCTGTGTCTGGACCCAGGGAGGGGTCGCCTGTCTTCCTGCTGGGCGGGCCCGGCGCCCTGCGCCCACTCCAAGGCCAGCTGCTGCTTGCACCTCGCCGCAGACAGCCCCGGAGGTTGCCCCGGTGAGCGTCTGCCGAGCGAGGGGTCCAGGCTCCCTTTGTCGTCTTCTCTCTGCAGCTGCCCCCACCGACCTGGCCCGGGACTGCACAGCCCACGTCTCTGTGTTGGGCTTTGCCTGCTCAGACCTTCAGGCTGACCGTGGCCGGACCGTGGCTCTCTACTGGGGGTCCTGGTCTCTGTGGTTTTTTTTTTTTTTTGCAAAGCTCAACTAAAAACCTCAAAGGCTCTGTGGCCCAAGGGGTGTCAGAGGACTCCCCACCCCGGTTTGGAGTCATTCAACACCTACAGATTTATCCCAGCGTTTTAATTACGGCCTCAGCCTCAGAGACTTGATTCTAAGAAACGCTGATGATGGGGGTCCCTGATGGTGGGGTGTGCACGAGGCTTCGTATTGACTGGTTACCTAAGGGCCGGGTCTGGGCACACTTCGCCCCTGGTGGCTCCGCGCCCATCAGGGACAGGCTGATGGAATCTGTTGCATCTGTGGTCACAGCCCCATGGATCCCAGAGGCTCCTGCTGGACCCCAGACCCCTAGTTTCAGCCGGCCCCCTTGCAGGTGCCCATGACCCCCCGCTTTCCTCCCAGCACTGGTTCATCAATGGTCTTGCTCACTGAAGGTCTGTGTCCTCAACTGCAGGAGCACCATGTGGGCAATTCCCACATCTCTTCTGCCCACTTCCAACCCCAGCACCAGGTTCGGGGCCTGGCCTGAGGCCGCTGCCCACAAAGCCACTGGTGGAGTGACCAGACCCACTGGGCCAGTGCACTGACCTTGGGCTTCCTGCGTGTGCCAACTCCGGGGACTGAAGTATTCATGGAACCTTACTTTTCCCACTTGCTGCTGTGTGTCCTTGGGTGAGGAGCTTAACCTCTCTGTGCATCGGGGCTCCTCTTCTGTAAAATGGAGCATGAACCCATCTCAGAGGTTGGTGTGAGGATGGTGCTATCTCGGATAACTGTGTCTGTAGGATCATGGGAACAGGGATGGGTGAAACAGGCTCAAAATATGTTTGGAAACCGAGTGTCTGGTTCCCTAAGGAACCAGCATTTTTGGGCTCTCTCTCCAGCTCCCGTGGGGGCAGATTAAGGCAGAACCCGCCATAGAGTTTGGTTTATGGTTCTCCTTGATGTCAGGGCTAGATGGGGATTCCCATCAGGTCTGGCTGATTCTTCATTCTAAATGAGGAAACCAAGGCCCAGAGAGGGTTAGGGACCTGCCCCACATCACACAGCAGGAGCGGGTCCAGGAAGTTTCTGCCCTGAATCCTCCCTGCTTGTCTTGGGGTATTGGCACCTGCTCTGGCCAGGGCCTTGTGCTGGGGGGCTGCAGAGAGCAGAGCAGGCCATGGGCCAGCATCCCTGTGAGGCAGTTGGGGGGGGGGGTGCCTGTGTATGTGGTCCCTCTGACCACTTGGAGGGGAGGCAGGAATGGCTTCCTGGAGGAGGAGGCAGCCCGTGACCTGACCCTTGAAAAGCAGGCCTGATGTCACTAGAACGTTTTGGGAATGGAGCCCAGCAGAACTCCCCTCCTCTCTGTTCCCCATACCCCAGGCCAGAACTTGCATCAGCACCTCTAGCTAAATCTGAGTTCAGGGAGGTTTCCAATGAAGCCAGGTGCCTGGGCACCTTCTCCAGCACTCCTGGCGCCTCCCCATCTGCCTCAGTTTCCCCAGCCCTCCGTGCGTGAAGCCGTTGCTGTCCGTGAGCACCCTCTAGTGGGGGAATCAGGTTATGAACATGAGGCCTCGGATCAAGTTTCTGCTCTCACTGGAAACGCAAGGCGGGGGTGGGGGGACCCCAGAATCACGCTGCAAAGTTCCAGGTTCCAAGGGCTCCACCCTTGAGGCCAGAAGCTGATCGGCTGTTTGAGGCCTCTGGCTGGACCAGGCGTGAGGAGGCCGCGCAGTTGAGTGCAGAGCCCGGCCCTGGGGGCCTCGGCCTGAGGGGTGCTGGGTTGGTCCCCATCCTGTCCGCATCCCTCCCTGCTGTGTGATTCAGGCGGGTCCTTGCCCATTCTGGGTCTTCCGTCAGACCAGGCAAGGGCCCCCCGAGGCCAGAGATGGCTTCTGAGCATAATCTTTTTGCTTCTGTGGATCCTCGAGACCAGAGAGGGCCAGAGTGAGTGAATGGGTGGTGGTGGGGGGGAGGGCCACATCCTGGCCCCAGCAGCCTCTGGGGGTGTCCGGGTCAGGGCTGGCCAGCACCCCCAGGGCCCTACACGAGAGGCTCTGTGTAATAGCACGTGAGGCTACCTCGGCCGGAAGTTCTGACGACTCCCTGGGAGGATCCAGGACATGTTTTGTTCAGGGCAGATTCTGCTCAGAGACCGAGACTGTCTTTGCCAATGATTTATCTAACACAGGTTCTCTGTGGGGAACTATGATTTATGCTATTAATAGTTCACAAGCCAATACTGTAAGGAATCAGTTCAGTTCAGTTCAGTCGCTCAGTCATGTCCGACTCTGCGACCCCATGAATCGCAGCACGCCAGGCCTCCCTGTCCATCACAAACTCCTGGAGTTTACTCAGACTCATGCCATCCAGCCATCTCATCCTCTGTCACCCCCTTCTCCTCCTGCCCCCAATCCCTCCCAGCATCAGGGTCTTTTCCAACGAGTCAACTCTTCACATGAGGTGGCCAAAGTACTGGAGTTTCAGCTTCAGCATCAGTCCTTCCAATGAACACCCAGGACTGATCTCCTTTAGGATGGACTGGTTTGATCTCCTTGCAGTTCAAGGGACTCTTAAGAGTCTTCTCTAACACCACAGTTCAAAAGCATCAATTTTTTGGTCCTCAGCTTTCTTCACAGTCCAACTCTGTAAGGGATACTGTCTCTTAATAAGTCAATAAAGAAATAGCATTGTTGTTGTTTTGTCACTAAGTCGTGTCTGACTCTTTGCACCCCATGGACTGCAGCACTCCAGGCTCCCCTGTCCTTCATTGTCTCTTGGAGTTTGGTTGGTGATACCATCCAACCATCTCATCTGCTGCCCGCATCTCTTTTTGCCTTCAATCTTTCCCAGCATTGGGGTCTTTTCCACTGAGTCAGCTCTTCCCATCAGGTGGCCAAAGTATTGGAGCTTCAGCTTTAGCATCAGTCCTTACAGTGAATATTCAGGGTTGATTTCCCTTACCATTGACTGGTTTGATCTCCTTACGGTCCAAGGGACTCTCAAGAATCTCCTCCAACATGGCAATTCGAAAGCATCAATTCTTTCACGCTTAGCCTTCTTTATGGTCCAGCTCTCACATCCTTGTACTCAAAACCAGTTACATTATTGTTCCAGGCAAAGGGGAGGCAGGTGTAGTTAAGCTGTGCCTTTCTACGAGTTGGTTCTCTGTAGAGTCAGTCCATCCAGTTAAAAGCTGGGTATTGGCTGCTGGCTCAGGTCCCTTGCTAGTGGGGGTGGGCAAGGTGGGCTGTCAAGGTCATTACTCCAGGGGCCCTGACGCTGCTCTCCCACAGTCTGTGTGGAGGAGGCCCTTCAGGGCAGGAACAGCTATTTCCTCCCTTCCTGAGATGGCTGCATGCTTTCACAGCACTGCTGACCGGGAGTGGCCTGGCCATGGCTGGAGCTCTCAAGATCTTTGGAGAGCAGTGTAGGTCAGCCAAGAGTCTTCTTGCCCAGGACTCACAGATTCTCAATATTTAAAGTCCAAATGTCCTTTGAGTCATTGTTCCTATCGAGAAGCCCCCCAGCAGAGCCTGGAGTCTGTCACCAGCTGAGCTTATCAGCCGTGAAAGGTATCGATGACGTCACCCCGGCTTGGCTTCCTCCATGTAAACTGACTCACCTTTAGATCAAAACAGCTTCACTTAAGTCGTAAACAAGCCGATTGGAAATCACAGCGAATCAATAACACAGCAAAGCACAATACGGCCGGTGACAAAGGGGGAGGTGGGGCGCCTGCCTCCCAGGCGCTCGCCCGTGGTGGTGAGTCAGGATGGACTCGTGATCGTCTGTGTGGTCACGGGACTTGAAGCTGCCTTTCTGGGTGGGTACCGGGAGGCATGGTGGGCTTCAGGGAAGAGGTGGCATTTGAGTCCAGTGGGAGCTTTGAGGAGTATGGTGAGCTGGCAGGACCTGGAGCCCAGAGCCTGGGCAGGACTGGTAACCGGGGCCGTTTGTGGCCAGGAGAGGGGCTTGCAGGGGAGAAGGGGGACTGAGCATGAAGCTGCTCTCACAGTGGTTGAAGTCAGATGGCTGTGTGGCTTTTGACTGGCCACTTAACCTCTCTGTGCCTCCGTTGGGTCGTCTGTAAGATGGTGATGCAAATAGCGCCAGATGGACTAGGGATTGTGTAGGAAGATCTCGTGAATATTCCCAACCTTAGCTGCCCCGGGAAGGAAGCCCCGGGGATCTGGCCGAGCCCCACCCCCATCCCGCAGGCCCGTCGTATTGCCCGCCTCTGACCCCGCTGCTTGTGTGTGTGTGTCGGTCACAGGGGCGGAGGAGGTGCTGCTGCTGGCCCGGCGGACGGACCTGCGGAGGATCTCGCTGGACACGCCGGACTTCACGGACATCGTGCTGCAGGTGGATGACATCCGGCACGCCATCGCCATCGACTACGACCCGCTGGAGGGCTATGTCTACTGGACGGACGACGAGGTGCGGGCCATCCGCAGGGCGTACCTGGACGGGTCGGGGGCGCAGACGCTGGTCAACACCGAGATCAATGACCCTGACGGCATCGCGGTCGACTGGGTGGCCCGCAACCTCTACTGGACCGACACCGGCACCGACCGCATCGAGGTGACGCGCCTCAACGGCACCTCCCGCAAGATCCTGGTGTCCGAGGACCTGGACGAGCCCCGCGCCATTGTGCTGCACCCCGTGATGGGGTAAGGCTGGGAGGGGGTGCTGGGAGCCAGGCCGAGGGGGGCCGGGGGTCCCGGAGCTTTCTGCCCTTCAGGAGGAAACGGATGTCTGCTAAGGAGAGCTCACCCTTCTAACAAGCTCCCAGGTGATGGGCTGATCTGGGAACCAGACTGAGAAGCTCCACCACAGAGCTTGGTTAGGTTTATAGAAAACCCTAGAGACCTTGGGTAAGTCATTTCCCACCCTGGGCTTCAGTCTGCTCACCTGTGAGATAGAGCTGTCCACCATGGTGATTTCTGGGCCAGCAGTGGCGACGAGAGTGCCGGCCACCGAAGCCCTTACTCTGCACGTGCCGGGTCTCCTACACATGTCCGTCTTGCCCTCACCTTCTGGGGTAGGCCCACTGGGGGGACGCTGAAGCCCAGAGAGGTTCAGTGACTTGCCCAAGGTCACACAGCTGGGAGGCGGGACTTGGACCTGGCCGTCTGGTTCCAGCTTTCCCATGGCGGAGGCTGTGAATCTTGTCCACCGGGGTAGGAGTCTTTCTGAGACCCCTACCCACCCACCCCAGCAGCTCCGAGGGTAGCAACTGAGCACCTTCCTGCAGCTTCATGACCAAGAGCATGAAACTGGCCTTCCCTAAGTCGGGGAGGGGGGCGGTGGGGAGCCCTGAGAGCGCTTGAGGGCTGGGGTTGGGGCTGCAGGGAAGCCCCCTGCCTTCAGTGTGGGATGGGCCCCCCTCACTGGGCCCAAATCCTGGGGCCGGCCTGGAGGAGCTGGGAGGGCCGCCCTGGGAGGCAGCCCCAGGGGCGATCACTGAGGTGGTAACTGAGCTGCACTGGCCGTAACCATGGTAACCGGAGCCCCTAGGGGTCTCCAGGTGCTCTTCCTTTTTCCCCTGGGGCTGAGGCTCCGGGTGACCTGACCCGCAGGGGGCCTAGTGGCCAGCAGGCTTGCAGCCCACCTGCCCGGGGAGCCTGCGCTCTCAGCCCTGCTTCCTGTGGAGCTGCCTCTGTCTCTAGAAGCCCAGCGGCACGGTCCTCGGGGTGGTCACAGGGCTGTGGCTGGACAGGCCCGGACCTCGCGCCTCGAGCACCGCGGAGCCCGTGGTGGGGCGGGCCGGCAGACAGACGCGGCTCTGTACAATCTGCCAGGGTGCAGGACCGTCCCTCGGGGAGGGCAGGTGGGCACGAGAGGCCCGTCCCCTGGGTCTGCGGGGCAAGGAGGCAGGAGCTCGTCACCAGTGATGGGACCCGGGCTGTGGGCCGGGGAGACAGGGACCTGCTCCCCCCACCTCTGCCCTGATGGAGGCTGTCAAGCCAGTGCCTCTGCTGGCCTCACTTGGGGGCCTCGTCCTCCCCTGTGAGATGGGGTCGGGTCCTTCCCAGCGCTGGGTGTGCTCAGGGGACAGCTCTGGATGCTTCCCTGGACTGAAGCGTGCACACAGAGACACACACGCGCACACACACCCCTGCCACCAGAAAGCCCAGCCACCGCGCGCATCTCACTTTGTTTCTGGGACAGCAGACAGCCTGTTGCCTGATGTGCTTGGCACGTGGGGCCCTTGAGCTACTTGAAGGAGGTTCTGCTCTGCCTCTCTCCCTCTGGGCGCTCGTTCCCTGCGGCCCTGGGACCTCAGCGGGGTGTCTGCTGGCTGCAGTCCCAGAGCCCGCCTGGTTAAGCCCCTGCGGTTCCCCGCGGAGCCCCTGGGGCTGCCCACAGGCTCGGGCGTGATGAGGGTGGGCGCCGTTCTCAGTCCCAGGGGTGGACCCGGGACATGCCGGACGGGCAACCTCACGGACGTGTGCTTCTTCTCCAGCCTCATGTACTGGACAGACTGGGGGGAAAACCCCAAAATCGAGTGCGCCAACCTGGACGGGCAGGAGCGGCATGTTCTGGTCAATACCTCTCTGGGCTGGCCCAATGGCCTGGCGCTCGACCTGCAGGAGGGCAAGCTCTACTGGGGAGATGCCAAGACGGACAAAATCGAGGTGAGCGTCCCCATCAGGGATCCCCAGCTGTCCTGTGGAGGTGGGGGCCTGGCCCGTCAGCCCCTGACCCTGGGCCTCTCCCCCTTCCTGGGTCCTGCCCGGAGCACAGGGCAGACCTTCCTGGCATGTTTTTCAGTGGTGAAGGGCTGCAGGGTGAGCTTTCTGGAGGTGCCCTGAGCCTTCCCGGAGACTGGGTCGTGGGAAGCACGTGCCAAGCACATGGGCTGCCCCCTCCTGGGTCTCGGAGTTTGCCTCTGAGCGCCCAGTGAGCACAAGGTCTGCTGCAGGTCTGGGTAGATGTGCCCAGCAGATACTTCTGCGTCTTCCACGCCAAGTCGCTTCAGTCGTGTCCAACTCTGCCGCCCCACAGACTGTAACCCACCAGGCTTCTCTGTCCATGGAATTCTCCAGGCAAGAACATTGGAGGACGGGAGTCCTCCTCCAGGGGATCTTCCCAACCCTGGGATTGAACCTGCATCTCTTTTATCGTCTCCTGCATTGCAGGTGGATTCTTTAGCCCTGAGCCACTGGCTTCTCCGGTGCGCCCCTCAAAGGACGAATTTCACGAACCTTGGGGGTTAGGCCGTCAGCTCAGGTGCGGACACCCCTCCGGGGGTCCCATGGAGTCGGGGCTTCAGGAGAGCAGCCTTGAGTGAGGGGCCGCATCTCCTTTCCTGACAGCGTCATCAGACTCCAGGCAGGTGGGACGGTCAGGGGAGGCCCCCCTCCGGGGCAGCCCGGTGACGGGGCGGCTTCCGGCAGTGGTTCTGTCTCCAGTGCCCCCGCCAGAGGCTAAGGCACAGAATCTTCTCTGGCCTGTCTGGCCAGATTGCCTTGGAGGCGAGAGAGGGTTCCTTCAGCATGGTCGCGCCCGTGGCCTGGCTCCGAGCTCCAAGCCGGGGCACTGGTGGAAAGGAGCGCTGCATGGTCAGCTGGCTTCCCTTTGAAGCCATCGGTAGTCCGGCTCCTGCTTATTGGGGCAGCTGTGGCGGGTCCCCCGGGGTGAGCGGGAAGGAGAGCGAAGCTCTGGAGCCCACGAAGCATGGATTCCTCTGGCTTCCACTGGCCGGCGGTGGCGGCACATGGATGGATTTGTGGAACAGCGTCCAGACCACGGGAGGGGGCTGCGAAACCTTGCAGGTGGGCCTCCTGCCGCCTCGTCTGTGACGGCATCCTGGACGGCAGGGTCAGGCCAGCCCAGGTCAGCAGCCCCTCGGGGGCTTAGCGCAGGGCAGCTCCCAGCGTGGGGTGCGGGTGGGGAATGGGCTCGGGGCCGGCTCGCTCGGGGAGACAGCCCTGAGGGTGCCCTCCCCAGCCTCGGGGGCCAGAGGTGGACTGGTCAGTCAAGACTGGAGCCGTCTGGGGTGGGGGTGGGTGCGGGCGTGCCTCCCTGCAGCCCCAGAGCTGCCTGTGCCGCCTGCCCTACTGACTTGGGTCTGGAGTTCCCCTGCGGCGCCTCCTTAACTCTCGTCCTGAGTCTGGAGCCCTTGGGGTTGGAAGTTCCTGCCACCGGTGCTCAGCCCTTCCTGTGACTCCAGCCGCACCCGGGGCCCCGGCCTCTCACCCTCTTCCTGCACCTTTTCCCCTCCCGCCCCCAGCCAGGCTCCCAGCTCCTACCCCTCCGACCTGCCCCTGCTCTCTTGCGCCACGAGATTCAGCTTTATTGGTAAAAGTATCTGGGACTTGCTGGCTCCTTATTTTGTCTCAAATCATCGGCCCCTTTGGCCCAGCCTCTCCCTCCTTTCTCTCTGACCTGCTTCTTAGTAGACGCCAAGCTTAGTGAGGGTTCTCCCCGAGGCGGATCCATCCATCCAGAGCTTGTTCTCGAGCCCACATGCTCAGCTGTCCCGGCTCTCTCCCCTGGAAGCATCGGTTCTTCGGCACTCAGCCTTCTTTATGGTCCAGCTCTCACATCTGTACGTGATGTGGAACAGCCAGAGCTTTTGACTGTATAATGAAATACATACCCGTTGATGGATCATAGCCTTGTTGTGGCAAACGGACTTGCAGATTTCATTATATACATACGAGTGTAATAAGAATAGAAATAAAGTGCTCAATAAATGTAACGTGCTGGAGCCATCCCCTGACCCTGGCCTGTGAAAGGACTGTCTTCCACGAAACCCGTCCCTGGTGCCAAAAAAGCTGGGGACCACTGAAGTAGAGGCAGGGGTCCCGCCCTTTATTAATCCTGAAATGGGCAAAGCGTTCACACAGCCCTGCGCACACACCGTGATCCGGCAAGGTCCCTGGATGGCAGTCTGAGCCATTCCTGAAGAAGAGCAAGGCCGAGCCTTGCCCTCTGTGGCCTTGCGGTATCTTCTAAAGCTTCCTCCCTAGCGGCTTCCCTGGCGGCTAAGACAGTAAAGAATCTGCCTGCAATGCTGGAGACTGGGATTCGATCCCTGGGTCAGGAAGATCCCCTGGAGAAGGGAATGGCCACCCGCTCCAGTGCCTGGAGAATTCCATGGACAGAGGAGCCTGTTGGGCTACCGTCCACAGAGTCACAAAGAGTTGGACACGACAGAGTGAATAACCCTTTCAGTTTCACTTCTCCCCAGGGTTGCTGTGACTCCGGGTGCAGTCTCATGGGCCGCCCTCATAGACCTGTTTGGCCCGTCTTTGAGGCAGGAAGTGTCACCTGTGTGTGGGTTACCTGGCACTTGCTGGAGGCCCCAGGGTTCACCCGGACTCCTTGCGGCTCCCCCCACCCCCACCCCGATGTCTTACTCAGCCAGGACCCTGGGGAGCTGGTGTCCGTGCAGCTGACATCTGCTGGTGGTCATCTGCTGTCAGGGTGGGTGCTCGTGGGAAGTACCCCTCGGGGATAGACACACCCGGGGGGCAGGTGGGCCAAGGAGGAATCACAGACTAAGATGAAAATACACTCCGTCCCCCTGCTCCTGACATTTCCTGAGTTGGTGGAGGTGATCTCCAGCACACGTGGAATAAACCCGCATTGGAGGAGTGGCGGATGGGCTGTGTGTCCAGGTCCATGAACCCTGGGGAAGAAGGGTGCAGGAACCCTGAGCAGCGGGGCCACAAGCTCTGTGGGTGTGCGTGGGTATATGTGTAAGATCTTTTCAATTACGTGAATCAGAATAACCAGGGCAGTTTTAATTTGGGGTTTTATGTGAATATAGTTATTCCACCAGAGAGCAGAACTCTTTTTCCTTGGTTTTTTTTTTTTTTTTCAGTTCTCTTTTTTTTTTTTTAAATGTGGGCTATTTCTAAAGTCTTTATCAAATTTGTTACAACACTACTTCCTTTTTCTTAAAAATGTTTTGGGAATTTTTTGGCCTTGAAGCATGTGGGATCCCAGTTCGCTGACCAGAGATCGAATCCACACCCCCACAGCGTTAGAAGGCAAAGTCCCACCCACTGGACCGCCAGGGAAGTCCCTCTTTTTCCTTTAAAAGTTGTGCTTTCAAAGTATTGGTCCTGGGAATCACACCCCTTTGCATGGCTAAGTGCTGGAAACAGCATTCAGTGTAAGGAAAGTGCACGTCAGGGGACGTTTTGGGGTCCTCTGGTTTGTGGGTGGCCATGCAGACCCCACAGCCTTGTTGTGGCAAACGGACTTGCAGATTTCATTATATACATATGAGTGTAATAAGAATACACACATGTCCTGCCCCTTGGACATGGCTGAGGGTGGGCTTCTCTGGGGTCTGCCCACCCTTCCTCCCATCGCACAGCTGTTGTTCTGCAGGTCATGCAGTGAGCTGGTCGGGGGACGGGTGTGTTCTCCTGCCACCCCCCACTTCCCCTACCTCAGACCTGGGCCTGGTGTATGAGGTCAGCTGAGCATAGGAGGCCGGAGGCCTAGAGGTCAGAGAGAGCACGCTGCACGCGGGCCCCTTCCGCATCTGGCTTGGCCATTTGGACATAACTTCCTGGAGGCATCTAGTTTCCTTTCCTGAAAATCAAGGGCAGGGGAACTTCTCCAGCAGGGGTTTAAAACTGTGGACTGGAGACCAGACTGCCTAATTTGTGCCACTATCAAATGCTTGGTGGTTTCTACACTTATCTTTTTGCTGACCTGTGTGGCTTGTGGGATCTTAGTTCCCTGACCAGGGATTGAACCTAGAACCCCAGCAATGAAAGTTCTGAGTTCTAACCACTGGACCGTCAAGGAATTTCTTACACTTTTAAATAAAAACAGTCAGAGTAGTATCTCGTGGCATGTGAAATTTATATGAAATTCCAATTTTTTTGTTTTTATTTTTTGTTTTTGTACAAATGAAGTGTTATTGGGACATGTTCCATTCCGCTCAGTCTTGTCCAACTCTTTGTGACCCCATGGACTGCAGCACACCAGGCTTCTCTGTCCATCACCAACTCCCGGAGCTTACTCAAACTAATGTCCATTGACTGGGTGATGCCATCCAACCATCTCATCCTCTCATCCCCTTCTCCTCCTGCCTTCAGTCTTTCCCAGCATCAGAGTCTTTTCTAGTGATTCAGTTCTTCGCATTAGGTGGCCAAAGTATTGGAGTTTCAGCTTCAGCTTCAGTCCTTCCAGTGAACATTCGGGACTGATTTCCCTTAGGATGGACTGGTTGGATCTCCTTGCAGACCAAGGGACTCTCAAGAGTCTTCTCCAACACCACAGTTCAAAACCATCAATTCTTCGGCGCTGAGCTTTCTTCATAGTCCAGCTCTCACATCCGTACATGACTACTGGAAAAACCATAGCTTTGACTAGACAGACCTTGTGGCAAAGTAATGTCTCTGCTTTCTAGGTTGGTCATAACTTTTCTTCCAAGGAGCAAGCGTCTTTTAATTTCATGGCTGCAGTCACCATCTGTAGTGATTTTGGAGCCCCCCAAAATAGTCTCTCACTGTTTCCATTGTCTTCTCATCTATTTGCCATGGAGTGATGGGACCGGATACCATGATCTTAGTTTTCTGAATATTGAGCTTTAAGCCAACTTTTTCACTCTCCTCTTTCACTTTCATCAAGAGGCTCTTTAGTTCTTTGCTTTCTGCCGTAAGGGTGGTGTCATCTGCATATCTGAGATATTGGGACACTCTCACACTTATTTTAGGCTCCCTCCATGGCTGTTTTTCTGTGACAAGAACCTTATGGCCTCAAAGCCGGAAATATTTACGCTTCTTTTCAGAAATTGCTTGCCAGACCCTGTCCTGGACCGTCCGCCTGGCCCCCATGTTGTCGATATCCCAGGTTCGGATCTGTTCTTTCTAGATTCTGTTCTGATGTGTTACTCACCCCGGAGGCTGATGGATGGGTTCCCTGTGTCTGTCTCCTCACCCTCCATCAGAGGGCCCAGGGAAGTTGGAGGTCCCCAAGTTGGGCCCAGAGGGAGCCTGGGGGGCTGACGTGTCTCCCTGTAGACAAGCCGCCCTCATCTGCTCCAGGATTTGGGAAAGACCTGGCCCAGCAGAGTTACTTTGACAGATGTGTTGGATTTGCTCAAGGTGTGCTGAAAGCTGCCGTGAGAAAGGCTGCCGTAGGATCGTTTATTTTCTTGAGTGTTAGAGTCTTGATGTTCTTCCAAGTTGGAGGGCTTGCTGGGTGTTTCATGGGGTCTGTAATTGTGCAAAGAGGAAGAGGGGAGGGCTTCTGAGGCAGAGGAGCACCCTGCCAGCCCAGAGCCGCGGGTCTGTGCTTGCGGTGGGAGCCACCAGCCTGGCCCCAGGGAGCAGCTCACGGCCTCCCCCACTTTGTTCTGGACAACTGAGATGGGGAGGGCGGGGGCAGGCAGAAACGGGGAGCTTCTTCTGGGCAGCGTCCGCCCCCCTCAATGGTCCTGTGTCTTCCGTGGGCTCACGTTCATCATTCCTAAGCTGGGAAAATGTACTTCTTTACCTCAGTCAACAGAACGTGTGCTTACTTATGTCTGCTGCTGCTGCTAAGTCACTTCAGTCGTGTCCGACTCTGTGCGACCCCGTAGACGGCAGCCCACCAGGCTCCCCGTCCCTGGGATTCTCCAGGCAAGAACACTGGAGTGTCTGGAATGGAGTTATTAAAGGAAATGAAGAAAATGTGGACCCAGAGAAGGACGAGAAAAGTCTCCAGAGAGATACTGCTGACCCTTCAGCGTATAGCAGGCGGCGTCTTTAGGTTCCAGACGTGGGTTGTTTTTGTGGTTCTGATCTGTATCCACAGCCCTTGCCTAGCCCTGGGTATTCAGTGTCAGAGAAGGAGTGGGTGTGTTGCCTGTGTGTGTGTGTGAGTGTGAGACAGACCGTGTGTTCTTGAAGACGCTCTTCCTCTTGCTATGCACTCCCTCAGGTGAGACCCCTTCCCCAGGTCCAAGTTCTGTGTGAAGCGTGTGTTCACCATCTTTATGTGCCTTCGTGTGGTGGGGCCAAAACCAGAACCAGCACCCTGCACCAGCTTGGGAGTGTTCCTGCATCCATCGCCTGGCCCCTGGGGCTAACACGCCGGCCAGAAGTGGAGCCCAGAGCTCTGCACAGAAATCCTGCCGCCCGAGGTCTGCACGCCAGCTCGTGACACAAGAGATGGTCCCTCACCTGGGCGGCTCGTTGGAGCCCCCATGGGGGCCCGTACCTGGCCTTCTAGTTCTGATGTAATTGCCCCTGGTGGGGGCCCAACCACAGTAGTTTGATTAAGTTCCCAGGGGGACTGAGCTGCTCCCCTTCATTATAGGTGGACAGACTGAGGTCTGTGGGGTGCAGGGACTCGGCTGTGGGCAGAGGTAGTTTGATTAAGTTCCCAGGGGGACTGAGCTGCTCCCCTTCATTACAGGTGGACGGACTGAGGTCCGTGGGGTGCAGGGACTCGGCTGCGGGCAGAGCAGGGGTGGGCTCCCGGCTGCAGGGTCCTGAGCTTCCTGTCCCCCCTCCTCCACCGTTTGACCCAGCAATTTTGAGTTTCGCCCTGTGCTGTCCAACAACAGAGGACCAAAGTCGTCTCCGCTCAACACACACCCGATCCGTCTTACATGTATGCCACCTGCACAACAGAAGGCTTGGATCCTCTCTGATGAGCCGGAAATATAATCTGGCTGTAGGAGGCCTGTTGAGACTTGCCTTTAATTCATTGTGTCTCTTTGATCCTGGCCTGAAAGCCCAAGAGTTCGGATGTTGCGTTTTTATCATCTTCCTTTTCACATCAGCCTCTACGGGCTCAGCTGTCTCATCTTATCCTGTTTGTGTGTTTCGGTTGGTTAAGGCGTTCTTATGTTTGACAGTACTTTTCTCATCTGTGGCTTTTGTGGTTGATGCTTTTAATCAGCACTGACTCTTCAAGAAGATTTAGCTTTTACATCTCAGAGTTAACGACCACCAGTGTGTATCTGGGAGGGCTTCCCTGCTGGCTCAGCGGTAAAGAAGCAACCTGCCAATGCAGGAGATGCAGGTTTGATCCCTGGGTTGGGAAGATCCCATCGAATAGCAAATGGCAACCCTCTCCAGTGTTGTGCCTGGGAAATCCTGTGGACAGAGGAGCCTGGTGGGCTATAGTCCGTGGAGGTCACAGAAGAGTTGGGTAGGACTTAGCAACTCAACAACAAGTATGTCTGGGGTTGGATATTATCTTAGAGCTCTAGGCTTCAGACGTAGAACCAAAAGTGTCCTCAGAGTTCACCTGGTCCTGATTGAGCAAGAAGTTAGTCCACAGGCAAGTGGGAGGCCTTGTCTGGGGCCTGCAGTGCATTTGTGGTCCAGCCTTTTGAAACTGGGCTCTGTGTCAGGGGTGGTGATCAGCGCCTTCTCGTGTTGCGTCTGGGCAGACATTGCTAATCAATCAGTCTGAGACCCACACCTTGGTACGCCAGTCGATCAGCAATGGCGATGCAGAGGATACCTGTTTGCCTTGCCTGCCTCTCTCAGCACAGCATGCACACCCAGGTCGGGGAGGCAGTAGGAAAGAGCCCCCGAACGGCTCTTTACTGAAGACATCATTTATCCAGCTGCCCCAGTGAGCCGTGATGCCCGGCCTGGCCAGCGGCAGATGCATCTGGGGCCTGTCCTGTTCCAGACCACTCAGGCCCAAGGCTGGCTCAGCCCCATGTCTGCCCTCCTGCAGGTGATCAATGTCGACGGGACGAAGCGGCGGACGCTTCTGGAGGACAAGCTCCCGCACATTTTCGGGTTCACGCTGCTGGGGGACTTCATCTACTGGACCGACTGGCAGCGGCGTAGCATCGAGCGTGTGCACAAGGTGAAGGCCAGCAGGGACGTCATCATCGACCAGCTGCCTGACCTGATGGGGCTCAAGGCCGTAAATGTGGCCAAGGTCGTCGGTGAGTCTGGTCAGCCTCCAGCCGGGGGTCAGTCCTGCCACAGGCTGGTGGCTGCCCTTTGGTCCACAGGCAGCCGAGCTGGAGGCTGAAGCTGGGGTTGTACGTGCTGGACTGGGGCACCCACTCTGGGGCTGGACAGGGCAAGAGATGGTGAAAATATGAGGACATATGATGGGGTGGGGTATGGACCGGGCACAGTGAGTGGGCGTGGCTGGCAGTAATTGCTCTCATGGTGGCTAACACTTATTGAGTGCCTGCTGTGTGCCAGGCTTCGGCCAAGCACCTTAGTGCTCAGAGCAGCCTTCTACACTAATGACAAGGCAGCCCTATTAGTGCTGGGGAGAGGGAGGCAAAACCTCATACAAATGGGCGATCAAGCTCAGGACTCAGCCTGGGGCTGCCCCGACCTCATTGCTGGGCTGGGCTGAGATCGTCGTGCAGTGTGACAGGCTGGACCCTAAAATGCACACCTTTAATCTAAAAGCTGGGATCTGCAGAAAGTTCCCTTAACACAATGACTTGTCTCTTTACGACTAGGATTCCCGATGCAAGTCCGCCAGCTACACTGGGGACAGTGGTGTCCAACTGCGCCCCGGGGACAGAAGTGGGGACGGGACAGTGGGCTCTGTGGGGACAGGGACTCTGTCCCCACCTGGGGCCCCTGTGCCGAGTCCTACGCCTTCTCATCAGAGACACTCAGTTAACCTTTGCCGGAGGGAGGGAGGGAGGACTGACCAGAGAGGCCCAGGGCTTGTGCTGAAGTTGCTTCTAGTCCAGTGGGTGAGACACTGCTTTGTCAGCTCTGTTGCCAGGCTGGTGATTAAAGCTGAGATGTGAAAGTGATGCCTGGCTTTAAAATGCAAGGGAGGGCATTTGAGCATGGGATTTGGGGAGCAGATGGGGGCAGGGTCTGCCTGGCAGAAGGGACAGCTGAGCAGGAGCCTGGAGGTGCGGCCTGAGGGCCACCTGGGGGGT
Source organism: Odocoileus virginianus (assembly GCF_023699985.2). Classification (NCBI taxonomy): domain Eukaryota; kingdom Metazoa; phylum Chordata; class Mammalia; order Artiodactyla; family Cervidae; genus Odocoileus; species Odocoileus virginianus. Next base: position 39,686,984 of record NC_069701.1, read on the forward strand.
GGGGTGGGGATGGTGCACCCCTGTCTCCAGGAGAGGACTTTGGTCTCAGCCTACCCTCCTGAGACCAGATGATGTAATCAGCACACTTGGTTTACCAGCCGCCTTGGAAAACACATTCATTATCTATGGCAGAGCGCGAGGCCCACCAGCAAATGGGTGTTTGAAAAGCAAAGAATAAAACCACAGAGATAAGAAAAATGATGCCTCCATGGGGTGTGATTTAAAGTTGAGAAATTGGGTCCCTTCCCACCTCCTTTTTCTCTCTTGTCGGGATTTACTGAGAAAGATGGCAGAGAGGATTGCTTTTTTTAGCTGAAATATTTAACACGAAATTAAAGCCAATTTTAACAGCACTGCAGCAGTGTGAGTCTAACAGGCTGGCCCAAAATAAAATGTATGCTGACTACTGTCTGTTGGAATAAGAAACAGGCGCCTTGGGCCGTCCTGGGTGAATCTCAGATTTCGAGGGCGCTGAGAATGTCGGGGACTCAGAGGAGGAACCATCCGGGTGGTGACCTGGGCTGCAGTCTGGTCAGCAGGCGGGGAGGCCAGGCCCAGTGGGGAAGGGGGAGCAGAGGGCTGGGTGTCCCTGTCGCCTTGAGGATAGAGGCGTTCAAGTGTGCAGGGAGGCCCCGGGCCCAGAGCCTTGCTCCGTCCTGTCCTTGAGCCAGCAGGGAGGCCCTGGGTTTCCACCAACCCTCCCTGCTGTCCCCTAGAGGCATCGGGAGGAAATGAGGCCACATACACCAGGGAGCCAGCGCCCCCACTTGCAGGGCCACTGGGGCCTAGAACCTGTGTCTTTCCGTCCAGGAACCAACCCGTGTGCGGATGGGAACGGGGGCTGCAGCCATCTGTGCTTCTTCACGCCCCGCGCCACCAAGTGCGGCTGCCCCATCGGCCTGGAGCTGCTGAGCGACATGAAGACCTGCATTGTGCCCGAGGCCTTCCTGGTGTTCACCAGCCGGGCTGCCATCCACCGGATCTCCCTGGACACCAACAACAACGACGTGGCCATCCCGCTCACGGGTGTCAAGGAGGCGTCCGCCCTGGACTTCGACGTGTCCAACAATCACATCTACTGGACCGACGTCAGCCTGAAGGTATGGCGGTGGGGTGTCCTGCTCTTCACTTCTCTGAATACCTGCCAGCAATGGTATCGCCTCAGAGGCTTAAAAAAGGCTTTCTTTTTTTTAATAGATTTTCTTTTTTGGGGGGGCCATACCGTGTATGATCTTAGCTCTCCGATCATGAAGAGAGCACAGTGCATGATCCCCCTGTGGTGGGAGCACAGTCTTAAGCACTGGACCACTGGGAAGTCCCTTAATATATTTTTTAGTGGTGTATTTATTTGGCTGGGCCAGGTCTTAGTTGTGACACTTGGGATTTTCAGTCTTCATTGTGGCGAGCGGGATCTTTGGTCTCAGCCTGTGGGATCTAGCTCCCCGACCAGGGATTGAACCCAGGCCCCCTGCATTGGGAGAGTGGAGTCTTAGACCCTGGACCAACAGGGAAGGCCCAATAGTTTTGTTCTGTTTTTTTTTAACGGAAGTCTAGTTGCTGTACAATGTCAGTAGCAAGTGCCCTGTATAGCGGTTGACCATTTTGAAAGGTTATACTCCATTTATCACTAATAATATATTAATTTATATTAATAAATTATCCATATACTGGCTACATGCTCCAAGTGGTCCAGTGTATCCCTGTAGCTTATTTTATACCTAGTAGTTTGTACCTTTTATTCTCCTACCCTGATGTTGCCCCCTAGTCTGTCTCCCCACTGGTAACCACTGTATCTGTGAGCCTGCTTCTTTTTTGTTATATTCACTAGTTTGTTACAGTTTTTAGATTCCCATATAAGTGATATGCTACAGTATTTGTTTTTCTCTGATTTATGACAAAGCATAATCCCCTCCAAGTCTGTGCATGTTGTTACAGATGGCAAAATTTCTTTCTTTTTTATGGCTGATTATAAAAAATTAAAAGAAAAGAACTGTAGGGAGTTCCTTGGTGGTCCAGTGGTTAGGAATCTGTGCCTTCACTGCAGGGGGCACAGTTTCCATCCCTGAGTCGGGGAACTAAGATCCCACAAGCTGCAGGGTGCAGCTAAAAATAAATAAATTTTTAAAAATTAAAGCAAAAATTAAAGAAGTATTTATTATTGCTTGGTTCAAACCAATAGAACACTAGTGAACCCCTGTTAATACCTAAGCATAAATGATTACAATGAGCAGATCCAGTGGACACACAGGTGGCCGTTTCTAGAGTGATTATGTATCCATGTGTCTTTTGATTCATCCCATTCACTCCCTCACGAGTGCCCAGTTACTTAACAAACTTTCTTTGTTCTGGGTGCTAATGTAAATATCCTGGATAAATGCAGGAGAGCCTCCTTTATCTTTTCAAGTAGAGTTTGGCAAACTGGTCCTTGGGCCAGCCTCCTCATTTTGTCAGTCAAGTTTTATTCGAACAGTGGTACCCATTTGCCTGTGGATCGTCCGCACCTACTTTTGTGCCACTGTGCTTGTATGCTAATTCACTTCAGTCGTGTCTGACTCTTTGCGACCCCATGGACAGTAGCCCGCCAGGCTCCTCTGTCCATGAGATTCTCCAGGCAAGAATACTGGAGCGGGTTGCCATGCCCTCCTCCAGGGGATCTTCCTGACCCAAGGCTTGAACCTGCATCTTTTGTGTCTTCTGCATTGGCAGGCGGGTTCTTTACCACTCGCGCCACCAGGTAGTGGCAAATCCATGTACCCTGTGATAACTGAAATATTTACCAAGAAAATCCTCTAACCCCTGTTCTAAAGCCCTGGACAACTGAAATGGTTTAATCATCTATCTTTTATTCTACCATTGGTATTACATGGTTCGTAAGATTTTTTTCTGATTTTAAAAGTCATAGGGTTCACTGTAGAAAGGGAGAAAAATATACAGGAAAAGTATAAAGAAGAAAATAAAACACCCACATCTCCATCATCTCGAGTCCGCCACTGATGTCATTGTAGTGCATTTCCTTGGATTTTTTCCCTATGTTATTGTTTCCATAATCAGTCATATGCTACATAGAATTTTGTATCCTGTTTTTTTGGTCACATAACATATTTTATCAAGCTATTACAAACTCTTTAACATAATTCTTTAAATGTGTATTCTACCGTGCGTATATTTCTTAATCATCGCCTTATTTTAAATGGCCTTCCAGTTTTTTCCCAACTCTAAACTGTACCACAGTAACAGATGTGTCTGTGTGTAAGGTCTCTTTTGTATTTTCTTTGCTTTGAATAACATTTCAGGAGGAAGATTACTGGGTGAAAGATCCAATGATTTCTTTTTTAGGGTATAACTATGTTGAAGGGTCCTGAGACATGTATATATAACATAGCTTATATAATGATTTATTACTTTATAATTATGTACTATTATATAATATTTACATAGTTAAAGTATGTATCACATATATATACATATACATATTGCCAAATTGTTTCTTCTAAAAAGGTTGTGTTTCAAAAGTTCCTTTAAAAACTCGAATATTGAGGGGGAATAATTAAAAGAAATAAAAAGAATAGAAACTCAAATGTTGCGATCTGGCCCCTCATCAGTAGCTGGTCAGTAGTTGCTCATAGTGGTTATGTTGGTCGGTAGTTGCTCCAGCATCACCTGGTGAGACGTCTGCCGAAACTCTGGTTCCTAACGGGTGGTCCTCTCCTCCTCCCCACTCCCAGACCATCAGCCGGGCCTTCATGAACGGGAGCTCCGTGGAGCACGTGATTGAGTTTGGCCTTGACTACCCGGAAGGCATGGCCGTCGACTGGATGGGCAAGAACCTCTACTGGGCAGACACCGGGACCAACAGGATCGAAGTGGCCCGGCTGGATGGGCAGTTCCGGCAGGTCCTCGTGTGGAGAGATCTAGACAACCCACGGTCACTGGCCCTGGACCCCACCAGAGGGTAAGGGCTGCTTTGCCAGCCCGTGCACCCGTGTCCCCACCACCTCTCCACACCAGGCAGTGCAGTGATGCCCCGAGGCAGACAGCTGCCCACTGCCCGCCGACGCTGCAGTTCAGAGTAGTAATGACCGCCACTAGCTTGGAGGTGGCCGGGACCAGCAGGACTCTTGGGGGGTCATCTGGTTCATTTCACAGTCGGGACACTGAGGCCCAGAGCAGAAGCAGGAAGAAAGGGAAGCGCCCGTATCAGGCACCGCCTGGGCCTTCCCAGGGGAGCCTCTTGTCGGAGCACCCAGGGGCCCTGCCAGGGTGGGTGTCTTTGTACCTGATTTCATGGATGCAGAAGCTGAGGCTTGGAGAAGCTCAGAGACTGAAGGTCACTGAAGGTCATGTCAGTGGGCCATGACCACTGAGCTTCTCCTCCTGGCCTCTTGCAGCCGCTTGGCTGCCTTGCAAGGCGCATGCTTTGATCTGTCAGGCAGCCTGGGGACCCTGTCCTGGGGCCAGAGGGCCGGGCGGAGTCTTCCTCTGCCTGCAGTGCTCACCCCCTAAAGCATCAGTGATGTGTAGGGAGCACCCCAAACCCTGCCTGCTGCATACTGTTAAGGAAGGAAGATTTCTGCAGAACAAAGGGAGAGGTCCGGATTTTAGTGAAAGAACCAGGAAACACAAGTCTGGGATGGAGGTTTCTTCCCCAGAGCTGCTGTTGAAGAGCCAGAAAAGATGTGGCGGTGGAGCCGAGTTCGAATCGCGGCCCTGCAAGGCCTGTTTGTTTCGGGCTCTTGTTTTCTTCCTTCTTTGAGGAAAGGGACTGTACGCCCTGATTGGCCCACATTCTCCTGTCCAGCCTAGTTAGTGTTTATCTCTGACACGGGGTCCCAGCCTGGATGTCCTGGCACATGGTCACCACGTTTGTGCACCTGAACAAGAATATCAGGGCTTGGTTGCAGGGGGGCTGCTCTGCGACCCCAGGAGCCAGGATGTAGCTCCATGGCTGCTCCTGGAGGGACAGTGGGGTGGTGGGGGGCTCCCAGGTCTCCTCCGGTCCCTGCTTCCTGCAAGATGCCTTCAGCACGGCCCAGGAGATGGCGACAGGCAGGCTCCCTGCCCTGACTCAAGGGTGGACACGCTGACTGCACCCACCCTGCTCCCGTGTCTTCCAGCTACATCTACTGGACTGAGTGGGGCGGCAAGCCCAGGATCGTGCGGGCTTTCATGGATGGGACCAACTGCATGACGCTGGTGGACAAGGTGGGCCGGGCCAACGACCTCACCATCGACTATGCTGACCAGCGTCTCTACTGGACGGACCTGGACACCAACATGATCGAGTCATCCAACATGCTGGGTGAGAGCCGGTGGGTCCTGCCGGGAGGGGGCACCCCTGGTGGGGTGTTAGCCGCCTTCAGCCCCCAAGGCACTGTGCCCTCGGGCCTGCAAGGTGTGGACGGGCCCCAAGTGCTGACCCAGCATGCCACCCAAGGTGTCCCTTTCCGCCCCTGGTGCCATTGTATAGAGGCCCTGGTGCTGACAGCCAGGTCCTGGCTAACCCCAGGCCAGGATTCTAATCTGACCTGACATCACATAGCATAGGTTTGTGGTGATGGGGAAACTGAGGCCCAGGGAGGTCACAGGACCTGTGTAAGGTCACCGAGCGTCGCTCAGCCCCCAGGACCACATGCTCCATCTCTACCCGACCCTGAATTCCTCCTGGGTACCAGGCATCGTTCTGGGGCCACTCAGCACCCTGGGATTAGATTAAAAACAAACCCAGGACTTCCCTGGTGGCCCAGTGGTTAGGATTCCACCTGCCAATGCAAGGACACAGGTTCAGCCCCTGGTCGGGGAAGATTCCACATGTCGGGGGGCCTCTAAGCCCCTGGGCCCTGGGCGACTAAGCCCCTGCACCGCAGCTCCTGAGCCCACTCCCTAGAGCTTGTGCTCCCAACAAGGGAAGGGAGTGCTCCCTGCATACAGCAACCAGAGAATGCCTACAGGCAGCAGCAAAGACCCACCGCAGCTGAAAACACATAAATAGATAATAATTAAAAAGCCAAAAAAAAACCCAACCCTCATTCCATATCACCCAGTTGTGAGGGCAGGATTTGAACCTAGAACATGACTGGACTTCCTCATGGGGGGGCGGGGGTGGGGGAGGCTCTCTTGGGTGGTACCAGGTGGTGGAGCTACCCTTTGCAAATGAGGGAATTTGGCTTCCTTCCTTACCGCTGCTGCCGCCACCTGGGGTAGGCACAGTTGTACCCACTTTACAGATGAGGAGACTGAGTCCTTGGTGGGCCAAACCGCTTATCCCAGGTACTGTGTGAACAGAGCCAGGGCCAGAAGCTCTGTGTTCTGGTTTCTGCTCACAGGGGCCTGCACCCGCCCTGCACACTGACTGTCCTGGTTCATGGGGCCCGCAGCGAGGCTTGGCTGCGTCTTCGAGGCCACCACGCCAGCCCCGCAGGGAGTTAGGAGGGCTGGTGGCAGGTGGGGAAGACTGGTTGCTGCACAGCTGTGGTTGCCCGAAACAATTAGGCTCCCTGATTACCCCGGAGTGATGACACGCTCAGGAAAAGCAGTGAAAGCCCTGGAAACCCGCCCAGGCCTGCAGGTCGAGGGCAGTCGGGTGCATCCGGCCGGGCTGTTCTCTGCCGTGGCAGGTTTCCCACTGAACGGCACAGACGTGTTCAGAGCACTTGGTTAACAACAGGGGAGGCCCCAGTGGGAAGAGTGCCTGTGTGTAAGAGCTGAGCATGGATCGTGAGCCTGGGGCTTTTCACTTTTTTCCTTTTTAAAAATCATTTTCAAAACATTATTTCAAATCGTGCCATAGATGATTTCCTTCTGCTTCCTCCTATTCCCACATAGGACTAGGAGCACGTCCGCATGTCTCTGATTTGTTTTCATGGGCTTCATTTTTTAAAAAAAATATTTATTTGGCTCTGCAGGGTCTTAGTTGTGGCACGAAGGATTTTCCTTCGATCTTTAGTTGCAGCACGCAAACTCTTAGTTGTGGCATGTGGGATCTAGTTCCCTGATCAGGGATCGAACCCCGGTCCCCTGCGTTGGGAACGTGGAGTCTTAGCCACTGAACCACCAGGGAGAGTCCCATCATTGGCATCATTTTTACCGTGAAATGGAACATATGTGTATATTGGTTTCCGCATTGACTCAGCGGTAAAGAATCCGCCTGCAATGCGAGAGACGCAAGTTTGATCCCTGGGTTGGGAAGATCCCCTGGAGGAGGAAATGGCAACCCACTCCAGTATTCTTGCCTGGAAAAAATCCCATGGACAGAAGAGCCTGGCAGGCTACAGCCCATGGGGGTCACAGAGAGTTGGACACGACTGAGTGACTCAGCATGCACACGGAGCATATGTGAGGCGTTCGCACAGCATACACTTTGACAAGGGCAGACTTAGGAACCCACACCGGGGTCGAGGTCGCATGTCCCTGGGCTCCGCACGTGCTCTCTCCCTCCTGCGGGGCCCAGCCCCCCTCTGCGCCTTTTCCACCGTGCGCCGTCCTCTCGGCCCTGAGCCTGCCTGTTGCTGCTGTAGCCCCAGCAGCTGCCCACACGTGTGTGTGTTCCGCACGTGGCTGCTTGGTGATCAGACCCTGGTTCATTTGACAAGTCCTCTGCTGCGGTGTTAGCCTGAGCAACCGTATCCCCACATGGGGTCAGTGGGCTACAATCAAGGTGTGGGCCTGGCCCCCTCCCTTCCGGAGGCTGCTGTCTGGGCCCAGTGCCTTTTCCATCTTCTGGAGGCTACCTGCCTCCTTATCTCATGGCCCCTTCCTCCAACTTCAAAGCCAGCTCCTCTCACTGTCCTGTTCTCTCTACCCTTGTGTTTACACCGGGTATCCTGGGATAATTCAGGATCATCTCTGCAGTTCAGAATCTTTAATTTGGTCACACCTGCAAAGCCCCCGGCCATGTAAGGTACGATGTTCACAAATCCTGGAGATTAGAACGTGGACCTCTTTGAAGAAGAGGGAGTGAGTGAGTGAAAGTCACTCAGTCGTGTCTGACTCTTTGTGACTCCATGGACTATACAGTCCATGGAATTCTCCAGGCCAGAGTGGGTAGCCTTTCCCCTTCTCCAGGGGATCTTTCCAAGCCAGGGATCGAACCTAGGTCTCCCATATTGCAGGCGGATTTTTTCCCAGCTGAGCCACCCAGGAAGTCCAAGAATACTGGAGTGGGTAGCCTATTCCTTCTCCAGAGGATCTTCCCAACCAAGGAATCAAACTGGGGTCTCCTGCATTGCAGGCAGATTCTTTACCAACTGAGCTATGAGGGAAGCCCTGGAGAAGAGGGAGGAGAATTTTATTCTGCTCATAACTTCTTGTTGTTCAGTTGCTAAATTGTGTCTGAATCTTTGTGACCCCGTGGATTGCAGTAGTCTGGGCTTCCCTTTCCTTCTGTCTCCCAGAGTTCATATCCATGCCCACTGAGTAGGTGTTGCTGTCTAACTATCTCAGCCTCTGCCACCCCCTTCTCCTTTGGCCTTCAGTCTTTCCCAGCATCAGGGTCTTATTAATGAGTCCCACCCAGTTCCTCTGTCCATGGAATTCTCCAGGCGAGAATACTGGAGTGGGGGGCTTCCCAGGCGGCTCCGTGGTAAAGAATCTGCCTGCGCATGCAGGAGCCGCTGGTTCCAACCCTGGTCTGGGAAGACCCACATGCCTCGGGACGACTAAGCCCACGAGCCAGGACTGTTGAGCCTGAGCTCTAGAGCCCGCGGCCTGTGCTCGGCAGCGAGAGAAGCCTGCTCACCGCAACCAGAGCATCGCCCCTGCTCGCCACAGCGAGGGAGGAGCCTGAGCCGCCGCGAAGGCCCAGCACGGCCAGAAACAGACAGATAAACACCAGGAGTACTGGAGTGGGGGGCGGTGCTCTTCTTCAGGAGATCCTCCCAACCCAGGGACTGAACCCGGGTCTCCTGCATTGCCATAACTTTTACCAAGCACTCGCTTGGTACTGGCGTTTTGAACATTCTACACGCATTCTACATGGTCTCACTGAATATCACAATGGTAATCACAGACCTCACTGCTTTTTTATCATAATTTATTACTTTGAAGTATCATGGGTACCCATGAGGACATTTTGTTTTTCAGTTTGTTAGACTGCACCGGCTCTTTGTTGGCAGCATGAGGGATCTTTAGTTGCGGCCTCCCTGGTAGCTCACTGGTAAAGAATCCGCCTGCAATGCCGGAGACCCCAGTTCAATTCCTGGGTCGGGAAGAGCCTCTGGAGAAGGGAAAGGCTACCCACTCCAGTGTTCATGGGCTTCCCTGGTGTCTCAGACGGTAAAGAATCTGCCCACAATGCGGGAGACCTGGGTTCAGTCCCTGGCTTGGGGCGATCCCCTGGAGAAGGGAAAGGCTACCCACTCCAGTATTCTGGCCTGGAGAATTCCATGGACTGTAGAGTCCATGGGGTCACAAAGAGTCGGACACGACAGCGACTTTCACTTTCACTTTGTGACATCTAGTTCCCTGACCAGGGATTGAACCCAGGCTCCCTGCACTGGGACTGCAGAGTCTTAACCACTGGACCGCCAGTAAAGTCCTGAGGGCACTCTGGAGATGTGAGACTGAGGGTCAAGGGGCTTACACAGATTGCCCGAGGTCATGTGGTCAGTGGAGGAGCAGGGGGACCCAGGCTGACTCCGGAGCCTGGTTCCCATCTTATCGACATGCAGGGAACTGAGGTTCTGCAAGCCTCATGATGTGGCCAAAATAAAATGAAGTCTTTCTGACATACAAATACAGTAAAGTACAAAACAGTGGTCAGGTCGGAGCACTTTTACATCCCGATACCTGTACATCCATAGAAGCATCAACACAGCCAGTGCAGCTTCCATTGCAGATCAAAGCCAGGAAGCTTCCAGCCCCGGAAAGGCTCTTAGTCTATCTCACCGGCCTTCTCAGGGCTCACTGCTGCACTGATGTCTGTCTACATGCTCCAGTTGTGCCTTTGTAGAACTTTCTATCACTGACCATACGGCGCATGCTCTTCAGCATCTGGCTCCTTTCAGTCTGAGGACTGAGGTTCACCCACGTTGTTATTCTGTCTTACTGCTGCGTCATTTCCATGGCACGAAGATCGTACCTTTTTTTAAACCCTTCCTACTGTTGACGGACGTTTGGTTGTTTCCTGCCGTGGCTGTTACACACGCTTGCCGCTGTGTGCAGTCTCACCTGTGTCCTTTGGGGGAATGCTCCGTGCACATCTCTTGTGCTGCGGGCGGGGAGTCGCCTGTCCTCAGGGTGGGCGCGCATCTGGGCTCAGTGGGCCCTGCCGGTTTCCCAAAGTGCTCACAATCTTTACGAGCCCGTCCTGGGTGGCCAGGCTGTGGGTTGGCGCCCGTGCGGTGCCCAGGCTGACACCGCGCCCCCGTGTCTCCGCGCAGGTCAGGAGCGGGTCGTGATTGCGGATGACCTCCCGCACCCCTTCGGCCTGACCCAGTACAGTGATTACATCTACTGGACAGACTGGAACCTGCACAGCATCGAGCGGGCCGACAAGACCAGCGGCCGGAACCGCACCCTCATCCAGGGCCACCTGGACTTCGTGATGGACATCCTGGTGTTCCACTCCTCCCGCCAGGACGGGCTCAACGACTGCATGCACAACAACGGGCAGTGTGGCCAGCTGTGCCTTGCCGTCCCCAGCGGCCACCGCTGCAGCTGTGCCTCACATTATACCCTGGACCCCAGCAGCCGCAACTGCAGCCGTAAGTGCCTCGCTCTCCCCCTGCCCCTCACTCCCACATGAGATCAGCCTGCCTCCGACAGATAAGGCAGAAAGACGCGTCTTACCTGCGGTGCACATGGGCAGTTGGGCAGGTTGTGCACTGCACATATGCATACTGCTACCTGGAGGCCCGAGCCGGGTAGAAGACCTGTTGCTTCATCAAGACATGATCAGATGGGCCAAGCCCGCAGCTGACGTGTCCCGTGGGAGGCTCTTTGGCTGTGAAAGCAGTCTCTGTCACTTATCGATTTGGACACTGTTCCAAATGCTTTTTATGGCACTTAATCCTCTAGTCCTGGAGAAGGAGATGGAACCCACTCCAATATTCTTGCCCAGAGAATCCCATGGACAGAGGAGCCTGGTGTGCTGCTGTCCACGGGGTCGCACAGAGTCAGACACGACTGAAGTGACTTAGCAGCAGCAGCAATCCTGCAGTCTGTGGGATAGGCAACATCACTGTCCCCATTTCACAGACAGGGACCCTGAGCACAGACACATGTAGTTACCCACCCAAGGCCACACAGCAGTGAGACTTGGAACCAGGTCTGAATCCAGGCAGGCTGGCTCCAGAATCCCCGCCCCAACCCCTTACTGCCAGCCTCACGCCCACTTGTGTGATCCTCACACTGACCCTCTAAATGAGGTCGGCCTTTTTTCTTTCATTCCGGTACTCAGACAAGCGAGGTTCAGAGAGCTGGGGCGTGACTTCCCCTCGGCCCGCAGGGAGAACAGACGTGTCCTGTTGGCAGTCTTTTCTCCTGTGACCTCACCAGAGCATTGCTTAGAACTCGGCCTCTGAGCAACTGTAGACAGTTTACAAAGCTCTTTGTCACCTGGGGCCTTGTGTGAGCCCCTCGCGGCCCTGGGTGTTGGGAGGACTGGGCGTCCGCGGTCCAAAACTGTGGATGAGGGACCCACAGCGTCGAAGGGCGAGGGGCTTGGGGGCAGTCCTCGGCTGGTATGTGATGGGACTCCCCACTCCTGGGCTCCCTTTGGTCCTACTATCCATTTTCCGGGGGGCGGGGCATAACCTCGAGAAGTCAAGTGGAGGCGCAGGTCATCCACCCCCCAGAGGGGATGTGACCTGGGTGCCGGCTTCCACGGTTGCAGACCCAGGGCCACAGTTGGATTCACGTGGTGCAGCCGTAGCTCTGACAGTGGCCTCTGCACATTCTGGGTCCTGGCAGCCCCGGGAAGCGCCCGCTCCTGGTCTCACTGTTCACATGGTTTTCGGCTGTTCCCTGGGGCTCATAGAAGCCCCTGGAGAATCCCACAGTCACCAGAGCATCTCACACACTTGTCGGCCAGAGTCTGAGGTTCACTGCCTTTCCCTCCTTCCGACTTAAGTCTTGATAATCTAAAGAAATGGGGGCCTTTCCTGGTGGTCCAGTGGCTGAGACTTTGCCTTCCAGTGCAGGGGGTGTGAGTTGGTTTGGGGGATAGGATCCCACGTGCCTCTCGGCCAAGAAAACCAAACGTAAAGCAGAAGCAGTATTGTAACAAATTTAATAAAGACTTTTAAAATGGTCCACATCAAAAAAAGGGTTTTTTTTGTTTTTTTTTTTCAAATGAGAGGCTTCCCTGGTGGTCCAGTGGCTAAGACTTTGCTTTCCTGATGCTTAGGGCTTGGGTTTGACCCCTGGTCAGGGCACTAGTCCCACGTGCATCAACTCAGAGAGTGCATGCTGCAACTGAAGGTCCCGCATGCCTCAATGAAGGTCCTGTGTGCTGTAATGAAAACCCAGCACAGCCAAGTAAATGTTTTTCAAAAAGAAATGGATATCTAGTTTTAAAATAATACATGCACTCATAATAAAATACTGAAACGACAGAGACACGTGTAACACAGAGAGTCAAATTCCTCATAGTCCCCCCGGCCCCCCGCCAAGAATCGACTGTGTCCTCCCAGCCGTTTTTCACGTCCGTCTCGTAGGTACACACACGGACCTACTTTTTACCATAGGATGCGATGCCATCCTCCCCGCCCCCTCCCTCTTCGGCGCCGACACTGACCGGCGGCCCTTCCTCTGTCTGCCCCCCTCCAGCGCCCACCACCTTCCTGTTGTTCAGCCAGAAGTGTGCCATCAGCCGGATGATCCCTGACGACCAGCGCAGCCCAGACCTCATCCTGCCGCTGCATGGCCTGCGCAACGTCAAGGCCATCGGCTACGACCCGCTGGACAAGTTCATCTACTGGGTGGACGGGCGCCAGAACATCAAACGAGCCAAGGACGACGGGACCCAGGCAAGTGTGCCTGTTGGGAGCGCTGGAGTGTGGAGGGGCAGCCGGGGGGTGCGCTTCCCCGAGGAGCTGGCCCTGGCGGCTTCTAGGCCACCGCCACCCCCTTTTCTTAGCAGAGGGGGTTCCAGGGGAGCATGGTGGGTGGTAGGTGATGATCTGGGCCCCAGTTGTGTCCTTGTGGGGTGTCAGGCTGAGTTGTGCAAAACCCTGAGATGATGACTCTTACGTGGAAACCGGATTTTGCAGTTGTTTACAGAGTGCTGGTGGATGTCAAACCGTGTGGGATCTTTTTTTTTTTTTTTCCCCTTTCCACAGTGGTTTTGTACAAGGACAGTTGGTATTGGTTAGATTTATTTTTTATTCCAGAGGAGTTGTATACTGTCGGTTCTGCTATGAGGCACTGTGTGTGTTTCTGAAAATCACCACACTGTGTAAAATGGTGCAGAACAGACCCCAGGTCTGATGGGGGGCGGGACCAGGAATGCAGCTCTCAAAACTCCATCCGCGACAAAGTAAGCCAAAGAGAGGAACCTGGTGATGCAGAGGCCCTGCCCTGCACTTTAAATGGTTCGGTACGTAAATGCCACGGCAGATATGGCCCTTGACCTTTCAGAGACCTGAAGTTGGCTGCGGACATGGGAGTCGGAGGGTTGCAGTTTGTGGGTTTTTGGTGGAACTGTGGAAGGAGGGTTGCCTGAGATGGGACGTAACGTTGAAACCCCAGGATGGACGGTTTCTTCTCCCAGTGCACGGGGTCTGAGGGGCGCTGGAGGCACGTGTTCACGCACCCCCTGCTTGGTGCGGTGCCAGCTGCGTGCTCTGCACCTGCAAGCGTTTCTCCTGGATGGAGTTGTGCAAACTCGGAAACCACGCTCTGCTGAACTTGTCCCTGATGCATCACAGCGTGGGAGCAGAGGCACATTTTCCAAACCTGAGTCTAGCAGAACTGACTGCTTTTCTGTGTTAGGTGTGTGTGACCCAGGCCAGGAAGGTCGTTGTTGCTGCAGCCTCCAGGCTCATCCGGCGTATCCAGCCGTGTGACAGGGAACTGTGGCCAGAATCCCAGTAGGACACGCCAGCCTGGTCATGCCAGTTTCGAAAGGCTCCTTTCACAAAAGCTGTGAAACCCAGCCGTCTCCTTCTCGACCAAGTAGCCCCTGCAATAGCTTATGTCATCGTGGGGGAGTCTTGGCACTGTCGTGACAGCAAGGCTGTTTGTGTCAGGAGGGCTTTCAGAAGATCTTCCTGTCTGTGACGTTAAGTGTTTCTGTTCCCTGCCCCGAGCTGGGGACCAGGGCTGCCTCTACAGCGGGCATCATGAGACACTTCATCCGGCAACAGTGGCCAGTGAACCGTCCTTTGACGAGTGTGTCCTTGGTGGATGCTAGCAGCTCCAGCTGTGCCCAGGTGGGCGCAGAGCCTGGGGAAGATGGTGGGAATGGATTTCTTTCATCTCTTCCTGGCTCAGGTGACTTTGAGTCCTTTGGAGAACGTGAAGTGTTAATTGATGGACTGTGGCTTCCCTGCTGAGAAAGTTGCTGGGTGCAAATTGCCTTCAGGTCCCACAGAGAGGCCGTTCTTTTGTGTTCTTTTATGGTGTCTGCAAAACGGGGGAGGACTTTGAAGAATAAGGCCCTTTTAAGAGCACTTAAGCTAGATAACGTTCATTTCCCTCCCTACTGAACTCTGTTTTCCTGTGGCTTTGATTATTTGGAGCACCACCCCCACCCCAAGGATGGCGTTCTTCATTATTAATTGCGTGCTCAGTTGTACCTGACTCTCTGTGGCCCCGGGGACTGTAGCCCCCCAGGCTCCTGTGTCCTTTGAATCCTCTAGGCCAGAATACTGGAGTGGGTGGCCATTCCCTTCTCCAAGGGATCTTCCTGACCCAAGGATCGAACCTGCATCTCTCGCATCTCCTGCACTGACAGGAGAATTCTTTTACCACAAGTGCCGCCTGGGAAGCTCATTATTATCTGCTTGGCTTTTGTTTTTCTAGTTAATTTTTTATTCTTTCATTGTGGTAAACATACATTACATAAAGTGTACCATTTTAGCCATTTTGAAGGGTACAGCTCTGTGGCATTAAGTACATTCATACTGTTGAACTCCCATCACCACTGTCTGTCTCTGATGACAGTCTATCCCCGTTAAACACTAACTCTCCACCCGCCTCCTTCTCCCCCGGTCCCTGGCACCCACCATCCTGTTCTCTGTCTGTGAATCTGACAGCTCTTAGGTCCTGCCTGTAGATAGAACCACACGATCGATGTCTGTCCTTTTGTGACTGGCTGATTTCACTGAGCACAGTGACCCCGAGGTTCATCATGGCAGGTATCAGAATTTCCTTCCTCTTTAAGACTGAATAACATCCCACTTCATGTACAGAACACGCTTTGCATATCTGTCTACCCACCAGTGGAACGGGTTGCATCCGCTTTTGGGCCACTTGGTTAAGGACCACTCTGTACTGTGAGGGGGCGGGCTATTGATGGTGACATTGAGTTGGCTTCTGTTAAGACGGTTTGTGCTGGCATTGTGCTGTTCCTTATGTGAAACCTGGAGTTCGGGCTTTATGAAACTGGCCAGCCGGGTAAAGTTATCTCCTCGTTCCTGTCTGCCCGGGGAGGGACGTGGGCGCTGTGTCATTATACCAGGCACTTTTCTCCGCTGGTTGTTCCGATGACTGTGTGCCCGGCTCCCACATACCACCGGGCTCTCCACGGGGAGCCCGACTCTGGCCAGGGCTGGCTGGAATCTTGCTTTACTCCCAGGCCGTCGGCTGCACTGGTCTGTGGGCTTTGGCCAGAGAGCTCCGTGGCTCCTGAAAAAGGAAGGTGCTGGTTGGAGTTGATGCTGCCTCCTAGGGCCCACAGCTCCCAGGATGTGGATGTTGTTACCTGCAGAGATGAGAGTGGCATACTTCTAGTTGCTCAGCAGGGCTGGACCAGAGACTGCCGGGTGTGGAGGGGGTGGGACGGTGTGGGGTTCCTCTCCAGCTGGGTCCTAGAGGCTGGGCCTGGGGAAGGGGGCTTCCTTTTGCCTGCAAGCCACCTCTTGCCCACCAGGTGACTTGTGGTTTTATTAACTCCTGAAAAGAGGCAGATAAAGAGGGTCTGCGATGAGCTGTGATCAGAGCATCATTAGAAGATGATGCCTGTCTCAGGAGAAGGGGCTTTTTATCCAGACCACTGGGGGCAGCAGCCCAGGAGTTTGGGAAGCCCCTCTGCACCACGTCAAGTCACCTGAGCACTCAGGGGGACCACATCCACCGAGGGGTTGGGCTCCGGCCTGGGAGGGAGATGAGAGGTGCTCTTCCTCCAGCATCAGTTCATGAAACGAGGGATTCCCTGTCAGTGGCTCTGAGAGCCAGGCTCATCCCTGAGATGCAGCGGATGGCACGAAGTCGGGCAGAGCTCCCGGGAGAGGCTCAGGGTGGAGACCCAGAGCGAAAACAGCCTCTGAGAGGGGCCCGCAGTGCCCCTGTGCTCCCAGGATACACTGCAGGGCGGCTCTATACCCTCACCTGCCCTTGAATTGCGCCCCCCAGCCTCTGACCCTCAGGGAAGAGACTGAGAGGCAGACCTCCAAGCTGGACACCTGTTGTCCCAGCACCCTAAATTTTTGTGGTTCAGTCGCTCAGTCGTGTCTGACTCTTTGTGACCCCATGGACTGCAGCACGCCAGGCTTCCCTGTCCTTTACCATCTTCTGGAGTGTGCTCAAACTCATGTCCATTTAATCAGTGATGCCATCCAACCATCTCATCCTCTGCCACCCCTTTCTCCTCCTGCTTCAGTCTTTCCCAGCATCAGGGTCTTTTCCAGTGAGTCAACACTTCACATCAGGTGGCCAAAGTATTAGAGCTTCAACCTCAGCATCAGTCCCTGAGTACTTTAAAAGACAGTAAGACTTGAGAGTCTTAATCCAAAACCTGGGTCTAAGGAAACAAGAAGGGAGGAGATACCTTGAGCCGGGGGCCTGCGATCCTGGCTGACCACTTGGCCGCCTGGCAGCCCCCCTCTCTGCGAGCAGGCCCAGGCTGGCCAGCCAGGGTGGGGCGGCAACCATCTGGGTCCCGTGCCGTCACCAGTGGCCGGGCCTGGCCCAGAGCTCATGGTGAGAACTCCCCCGGAGGCTGTCGAGGGAGCCCCTTCACGCTCAGGTGGACGTGTGGGCAAGAGCTGGTTGGAAAGGAAAGGTTCCAAACAGGGTTGAGATTTTGATGCTCGCTGTGGACCTGGTCAGAGGCCTCCGCCCTCCTCGCCGCGTCTCCAGTGGATGCCTGTTTCTTTACCGTCCTACAGCCCTTCGTTCTGACCTCTCCGGGCCAAAGCCAGAACCCCGACAGGCAGCCGCACGACCTCAGCATCGACGTCTACAGCCGGACGCTGTTCTGGACGTGCGAGGCCACCAACACCATCAACGTCCACCGGCTCAATGGGGATGCCATGGGCGTGGTGCTGCGGGGGGACCGCGACAAGCCGAGGGCCATCGTCGTCAACGCCGAGCGCGGGTGCGGGGCCGCCGCGGGCTGGGGTGCTGTCCCTGCGGGGGTGTGCCGGGCGCCTTTCCCGTGCATGCTGGCCTCTCGGGCTGGGAGGGATCTTCCACCCCCAACACGCCCATCCATCAGGAGCTCCCCAGAGTCCCTGCCACCACAGCCAGGGGTCGGCGGGGTGAGGCAGCGCCAGCTCATTCCCAGTCGTGGGGAGGAGGCGGAGGCAGCCAGGGACGGCCTGAACTGAAAGCCTGTGCAGGGGTGGGGGCTTTGCTGAGAGACACAGGCAGGATATGAGCTCTGGTTCAAAGGTGTCGGATCATCCCGTCAAATTTGAACCCTGAACAGCCATCCTTTCCATAGCATCCCAGGTGGTGGCAAGTTATTCGCTTGCATAGGTCCCACCACTAGGAGGTCACTACCTGACTGGGAGCTTCTTCTTTCCACGAAGCTCCCTGACCCTCCGACCGTCAGCCCTCAGGTTCTCTGGTAGGCTGAGACATGTGGACAAGTGTGGAGGGTCCCGGAGGAAAGGACCAGGGCAGGGGGCGCCCAGAGCCCCATGACATGAGGTTAGGAACGTCTGGAGGTGGGAGGCAGCAGCATGGTGGTCACCCCAGATGCCCGCAGGGCTGGCCATTCAGAGCCAGAGTCACACCTGTCCAGGCAATGTTGCTGGGGCTCCTGCCCAGGAGCTGTCATGCAGACCCGAGTTCACATCCCGACTCCATCACTTCCTGCCTGTGTGACCTCAGGCAGGTGACGTGACCCCCAGGGACTCAGTTTCCCGTGCAGCACCCGGGGGCTCCGTTAGTGCTGGCGTTCTTCTGGAACCAGTGGAGGGGCCGCCACAAGTGACCACAAACCGGGGCTTCAAACACGGAGGCCTGTTCTGTGGTTCCAGGGGCCAGAGTCAAGGGCAGCGAGGCTGTGCTCCCGCCAGAGTCTGTAGGGGAGGCTCCTTCCTGCCTCTCAGCTTCGGGGGCCCTGGGTGCTCCTAAGCTTGTGACTGCGTCCCTCCACTCTGCCCCCGTTATCATGTGGACCTGTGTCCCGTGGCCTCCTCTCTTTCTTAAGGCCGCTCTCACTGGTTGAGGGCCCTTGCACAGCATGCGGGATCTTAGTTCCCTGACCAGGGATTGAACCTGTGGCCCCCTGCAGTGGAAGCTCGGAGCCTTAACCAACTGGGACCTCCAGGAAGTCCCAAGGGTGGCCTCATCTTGATCCTTAATTACATCTGCAAACACCTTGTTTCCCAGTAAGGTCACATTCCGAGGTTCCAGGTAGTGTGAGGTCTTGGGGGACATTCTCCAGCCCTTCCAGGGTGACCTTTCACCTTCGGGGGCCACCCCCTCGAGGCCGGGGTCATGTGACTGCTCACCTGCTGGATGTCCGCAGGCTCGGGGCCAGTCTCTCTGGGGCTTTGCCGAGGACGGGGCAGGATACAGCAGGTCCTCACTGCCGCCCTCTGCAGGTACCTGTACTTCACCAACATGCAGGACCGCGCCGCCAAGATCGAACGCGCCGCCCTGGACGGCACGGAGCGCGAGGTCCTCTTCACCACGGGCCTCATCCGCCCCGTGGCCCTCGTGGTGGACAACACGCTGGGCAAGCTCTTCTGGGTGGACGCCGACCTGAAGCGCATCGAGAGCTGTGACTTGTCAGGTACGCGCCCCAGGGCCTCCCTGGGGATTGGTCCCTCGACAGCCACTCTGTCGGACCTGCCGGGATGCCCACCTTCCTAGTCATCAGTCACACGCCACAGTCTGTTGGGGGGCCTGCTGCGAGGAGGCACGTAGAGTCTCCCAGCCACATTCCAGGATGTGGGACCCAAATGATTCCTGATTGGTAGAGTCCAGGGAGGCTCAGAGAGGGTGAGCCAGCTGCCCCGGGCCCCCAGTGTGGGATGGAGCTGGGATCCTGTGCCCTTTGCCTCCAGCACCCGCGCTTACAGCTGCTTGGCCATGGCTGCCTTAGTCTGGGGGCCCCTGGGCTGGAGAGGAGCAAGAATGAGAGCTTGGAGGGGCTTTTCTGCCAGAAGTTGGGGTGGGCTGGGGGAAGGGGAGGCAGCATGCTTTCAGGGGATCAGCAACTTGGGTCCACGGCCTTGATCACAAGGCTAACCCAGGTGGGAGCAGGGCTATCTGAGAAGAGGTCTCAGGTCTGCCTGCTTCCAGGGAGCATGCCCAGCCTGAGCCCGGCGTCCCCAGACTCCCAGCAGCCCTCCATTCTCCCAGAGCGAGCATGAGCTGAGCACTTGGGGTCAGCCGCCACTCAAGGGGTGCTTATCCCTCTCACAGGGGCCAACCGCCTGACCCTGGAGGACGCCAACATCGTGCAGCCTGTGGGCCTGACTGTGCTGGGCAAACACCTCTACTGGATTGACCGGCAGCAGCAGATGATCGAGCGTGTGGACAAGACCACGGGGGACGCACGGACACGAGTCCAGGGCCGCGTCGCCCACCTGACCGGCATTCATGCTGTGGAGGACATCAGCCTGGAGGAGTTCTGTACGTGGGGGGTGGGCAGTGGGGGTGTGTGGGGGCCCCCGAGGGGAGGGAGCGCCTCTGCACAGACCACAGCAGCCCCTGGACTGGCCCCCTTGGAGAAAGGGAGGAGGGCGGACCAAGGCCAGAGGAGGGCTGAGGCCGTTTTCTTTCTGGCTGTTGGCTGGGCCCAGTCTTGGTGTCCAGAGGCCACCCTCAGGCCCTCACCCCATCCCCTTCTCCATCAGCAACAGATCGGACCACTCTGACTTCCGTTTCTAGCTCTCGAACCCACTCTGCTTTCCAAGTGCCTGCGATGAGATTTGTTTGGCCCAGCTTTAGATGAATCACCCTCTAGACTGACTCCAAATCAACTGATTAGTAACCTTAATTACACCTGTGCATCCCTCTGCCAAGAAAGGTGATAAAACCATGGGCATGATAGCTCATCACATCCTCCCCAGCTGGGAAGCAGGGTGGGGAGTTTGGGGGCACTTTAGGATTCTGTCTACCACAGCCTGGCTGTGTCCAGGGGCCTGAGAGAGGGATGTCTGTAATCGGGACCTCGGGTTCCGCTACCCGGTCCTTGGCTATATGTGGATATGGAGGTGTGTGTGTCTAAGTGTCTACCTGTCTCTGTCTTCTTGCTTTTCTCTCTTTATTCAGTACGTACACCTGGGCTGCCAGCTGAGTGAGCAGGGCCATCATTGTCCTTGTCTTGTGATGCCCACGGTCTGGCTGCCTTCAAGGCCCTGGGACTGCCCAGCCTCACCCCAGCCCAGCCTCGCCCCAGCCCAGCCTTGCCCCAGCCCAGCCTTACCCCAGCCCAGCCTCACCCCAGCCCGGCCTCATGCCTCGGCCACACTGCATTTTGACTGTTTTGTACCCCAGCCCTGTTTTCAGCATATTACTACATTATATATGTTATTTCACAATAATTTATAATTTCAAATGAAATTATATTTTGCAGCTGAAAAGAGTAGAACTCAGTGAGGGTATTACTTCCCCTGCCACCCGGCCAATAAACACAAGGAGGCTTGGATTTGCAGCCAGAGCGCATGCTTTAGCCACTGGGACTTTTTCTGTTAGGCTTCCTGCTCACAATCAGGGACGTGACCTCCGAACTGGTTGCTTCTTCGTTGCCTGCTTGGTGGTAATTTCTGCCCTTGTGGTCATCAGCTGGGTCCCAGATAAGTGAAGTCACCAGGAAACTAGCTTCTAGGTAACCGAAGCGCCCCATACCTATGGGTTAGCAAGCTTGTGTTCATCTGGCCCCTTAGTCCATGCTCAGCCAAGTCACGGATTCCTGGGTGTCACTGGCGGATGGTCAGAGCGGTGAATGCCCAGCCCACAAAGGTCAAGACCCGCTGCCTGCTGGTGTCGGCAGAAAGCCCCTTGGAACTGGGGCCGGGAGGGCCAGGAAATGTTCAGTGAGCAGGTGTGAGGTTGGAAACCGGGGACGCGTCTGTGAGCACCAGTGTGCGGGGTCTGGGGTGCCATGCAGAGGCTCCTCATTTTGAGCGAGCGCGGGAAGTCCTTCGGTGGGCTCTGCCGTGTTGATCTGGGACGTGGGCCACCCATTCTGCGTCCGCACGCGACCCCACAGCTAACCTCTAAAGCAGGGGTGGTGCACTCTGCAGCCTGTGGGTCCCTGTCGTCCTGGCTGCCTTTGCCCTGCAGCTGGCTGACCGGGAGTCACGACCGGTGGCCTGGCCTGTGAAGCCAAAATTATTTACTTTCTCATTTTTTATGGAAAAAGTTGGCTGACCCTGCTCTCAACTATGACTCTGCCATTTTAAAAACACCTAATCCTTGAGATTGAGGAGGAAAAACCCATGATTTGTCTTCAGGGGTAGGGGTGAGGAGCAGAGTGCTCTTTGCCATTTCCTCTCACTTGGGGGAGGTCAGCCACCCTCCCAGACTCCTAACCATTGTCCAGAGATTGGGCACCGGAGGTTAATGGAATTGAAATATTCAAGGTTCCAGGGGTTCACCACCTTTACTATGTTAATTTCCTTGTGTGTTAGTTTACTGCAGCTGCTGTAACAAGCAACCACAAACTGGGTGACTTAGAGCAACAGAAATGTATTCCCTCAAAGTTCTGGAGGCCAGGAGTTCAAAATCAAGGTGCCTGCAAGGCTGCGCTCTCTCGGGAGGCTGGGAGTGAGGGGGCTGGGGGGATGGGGACCAGGGGGAGGGCAAGGATGGTTCATGGCTACAGGTGTTCCTGTGGCTGCATCATTGCAGCCTCTGCCTCTGCCATCACATGGCCTTCTCCCCTGTCTTCACCTCCTGCGTGCTTGCATGCTAAGTCACTTCAGTTGTGTCTGACTCTTTGCGACCCTATGGACTGTAGCCTGCCAGGCTCCCCTGTCCATGGGACTCTCCAGGCAAGACTACTGGAGTAGTTGCCATGCCTTTTTCCAGGGGATCTTTCTGACCCAGGGATTGAACCTGCATCTGTTATGTCTCCTGCACTGGCAGGCAGGTTCTTTACCACTAGCACCACCTGGGAAGCCCTCACCTCTTATGCAGTCTCTTATAAGGACATTTGTTAGTAGATTTAATGCCCACCCAGATAATTCAGAATCAGACCCCATCTCAAGATCTTTACTGTGATCACATCATTTGCAGAGACCCTTTTCCCCAGCAGAGGTCACATTCTCAGATTCCAGGTATTAGGATGTGGACACACAGGCGAGCAATGTAGCATGATGGTTGTGGGCACGGTGGGAGCTGGTGCGGAAGGCTGAGGTGTGACGTCGGGAAAGTTTTAGAAATGCTTTTGGCCTCCACTTCCTCATTGGCAGAATGCAGCATCCACAGACACAGGCTCGCCTGGCTGCCCTAGGAATGAAGTGAGAGGGTTGACTGCACCCCTGTAGGAGTGCAGTTGTTGTGAGGTCTTGCCCGGCCCTCACCCCCTCCCTCCTCTAGGCTGAAGTCCTGAGACTGGAGGCAGAGTCCGACCCCCTCCTTCTTTTCTCTCCGCAGCAGCCCACCCTTGCGCCCGCGACAACGGAGGCTGTTCTCACATCTGCATCGCCAAGGGCGATGGGACACCACGATGCTCATGCCCAGCCCACCTCGTGCTCCTGCAGAACCTGCTGACTTGTGGTGGTAGGTGTGACCTTGGCACTTTCTGTTGGGACACTGAACAGGGACCTGGTTCTCTGCCTGGCATTTTTTTAAAAAATCCAGAGTCCTTGTGGCATCCAGTGTTCAAAGCAGACTGTCTTGTTATTTGTCCTCTCTTCTAACACATGCATTTCAAGGCTATGAATTTCCCTCTAAGTACTGCTTTAGCTTCATCTGGCAAATTTTGATGTTGGATGGCATCACTGACTCAATGAACATGGGTGTGAGCAAGCTCCAGGAATTGGTGATGGACAGGGAAGCCTGGCTTGCTGCAGTCCATGGGGTCACAAAGAGTGGGACATGACTGAGCAACTGAACTGAACTGAACAAATTTTGATAAATTGTATTTTCATTTTCAGTTAGTTCAAATAGTTTTTAATTGTTCTCAATAATTCTTTGGCCCTTGTGTTATTTAGAAGTGTGTTATGTAACTTCCAAATAGTTGGGAATTTTCTATCTATTTTTCTGTTACTGATTTCTAGTTTAATGTCATTGTGGTCTAAGCATACACATATGATTTCTATCCTTTTAACTTTGTTCAGATGTTTTCTTCCCCAGCTTGTGGCCTGTCCTTGGTGAATACTCCTTATGAGCTTGAGAAGCTATGTCATGTGCTGTTGTTGGGTGGAGCGTTTCTATAAATGTCAGTTAGATCCAGTTGAGGAGCAGTGCTATTTAGGTTGTCTGTATCCTTCCTGACTGCTTGTGCTGTCAGTTACTGATGGAGGTGCTGAAATCCCCAATAATGGTTTTGTCTGATTTTTTCAGTAGTTCTGTCTTTTCCCCGCTTTCTACCCTTGACCCTGTTCTTTCCAAAGGCCTCATGGGGAGTGGTTAAGAATGTAAGCTTTAGGGTCAGCCAGACCTGGTTTCCAATACCAGCTTTGCCACTTCCCAGCTGAGTGACCCTGGGCTGCTCATTCACCTCTCTTGTCCTCCGCTTGCTTTTCTGTGAAATAGAGAAACTGAGAGCTTTTATCTGATGGGTTGTTATTAGTAACCGAGTGCTTTGCATGGCCCTGTGTGCACAGGAATGCCAGCTGCTACTAGTCGTGAGGATGGCAGTGGTAATAGAAAGGCTGAACCGTCACTGTCACCGCGATGAAAGTCATCCCCAGGGCTTCCTCTCCTCTTCCTGCAGGTCCTCCAGGTGACCCTGGGTGTGTTCTTCCTGTGCTCCTTTCCTCTCCTGTCCTCTGAGCTCCAGGGGGCCGGTCTTTGCCCTGCCCCTTTCCTTCTCACCCTCACCCTCATCATCCCCACACCTTGTCCCACACATGGCACATTTCAGGGAGCAGGACCACGGGCTTGTCTTTCTGGAGCTTTCTCCTGCCCCACCTCACCACTGTAAACCCCGGAGACCCTGGCCAAGAAGAGGGGGGCTGTTTGATGACTGTCCGCGGGTGGGGACACCTCAACTCTCCTGAGCTTGCCGGGGGCCTTTCCTGAGTCCCAGCCCCAGGGCCCACATGGCTTTGTGGCCTGAGAGTGGCTTTGCAGCTCACACAGACATCCAGACTGCCCTGGAGGAGACGGGGCCTAGGGAGAGAGCTGCCCCAAGCGCTCAGCTCTCCCCCGGACCCGAGCTCTGGGTTTCCCCACGGGAGGACATGCCCCTCTGTCACCCTTGCTCAGGGCCTAAGAGGCTTGTGTCCCCATCTCCATTCTTCCCTGGCCTCTTCTCTGGGGGCTCTCAGAAGGTCAGGGGCTCACGGAGGTCCCCAGGAGGTGCCATGGAGCCTCGTGCCTCATGCAGTGACCCAGACGGGCAGGGCGCGGCCTGCGATGCCAGGGTGTGCTCCGCAGCGGCCCAGCTGTGTGAGCCCAGCGCAGCCATGCGCTCGCGCACGCGCGCATACTCCCGCTCACATGTGCACGCGCACACTGCTACTTCTGCGAGGAACCGGTGATCCAGGCGGCGGGGTGCTTCTGTTTTAGGGACAAGGAAACGGTGGCCCTGGGAGGTTGAAGGTTCCTCGGGTTGCCCAGCTGCTGAGAGGAGCCTGGGTTCAACCCCACATCAGTGCGCGCGCGCTCGCTCACACACATACACACCCTGCCCCTCCAGGTCCTGGCTCTCCAGCTACATCTGCCAGGACTAGGGGCCCTTTGGGAAATCAGAGCCTGCCCCACACTGACCCTCTTCCTCCTGGCTGGACTGTGGGGGTGGGCGGGCAGTGGAAACAATGGTCAAAGGCCAGGGCCTTTGGTTGGAGTTCAGGAGTGGGGCATGGGCCACTGTCCACACACAGCTTTCCGTGGCCAGCGTCCCTGTGTGCCTTGGCAGGCAGCTCACCGTGCACACATCCGTCTTTGGCTCCTTTGTCCCCGGTGTGTCCTCTGTGGCCAAACGCAGTGGGAGCAGCGGGATTGTATTCATTTTTGTTCACATCTCTTCCCCCATCTCCCATCCCCATTCAGTCCAGTGTGGACCCTGTGGTTATGGGGGAGGCACATGGGTTTCAAATGTTGAAAGGCTTAGTACATCAAGAAATCAACACTTTTGTGAAATTGATGTGATGTCTTTTAATTTTTTTTTTGGCCCTCTGTGGCTTATGCGTCTTAGTTCCCCCCAGGGATTGAACCTTGGCTACATCAGTGAAAGGGCCCAAGTCCTAACTGCTGGATGACCAGGGAACTCCCAATACCTTTTTCCTTAATCAGATTTTATGGATATTGATGACTGTTCTTAAACTTGACATGGAGTTTGGGCTGATTTCCGGGCCTCCAGTTTTCTGTGAGTTTCCCGAAGAGGAGGGAGAGATGATGCAGGACCCCAGGGCAGGGGGCAGCCCAGGGCCCACGGGCTCCTCCTGAGTGTCTCTGGTGGCGCCCCGGCATCCATCATGCCCGTCTGTATCCAGGCCTCCAGGACAGTGCCCCTCCCCGAGCACTACTGTCCACACTTGGCCTGCACTAGAGCAGTGGACCCCGAGGGGGGAATGACTTACTTGGCCACTGGTAGGAGGTGGCCCCAGAGCTCCTGTCCTTCACCCTCTCAGCCCACCACCCTCCCACAACTCCCTCCACCAGGGAACCTTCGAACCCCCTCCACACTGACCCTGCTCCCCCTCGGTACCCTTACCGCCTGCCTTTCCTCAGCCCACCCTTCAGTGAAGGGCCTGGGTCCTCCACCAGCCTCCACCACCATGCCTGTGGGCTCTCTGGGCACTCACAGTGTTCTGGCCCCATTGCCCCAAATGTGTAATAGGTGTGGGTGTGGCCCCCTGGCTTTCTGACCCTTCTGCTTCCGGCGGGGGTGCAGTGGACACGCCGGTGTAGCCAGGCCCTGCACACACACCCTATGCTTTGGGTCGACAGCTTCATGGCCTACTTGGGGCTGGAACTGGGAAGGCAGACAGGAAGCAGGGCAGTGGAGACGAGGTGGATACAGCATGTATGAACTGACCGTATTCCCCGCTCTGAAACTCAGACGTGCTTCTCCCAGCTTTTGCCCGAAAAAGCCGGGCGCCCATGATGGTCTTTCTCTGCTTCGCAGAGCCTCCCACGTGCTCCCCCGACCAGTTCGCCTGCGCTACTGGGGAGATCGACTGCATCCCCGGGGCCTGGCGCTGTGACGGCTTCCCCGAGTGTGACGACCAGAGCGATGAGGAGGGCTGCCCAGTATGCTCGGCCGCGCAGTTCCCCTGTGCGCGGGGCCAGTGCGTGGACCTGCGGCTGCGCTGTGATGGCGAGGCGGACTGCCAGGACCGCTCGGATGAGGCGGACTGCGACGGTGAGGCCCCGCCCCGCCCCGCCCCCAACAAGGTCCCGCCCCGCCCCCAACAAGGTCCCGCCCCCGTGTGGCCCCGCCCATCCCTAGGGCGTCCCCTTGGCCTCCTGGAGCGTGGGCTTTATCCGGCCCAAAGGTCCGTCAGCTTGGGAAGGAAAAAATGTTAGTTACAGGCCCCCTGAAGGCTCCTGCCGTCTGCCCTACCAGTTTGGCATGAAGGTGGGCTATGAGAATCTGTCTTGCCTTCCCTCATTCAGTCAAGAATTTTACGGAAATCCCAAGACAAATGCGTTAGTCGGCTAGCTTTCCATGGTTTACACTCTGGTTAATTCCCATCCCCAAAGGCAGTACCAACGAGTCTGTGGGATAATGCTTACTTCTGGGTGATTTCTAGCATCCCACTGAACCAGGAGTTACAGAGAGATTTGTCTGGTCAGCCTGGGTCCACTCTGACCAGCAGGATTTTCCTTTAGGCCGTGATGGTGAAACAAATGTTTGTGCTCCCTCTGAGTTTTTCCTTTTATAAATAAATGACCTTCTCGGTTGGTTCCGGCCACATATTGTCAGCACCTCGGCCGCGTGCTGACTGCTACTGAGCTAGCTGTTAATAGGTCTTTCTAGAGGCTACCCCCACAGCCACTGGGTCCTGTACTTGGATAGCTCAGGTTTTATCTGTTCCCTGCCGGCTCCTGATAAGCAGCCATGCTGTGGAAGATGAAGGCCTGGGGGTCATTCCCCAAATGTTTTTATAAAGCTAGTCGTAAAGTCTTTACAGCTCATAGACCCTTTGAGAACTTGATGGAGACTAGACCAGGGATTAGCACACTGTGGCCTAAGGGTTAAATCCAGGCCACCACCTATTTTGGTAATAAAGTTTTGGGTGCATGCTACATCACCTCAGTCATGTCTGACTCTTTGGGACCCCATCAACTGTAGCCCACCAGGTTCCTCTGTCCATGGGATTCTCCAGGCAAGAATACTGGAGTGAATTGCCATGCCCTTCTCCAGGGGATCTTCCTGACCCCGGGATCGAACTCCTGTCTCTTATGTCTCCTGCATTGCAGGCAGATTCTTTACCATCTGAGACACCGGGGTAAGTTGGTATTCTTTACCAACTTAGCTGCCTATGTTTTATTGGGACACAGCTAGGCTCGTTCATTTACATATTGTCTTGCCTGAAAACAGCAGAGTTGAGTAGTTACTGCAGAGACCTATCTGTCTCTTTACAGAGGAGTTTTCTGAGCCCTGCCTTACGCTGTTGGCCCCAGCTCGGCCTGGTGGCCAAGATCTCGGCGGGTGGCAGGAGCTCTTATTAGGAACCACTGCCCCCACTCCTCCTGCTGTGAGTTTCTCCTGGTGGAAGGAAGCCCTGGGAGAACAGCAGGCCCTGGTGCAGGCTCTGGGTTCCACCCTCCGTTTCAGAAGCTTCCTCTCCTGCTCGGTGACCAGGAGATCTGCCCACTCGTTGCACCGAGTGCAGACAAGGGTTCCTTGTCTCCAGTTTCGAGCCTGGGGCGCCTGGGCTGGGGCAGGTGGGGAGCGTAGACAGGAAGTACTGGGGGCAGGTGCCCGGCGAATGCCCTGGCAGCTCCCTTCCTCACAGGGCAGGCGCCCTTTCCAGGTCAGCAGGGAAGCCGCCGCAGCTACGGTACCCAGCCTTTCTCTTCCTCTTCCTCTTCCTCTTCCTCTTCCCCTGAGAGCCTGAGAGCTGCATCAGTTGCTTGCGTGGCCAGCCTCTGCCTTTCCGGTTGAGCTCTGCCCCCGCTTCCTGACCCCCAGAGCCCTGTGGGCGCGTCCGCTGTTCTCTGCCCAGCCTGGTTAGGAGCCTGGCTCCTCTGGGCTGTCCACTGATTGACTCTCACCTCCCCATGACCTGGGAGAGAGCCTGGGCTCCGGCTGTGGGAGGTCTGGTGCTTTGCAAGCCTGACCAGTGGTAGGATCCTGGTGAATAATTACCTCCCTGGGTCGTTGAGGTCTCTTCCCTGCCAGCCCGCCCCCAGCATTTCACAGGCCTTGAAAGGGGGGTGGTCATCGAGGGCAGGGTGAAGACTGGTTTGGCCAGAACCATGCCCCGACCTGGTCCTCGAAGGGGTCCCTTTGTCTGCCCTGCATTTGGATCCCAGACCTCTGCCGCTGGGCCTGGGGTCGCGGGGCTGGGTGCACCTCTTGCTGGTCATCTGCTTAGTGCTCCTGGCTGCGTCATGCCCTCCAGCCTCTCTGAACGCAAGGCCCCTCCTTGCAGCCGTCTGCCTGCCCAACCAGTTCCGCTGTGCCAGTGGCCAGTGCGTCCTCATCAAACAGCAGTGCGATTCCTTTCCGGACTGCGTCGACGGCTCCGACGAACTCATGTGCGGTGAGCTGGCTTCCTGCAGAGGGCAGGGGCGGGGGGCGGGGTCACCCTGTGCTGGGCTTCTGTTCCAGGACTGTGGGGAGGAAATGGTGAGGACTAAGGAGGCTGGAGGTCGGGAGTATCGGGCCTTGGTGGGGGAGTCAGGGAAGCCTTCCTGGAGGTGGAGACAGCCGTGAGGAGGGAGAGCTAAGGGGCATTTTAGCTGGGACAGAGGCACCGAAGCAGGCCCCCTTTGGAGAAGGCAGAGGTGGGTGGGGCTGACTGGTGGGCCGGGCCTGAGCGGCAGGCAGAGGCAGCATGTCTCTGCCCAGAGACCTCACTCAGCAGCGTCTGCCAGACAAGATCACCTGGTGGAATAGGGGCTGGGTCCCTTCCCTGGCAGCCTGCAGTCTGGCTGAGGAGGAGCCGTGTGTGGTGGTGAGCAGAAACACACATGCGCACGCACACATGCACACATATGTACACGCACATGCTGCAGGCCCCTTGAATGGCATGGTCTGTACAGTCAGGGGTATAGGGGTACAGAGGATGTGAAATGACGGCAGTCAGAGAGGACTTCCTGGAGGCAGTGGCTTTTGAAAGGCTGTCGGATTCAGACAGGAAGGGAGCTGGATTCCCTGGAAGTGGGGATGTGTCCATGCATCTGGGGATGTGGCCTCTTTGTTCATGGCAGAAGGACCAGGGTTGAGAGCTCTGACTGCAAGATAGAGATGACTTATGAATGGGGAAGAAGGAGGGGTCCCCAGGGGACTCACTGAGCACTTTCGTACCCTCCCATCAACCTAGGGCAGGCCCCTCAGCTACCACCTCAGGGGTGAGGTCTGGGGTCAGAGGGCAGCAGTGGGGGTCTGAGCCCTGCTCTTCTGGTGGGCAGGTGTCCACGCTGACCGTGTCTGTCTTCAGCCTCCTGTGTGACTGTGGCCCCAGTCATTGGGGTGATTTTTATCCATAGTCAGGCCTCCTCGCTGGAGCCAGCAGCTTTCCTCCCTTTCTTTGGGGGGTTTGGCCAGCTGGAGGGAACGGAGTTGACTGTCCCTAGAACCGTTGTGCCGACCTGATGGGGAAGTGAGTGTTCTTTGGACAAGGTTGAGTCTAGAGCCCAGACCGGGAAGCTCCAGGTCAGGGGCGTGAATAGGAGGAGGCTGCTTTGGAGGAGTCGCTGGTGAGGGCCTGGGGGCGGTGGGAGAGCTCAGTCTGGCTGAGGAGGGGCAGGAGGCCGCTGTGGGCAGTCTGGAGGGGGCAAGCCCTTCTGGGGTGCTGCCCCGGCCCCCCAGCAGCTCCACCAGTGGGTGCTGGGCTGGGGTGAGCACGAGCCCTCCAGGGCACACAGCGCCTGCCCCCCCGCAGGAGACCCGCCCCGTTTGGGTTGACGTCCACTGTCTCTCCCTGCCCGGCCTCCGGCAGAAATCACCAAGCTGCCCGCGGACGACGGCCCGGCCCACAGCAGCGCCATCGGGCCGGTCATCGGCATCATCCTGTCGCTCTTCATCATGGGCGGGGTCTACTTCGTGTGCCAGCGCGTGGTGTGCCAGCGCTACGCCGGCGCCAGCGGGCCCTTCCCACACGAGTACGTCAGCGGGACCCCCCACGTGCCCCTCAACTTCATTGCCCCCGGCGGCTCCCAGCACGGTCCCTTCACCGGTGAGGAGCGAGCCTGAGCCCCGCGAGGGCCCTGGAGGCGGTGGGGAGGGCGGTCAGGGCGGGCTGCTGGGCGAGGGGGTCAGAAATGCTCTTTGGACTTGACCTGAGCTCGTCTGAGTCGCCCACTGGGGACACGCGTCACGTGGGGCTTCCTTTCCTGAGCTTGGGTCTCCTGGGCAGAGGGGCTGGAGAAAGCGCGCCTGGCCCCTGACCAGGCCTTGCCCGCCCCGCCCCCCGCCCCCGTCCCACAGGCATTTCGTGCGGCAAGTCCATGATGAGCTCCGTGAGCCTGATGGGCGGCCGGGCCGGGGTGCCCCTCTATGACCGGAACCACGTCACCGGGGCCTCGTCCAGCAGCTCGTCCAGCACCAAGGCTACACTGTACCCGCCGGTGAGTGGGGGGCAGAAGGAAGCCCGCTGGCATGGGGTCCCCAACCCATGACATCAGAGTTTCTAGAATTACCATCCAGCCGTTCCATCCCTTAAGATGGTGGATGCATTCACTCACCTCCCGGTCCTGACCTGTAGTTTTTTTCCTTTCTCTTCTGTTATTGGAGTGGAATTGCTTTACCGTGTTCTGTTCATCTCTGCTGTACCACGAAGTGAATCATCTGTGTGTACACATATTCCCTCCTTCTTGGACCTCCCTCCCACCCTCTGGGTTTTCTGTTTAGAAAAGAGCACTCCCTGTTTATTGTGAATAATCCAGAAGTCACATGACATCTAAAAAGGGGAAGTTGCACCCATAATCCCCCCTCCCAGGGGCGTCCTCGCGTCTGGGTGGCAGTTCTTATTCCGAGGGCCTCCCCCATCCGCGGGGCCTGTCTGGATGGACGTGAGCGTCTCTTCCGTATCCCCACCAGAAACACCCTATTTTCCTGCCTTAAGGCCTTGCTGGTTCCCAGAAAGTAGCTGGATTGTTTTCTAAGGACAGGCACTCATGGGGTGACTTTCGTGCTGACTTTTGCTTCCTGGAGTTTCCGGCAGCCCAAGTGGGGTGTGGGCTGGCTCCAGGCCACACCCTAGAAGGAAATGATTGTAGAGGGTGACACTCTGAAGCCCTTAGTGTCCAGGTCCCGCTGCAGGATCCCGAGGGGGACCTTCTCCTCCATGCTGGCTGGGAAAGCCCCCCCATTGCCAGGACCATGGCCCTGGGGAAACTGGGTGAGCTTGATGCATGGACGTGAATCTGGGGGTATGTGTCAGGTTCTGACTTCACCTGGTTCTCTGCTTCTTAATTCTTCGCAACCTGACTCCCTGTGATAGAATACTCTTCTGAGGTGAAGATGGCCCCTTGAACTTTCTCTGGGGGGTCCCAGCGAGCGCCACCCACCAGGATGGGGCCTGCCCGCCCTTCTGAGTGTCCCCCACATCCAGGAGGTTGTTGCCCTTCCTTATCGCACCTGATCCTGGCAGGGTCTAGGAAGGAGGAGGCAGTGGGGGTTATTATCCTGGGTCCAAAGGATTCGGTCCGAGTCTCCTGGAGGCCTCAGGGCTGGGCTGTTTAGGGGAGGGGGAAGCAAGGAGTCAAGAGACTGGAGTTGAAGAACCCCCCCTCCCCCCACTGTTCTTGTCCTTCCTGCTCCTATCGTCACCTGACCTTCGGATGTTCCATGTAACCAGCTAGAAACCCCAAGAACCCGTGTGAGACTGAGCTGACTCCAGAACAGCTCCCTGCCTGCCCCTTCCCCCCTCCCCCGACATGGACACCAGGATGCTTGCAGCCTCTGGGGAAGCTGGGAGCTGGGGGGATCGCACTTTGCAGCAAGAGATGACAGTGACCACCAGCAGTTTTTTACAATGGCTTTATTGAGATATAGTTCACACACCATACAATCCACCCACTTAAAGTGTACAAGTCCCTGGGTTTTAGTATATTCACAGAGTTGTGCAGTCATCACCGTGGTTAAATTTAGAACATTTCATCATCCCCAAAAGAAACCCTGCGTGGAGCCAGCTGTTTAAAAATTAACTACGTTGCTTTGAATCAGTAATATATGTTCATGGTGCAGAATTCAAAGGGCACAGTGAACAGAGGGCCCAGCCTTTACCGTGACCAGTTCATCCCTCCCCAAGGGTGCAGCCTGTGCGGAGTTTATTATGTGTCCTCCCAGAGGAAATCTGTGCGTAAGCGAGTATACGAGAGTGCGGACTTTATCTTCCCAGCAAAGAGAGTAATTTTTTTTCTTTAATTTTGGAGCTAATTGTAGCTCCAATTTGGAGCTAATTATCTGTAGTTGTAAAATATAATACAGAATGGTCCCATCTCCCTTTCACCAGTTTTCTGCACTGGTAACATCTTACGTAACTATGGTTGTCTTAGCACATGCGTGCTGCTTGTAACAAAAATACCATAGACTGGGCAGCTTAAACTACACACATTTGCTTCTCACAATTCTAGAGGCTGGGACGTTAAAGATCAAGGTTCTGGTTTCTCCCTGTTGAAAGCCCAATTCTTGGTTCATAGTGGCTGTCTTGTCCGTACATGGTAGAAGGCACGAGGGAGCTCTCTGAGGTCTTTTTAAAATTAAAAAAAAATTTTTTTGGCCATGTCTTGTGGATCTTAGTTCCCTGACCAGTTCCCTGACCAAAGGTCAAACCTGCAACCTCCTGCAGTAGAAGTGTGGAGTCTCAACTACTGGGCCACCAGGGAAGCCCCCAGGGTCTGTTTCTTAAGGATACTTATTCCATCCCTGAGGGTCCCACTCTTAAACCATCATGTTGGAGATTAGGTTTCAGTATATGAATTTGGGGGAGACCCAGACAATAAGTCTACAACAATAATACAATATCATAACCAGTGCATTGATACAATTCCCTTTGACTTTATTTAGAGTTCACCAATTTTATATATGCAGTTTTTAAAGACAACTTCTAAAAAACCTATTTTTATTTGCTTGTTTATTTGGCTGCTCTGGGTCTTAGTTATCATAGGGTCTTTAATCACAGCATGTGAACCTTTCGTTGTGGCATGTGTATATAGTTCCCTGATCAGGGATCGAACCCAGGCCCCCAGCATTAGGAACGTGGGGTCTTAGCCACTGGACCACCAGTTAGGTCCCAAAGACAGCTTTTTATTTTTAGAGCAATTTTAGATCTATAGCAAAATTGGGAGGAAAGTTAGGAGACTTCCCAAATCCCCCCTCCGTCCATGATCAACCTCCTGTACCAGAGTGGGACGCTGGTTGCAACCCATGAACCTGCATCCAGAGGCCACAGTGTATGTCTGAGCTCACTCTTGGTGGTTTGGATTCTTGGTTGAATTCTGTGGGTTTGGACGAATGTATAATGACATGTATCCACCATTAGCATCTCGTACAATGTAGTTTCACATGTACTTTTTAAAACCCGCATGATAGCATCTGAAGGTAATGGTAGCTCCTCTCTCAGCCTCACTTTTTTTTTCTAAATGAATTTATCTATTATAGTTGGAGGCTAATTACTTTACAATATTGGGTGGTTTTTTGCCATACATTGACATGAATCAGCCACGGGTGTACATGTGTACCCCCGTCCCAAACCCCGCTCCCACCTCCCTCCCCATCCCATCCCTCAGGGCGTTCCCAGTACACCGGCCCTGAGTGCCCTGTTTCACACGCCGAACTTGGACTGGCGATCTGTTTCACATATGGTAATAGACATGTTTCAATGCTGTTCTCTCAAATCACCCCACCCTCGCCTTCTCCCACAGAGTCCAAAAGTCTGTTCTCTATACCTGTGTCTCTTTTGGTGTCTCACATACAGGGTCGTCGTTACCATCTTTCTAAGTTCCATACATATGCGTTAATATACTGTGCTGGTGTTTTTCCCTCTGACTTACTTCACCCTGCATAGCAGGCTGCAGTGCCATCCGCCTCGTTAGAGCTGACTCAGCCTCCCTTTTTGCTGCTGAGGCTCAGTGAAGGGCTGGCCTTTACCCAGCACTTCGGAGGAACACCCTGCCCGTGTGCTGCATCACCCCGACTCCAGAAGGGGGCGCTACCCCCACCCTACTTCGCAATGAGGAGGCGGAGGGACTGAGTGGCCACCCCCCCACCCAGGGCCATTCTGCCCCGGGGGACCACTCCCCGCCAGGTCCCTCCTGCATCCTGAAGTTTGTTTTCCTTCTTGGGCAGCGCAAGCCCCCTTCTTGGTGACTGGACAGCGCCCTTTGTTGGGGTGTGGCTGGGCCACACCAGTGGGTGTCTAGTCACCCCCGCATCTTGTTACCCCAACAGCAATGCTCAGAACTCCTGCAGTTTCCTTAATTAGGGGAGACGCCGGAAGATGACCTGTACCTACGGCTGAAGGTCATCTTGCCCTTTCTTGCCAAGGTGGGGGGGTCCTCCAGAGATGACAGTCCCTCTTCCCACCAGCACAGGGCAACACCGGCATGACTGTCCCTCTCACCCGCCTCAGGTCCAATTTAGGGTAAAAATGGTATGGCAGTGTAATTTATATTTCACTTATTACAAATGACGTCAAACATCTTTTTGTATGGTTAATAACCTTTGTAGTTTTATTTTCTCGGAAAGGTATGTTTATGTCCTTTTTCTATGGGGTTGTTGGTTTTGTTGGCTTTTTAAAAATCCGTTTGTAAGGGCTCTTTGGGTTTCCCAGGTGGCGTCAGAGGTAAGGAATGCCACTGCCAAAGTAAGAGACGCAAGAGATGTGGGTTCAGTCCCTGGGTCGGGAAGATCCCCTGGAAATGGCAGCCGGCTCCAGTGTTCTTGTCTGGAAAAATTCAGTGGACGGAGGAGCCTGGTGCGTTACAGTCCGCAGGGTTGCAGTCAGACGTGCCTCAGTGACTGAGCACAGTGCAAGAAATACCGATGGATTAAAAGAATTAGCCTGGGGTATGGGTCGAAAATATTTTTCCTAGCTTTTGGTCTTTTGATTTGGTTTATGTTGTGCTTTGCCCTTTATACTATGAAATTAAGTCTGGAGGGGTTTTGGTCATGCCCAGAAAGATTTTCCCTCTTCATAAAAAATAGTTTCTTTCCATGTTCTCTTAATGTTCTCAAGATTTCATGTTTGTATTTAAAACTTGCCCTTGGAATGTAATTAGAAGGTCTGGGTGAGTCTGGAGGTACTGACTGTTTCTGCGCTGATGGCTTCCAGGCAGCTTTTATGAGTTGAGGTCCAATCAGTAGACAGAAACCATATGGGGATTTGAAC
This sequence comes from Odocoileus virginianus, assembly GCF_023699985.2. Lineage (NCBI taxonomy): Eukaryota > Metazoa > Chordata > Mammalia > Artiodactyla > Cervidae > Odocoileus > Odocoileus virginianus. The sequence continues at coordinate 39,722,950 of NC_069701.1, forward strand.
AGAGAAAGTTTAATACATTATTAGCAGGGATTGGAATTCCAGGGAGTTCACCAGTGAGAGGTAAAGAGGACTCTTTAGAACACAGGGAAAGCAGATTATCTGGGAGGGAGTGACGGGGAAGAGCCCCCAGCTACCACCAGAAGATAAAGAAGTGGCCGAGGTGCTGCACCAATAGAACTTGCTAGAGATCTGCCTACTGCCCTACTGGGAAGACTTCCCCACAACCCTTCCTTGACCTTCGCCTCCCCCGCGCCCTGGGGGAGGTAGCTCTGACAGCCAGCAGGGAGGGGATTATGGGCAGGATCCCAAAGCTCCTTGGAGGCGGAAGTGAAGAGGAGCCAGGTCTGGTCAAGTTCAAGGGCAGATGCAGAAAAAGCCCCCCCCCCCCAACCTGGGGTGAGGGGTAGCGGGGGGCTAGGCCCTTTCTGCTGGCGGTGCTCCCTGACTGGTTTCTGCTCCCCTCTTCCCCCCAGCTGTACCTTCCCAGCTTTGGGGTCAAATCCTGAGCATCCCCAGGCTGGCTGTTTGGGCTGAAGAGGACCCTTCCCCCAGAAGAAGGAGAGGGGTCCATGTGGTTCCCGAAGGGCAGGGGAAGGGCCTGGGCCTTTCCTGTAGGTTATTCACCAAGTGTCAGGACCACCTTAGGAAGCAAGTCTTAACTTTTTTGTTTCTTTTTTAAATTTTTCTTTCTTGGCTTCGCTCTGAGGCATGTGGGATCTTAGTTCCCTGATCAGGGATTGAACCCAACACTTCCTGCATTGGAAGCACAGAGTCCTAACCACTGGACCACCAGGGAAGTCCCTAGCCCCATTTTAGAGATGAAGCTACTGAGGCCTCAGAAGGGGAAATCCCTCACCAGGGAGCCTGCTGCAGCTGGGAGGTGCTACAAAGGACTCGGTCCACATCTTCCCGGAGACAGGCTGTGCCCTGTCTACCACCCCAGGGACCTGGGGTGTCTGTCCTTCAGGGCACACGCGCAGTGATAGCCCTCTGCCCACTGTGCCCCCTGCAGGGAAAGCTGGCAGGAGGTGGGTGGAGGGGGGCGGGGAAGTGCAGACCGGCGGTGTCTGGGCCCCCGGGTCCCACGGCCCCCCTTGTGGGGCCCCTCGTGTGCTGCCTGGCTCTGAAGGACACATGCTTGGGGGGAAGAGTTGTGTCTTTAGCACCACAGTTTGGGGGCAGTATAGTCCTTTGAGAAAGGGGCACCCTTTCCTGGTTTGTTGAGACGCTGGCCAGGCGGGCAGCTAGGCAGTAGCCCCTCCCTGATGGGTGGACCCCCCTGCGTCTTCAGGGTTCCCCCAGGAGTGTTTGGAATAAGGAGTGAATTATAGAGATTAGACTTTTGTACCACGTGGAAGGAGATGGGGAAGTAAAAGTCCCAGAGGAACCGCGCCAGACGCTCTGAGGCCCAGCAACACGCCCAGGCCAGTAGGGACACCTCCCCGCTGGTGACCGGGGTGCAGGACCCGTCGGGGACCTGAACGCGCTGGTCTGGGGTCACCGCTGGTCAGCGGGGCGGCCCCGGCGGCCACCCTGCTCTGCCCCCACCCCGCGTGCCCACCCGCAGACCACGGCTGCCGCTTCGCCCCCCAGACCAGGAGGGGTCGTGGGAGGAGACAAGGCGGGCGGGGTTGGCGGGGACCGCGGTCTCCGGGGCGCGTGTGACCTCGCTTGGCCTTCCCTCAGATCTTGAACCCGCCGCCGTCCCCCGCCACGGACCCCTCCCTGTACAACGTGGATGTGTTCTACTCTTCCAACATTCCCGCCGCCGCCAGGCCGTACAGGTACGGAGCTCCCCGCGGTCCCGCGCCTGGCCCCCATTCCCGAGCGAGGCAGCGTGGAGGGGTCGGCGCAGCGCGGGGCGCGCTGAGGTCAGAAAGCACCCGGAACCCGCGGGTGGGAGCCCTGGGGGTCTTTGGAAGCCACCGGGGGTCCCCACCGCGGCTGGCCGGGTCCCCGAGGGCTCTGCGCTCAGACGGTGCTCGAATCCGGCTCCGGGACCGCGGAGGGGCAGCTACCCCCCGCTGCCTCCCCCAGCAAGGAGAGGGCGAGGCCGGCGTTCGACGGGGCGATCCTTCCTCCTTCCTCCCGGCGCAGGCCTGCTACAGGGGACGTCGGGTCCGGCTCCGCTGTCCAGCGGCGGGTCCGAGCCAGGCTGGGCGAGCGGAACCTGCTGAGCTTCAACCACCCGGTGGTCTCAGCTCACAGGGCCCACTCCGCCCTGGCCGGGCTACCTGACGGAGCACGTGGAGGCTGGGCCCCGCTAGGCTGGCCCCGCCGCCCGCGTGTAGAGAGCCGGGATGTGGGGGTGCTGGGGGAGGCGCTTCGTGGTCCTGGAGCCGCGGAGCCGCGGACCCTCGGAGAGCGGCGCCGCCCGCCCTCTGGTGGCCGTGTGGGGGACTCCGGGCCTGGAAGGGGAGCCCGCCGATACGGGAGGCCCAGCTCTGGACCGGTGGTCACTGCTCCGGACCGGTGGTCACTGCTCCGGACCGGTGGTCACTGCTCTTGACCGGTGGCCACTGCTCCGGACCGGTGGCCACTGCTCCGGACCGGTGGCCACTGCTCCGGACCGGTGGTCACTGCTCCGGACCGGTGGTCACTTCTCTTGACCGGTGGTCACTGCTCCGGACCGGTGGTCACTGCTCTTGACCGGTGGTCACTGCTCCGGACCGGTGGTCACTGCTCTTGACCGGTGGTCACTGCTCCGGACAGGTGGTCACTGCCCCGGACCGGTGGTCACTGCTCTGGTCAGGAACCTGCTGTGGCTCCCCAGCGCCTCAGCGTCACAGCCTGTCCCCAGGGTCACGTCCACTCCGGCAGGCCAGCCCCCTCAGCCTCCAGGCTGCTTTGCTCGCCTGTCCTCATTCTGGGCCTGCCTCCAGTACCTGTCCCCTCCGCGCTGTCTCTTGGGCTCCTGCTTGCTCCCAGGGCCCCACGTGGGGTGTCCTCCTGCTGCACCTTCCTCAGCGACGGGCCCTTTGGAGCCGGCTCTCCCTTCCTGCCCACAGTGAGCCCAGGCCACAGGGCGATGGTCACGGGGGTCATCAGGAGACATCTCCGGGATCAAGATGGGACTGGCTGGTCTCCACTGTTTACAGCAATGATACAAATGGGGATAGCCGTCGAGCACTTTCTGATGTCGGGCACTGTTTCTAGCATGTTCCATGCAGAATCTCAGTTTAATCCTCACAAGCCGCTTTTGAAACGGATACCGTTTCAGGCTTCCCATTTTATTAAGGAGAAAAGGAAGCTCAGAGAGGTTAAGTAAGTTTAGCCCCAAGTGGGCTCTGGGGGCCTCGTTCTCCATAAAGCTGACCTTGGCCCGGGACTGCAGTCGTGGCCAGGGCCCGGACTTGGCAGCCTGCAAGGTAAGTGCAGGCGCGCCCACCTTAGAGGTGGTACCGTGGAGGCTCAGAGGGGCCCAGGGACCGATGGACGTGCAGGCGGGCCACTCTGAAGGCAGACTCCCTTTGCCTGTATCCCCTCCAGGCCCTACATCATCCGCGGCGTGGCGCCCCCGACCACGCCCTGCAGCACGGACGTGTGCGACAGTGATTACAGCGCCAGCCGCTGGAAGGCCAGCAAATACTACCTGGATCTGAACTCGGACTCAGACCCCTACCCGCCTCCGCCCACGCCCCACAGCCAGTACCTGTCGGCGGAGGACAGCTGCCCGCCGTCGCCCGCCACGGAGAGAAGCTACTTCCACCTCTTCCCGCCCCCGCCATCCCCCTGCACGGACTCCTCCTGACCTTGGCCGGGCCACCCCGGCCTCTCAGCACCCCTGTACATAGTTTTAAATATGAACAAAGAAAAAAATATATTTTATGATTTAAAAAAATAAATATAGTTGGGATTTTAAAAACAGGAGAAATGTGAACAGTGATGGGGTGGGCAGGACAGGGAAAAACTTTGTACAATGGAGAAAATATTTATAAACCTAATTTTTTAAAACATCATTGCCATTCTTTCATGCCACGTGTGTGCGGGAGCTGCGTGTCCCCGAGGAGTGAACAACCCACCCTGGGCAGCTGTTGGAGTCCTGCCCTTATCCTGCTGGGCTCCTGGGTGCGGGCATCTCATCTTCAGGCTTCCCCGCGGAGGGGCGAGACCTCTGGGAAGAGGCCTGCGGGTGGGTCAGCTTTGTGGATGGCTGACTCGTGCGCGACTTGATGTTTGACTTTATGCTCTGCGATTGCTGTCCTGAAATTCTAGATAATTTGGAAGACTGAGGCCCTGCATTTTCATTTGGCCTTGGGCTCTGCAGGTTATATACCTGGGCTTCGGGCTATTCCCGGGCTGGTCCCTCCTACTGTCTGACCTGTGTGTGCCAGCTCAGGGCTGCTACTGCCCATCAAGACACACCCACCCCACCTGGTGGTCCAGTGGTTAGGACTCAGCGCTTTTACTGCCCAAGGCCTTGGTCCAATCCTGGTTGGGAAACTAAGATCCTGCAAGCTGCACGGTGTGGCCAAAAAAAACAAAAAACAAAAAACCAGCGCTGGAGATCCTGCCATCTGTGTTGACCTAGTAGATGGTGCTGCCAAGCCACACTTGCCCCGGGTGGGGGAGGGAGACCCCAGCCCTCCTGCTCTCCCTGGCCCCCTGCATGCCCATCTCTGCGGACGGGCTGCGGACAGCCCAGCTCTCACCGAGACGGTCCATACACGCTCCCTAAGGCCTGGCCTGTGCCCACCCAGGTGGTACTGGAGGAGACATGGGTTAGCCTGGTCCCTGCCCTGGGGGCTCCAGGCTGTGAGAGTCGTGTGTTGTGGGCAGGCTAGGCTGTTCTGGGGCCAGGTAGGAAGAACCACCTTTGCAGGGTTGGGAGGAAGGAAAAGGCAACAGCCAGGAAGGGCCTGACCCTCGGGGAGGTGGGTGGGAGGTCAGGGGGGAATCGGAGCGGTGCTGGTGCGCCCTCCACCAGAGTCTCAATGCACAAAGACCCGGAAGAAGACTGCACTCCTGATCCCCAAGGCCTGGAGACGGGTGACAGCCGACAGGAGGGAGTCTGGTGGGGTGAGGATGGAGTGGCCGTGAGGGCTCCAACTGTGGGCCCAGGGGTCAGAGCTGGGACGGGCCTGGCTTCTTGGGACCGATCTTTTTTTTTTTAAATGTTTGGCTCTGCTGGGTCTTTGTTGCTTCGAGGGCTTTTCTCTCGTTGCAGGGAGGGGGCCACTCTCCAGTCGCAATGCACGGGCTTATTGCAGTGGCTTCTCTTGTGGAGCACAGGCTCCAGAGCATAGGCTCAGTAGTTGTGGCACACGGGCTTAATTGCTCTGCAGCGTATGGGATCTTCCTGGACTGGGGATCGAACCCGTGTCTCCAGCATTGGCAGCTGGATTCTTTACCACTGAGCCACCAGGGAAGCCCTGGGACAGACTTTTGAGGAGCCTCCCTTGAGCCCTGATTGCCTGTGAGTCCCCCCGAGGTCAAGGCCCAGCCTTGACGGCGGCAGACACAGATGGGCTTGCTGGTGCCACCGCTGCTGCGACCTCAAGAACAGATGCTGGGGATGGGGTGACCGGTCGGTGGTGCACACGAACTATGAGAGTGGGCGACCCCGTCCTGAGTGTTGATTGGGGGTGGGGTCCATGCTCAAGGCCCCTTTGAAATTTATTTTTACTTACAGGAAATGGCAACCCACTCCAGTATTCCTGCCTGGAGAATCCCATGGACAAAGGAGCCTGGGGGGCTACAGTTCATGGGGTTGCAAAGAGTCAGGCTTGACTGAAGCGACTTAACATGCATGCATTTATTTGACTGTGCTGGGTCTTAGGTGTAGCATGTGGGATCAGTTCAATCGTTCCCTGATCAGGGATTGAACCCAGGCTCCCCACATTGGGAGTGTGGCGTCTTAGCCACTGGACCAGCGGGAAAGCCCCAAGGCTGCTTTGCAGACCACAGGGGTCGGATCTGCTTCTGCCGGAAAAGCTGCGTCTCTTATCCACTCCGTCCAGCTGCTCCATCTGTCAAGGAAGGGTGCAGTCGCCTGCCCCCTGGGACTAGAGTAAGGCTTCTGTGAGATAAGCCTCGCCCAGTCGGGGCCTGGCAAGTGGCAGGTCCTCAGTAATCAGCGAGGTGACATACTCGCTCAAGGTCGCAGCACTAAGGACCAGCAGGACGAGGGTGCACCTCACTCCCAGGCCCAAGTCGGGATCTCCTGCCCACAGAGCTGCCTGCGGAGGCTCAGGACTCCTAACACTTGGCCCCGCACCCTGCAGTGCTCATTAAAGCTCCTGTCTTCATGCAGGCGGGGCTTCCCAGGTGGCGCTAGTGGTCAAGAAACTGCCTGCTAATGCAGGAGACTTAAGAGATGTGTGTTTGATCCCTGGGTCGGGAAGATCCCCTGGAGGAGGGCATGGCAACCCACTCCAGTATTCTTGCCTGGAGAACGCCAGGGATGGGAGCCTGGTGGGCTGCCGTCTCTGGGGTTGCACAGAGTCGGACACGTCTGAAATGACTTAGCATGGCAATGCAGGCGGCCAGTGGGGGAGGGGGGAGCGGCTGCATCATGGGGGAGACCCCCCTCTCCTGCCCTCCCTCTCCCTTGGGCAGCCAGGGATCTGGCGGCAGGGTCGGGGTGGCGGGAGTGGCTGGGCTGTGTGCACTGACAGAAGGGTCGAACCACCCTCTGAGGTCCTCCCCTCCCTTGCCTGCAGGCCCCTGGATAGAGCCTTGGCGTGGCCTGCGGTGCCCGAGGGTGCATGCCACTGGACCCGTTCCTGCCATGCAAGGTCAGCTGGTGGAGTGGGGCCAACCCACTGGCCTCCCACATGTGCCAAGTAAACCTGTCAGCCTTCATTCAGCACCTACTGTGTGCAGAGCTCTGCCTGTCAGTCCCATGCTAGAGGACCCAAACAGTAGCCAGATGGGACCCTTCCCTTAAAGGTGCTCAAAATTAGTAACAGAGGCAGCTTCCTAAATTGTGGGAAGCATAATTTTGAGATATTCTGGGGCCTATATACAGGAAGGCACAGAGGGCTTCCTGGAGGAGGTGATATCTAATCTGTGTCTTCAGCAAGGGGGTGAGGTTAATTGGCTTATTTCATTTAAACTTCATGACAACCCAGCGAGGTAAATGGTATCCCCGACTTGTCGTTGAGGAAACCGAAGCTTGGGGAAAAAGAAGTAAAGACAGAATTTTTTTCATTCATTTCTTGAACTCTTCCTTTATCTAGCAAAGGTTACCAACTGGTCCCTGGGTGCTGCTCCGTGTGGCCAGAAAAGCGTCCACCTTCCCTTTAAACCCTCTCCCTCTGCACTGTCACCCACTACTTCGCAAGGCTCTGTCATCCCTTTCGGAGCCCTGTGGGGTCTCCCTCAGGTAATGGGCTCCTTCCCCACAGACCCTATCAGAGGGGATCTATTTGTTCAACTCAGCCTGCCTCCAACCCCGGGACGGGTGTGGGAGCTCTTCCCTGTCTGGGGTCCAGCGCCCCCTTGGGTCTACAGCTGCCCCGGGCAGTTGAACCAAAGCCACGTGCCCAGATCTTGGGCATGTCCACTGTCAGGCCACATGCTGGAGACCCAGGATGTGGGCAGCAGAGGGGGCTCTGTCCCTGGGAAGCCTGGGTGGTTGCTAAGTTGGGTGGGCGTGGATCCACTTGGTCCCTGCAGTGTTCCTTCTCTGGTGCCTCCAGCACTGGGACCCCCTTGGACCGTACTCTCCGATAATGCAGCTGGGGTCCCACCAAGGAATCCCCAGACTGTCTCCTCTCCCAGATTTCCACTTCTCGGCCTCTCCTTCTTCACTCAAAGGCCGTCTTTTTTCTTTCCCAGCAAGTTCAATCGTGACCCTCATTATTAGCAATCCGAGTGGTTCTCCTTCCTACCAAGCCCTCTAATGGGGAAAAGAAAAAAGAAACAAGTTAAATTTCCATGTGAAAGTGGGCCGACCTTCACATCCCGCTAGAGTTCCCTATTTGCCCCCTTTTCTCCAGCCTCAACATGTCTTAGCCTGACCACCCAGCAAACCCCCAGCACTGGCTCGGGCCCTCCTGGGGCATGTCCTCTGCCAGGGCAGCCCCATTCCACCCCTCGGATCAGGACTGAGCCCTGGTGACATAACAGAAGGAAAGACAATGTGGATCTTTGTTCTCGAGGCAAGCTCATTCCATTTCAAGCCTTTTCTTTATCTTGAGCTGGTCTTTTCTGAGTGTATTAAAATGCACTTTCTTTTATTTATTTATTTTCCAGTTGCCTTGGGTCTCGGTTGCTGCACACACGCTTTCTCCAGTTGCAGTGAGCGGGGCTGCTCTAGTTGTGGCACACGGGCTTCTCACTGCAGCGGCTTCTTTAGTTGCAGCGGAGAAGGCAGTGGCCCCCACTCCAGTCCTCTTGCCTGGAAAATCCCATGGACGGAGGAGCCTGGTAGGCTTCAGTCCACCGGGTCGCTGAGAGTCGGACACGACTGAGCGACCTCACTTTCACTTTTCATTTTCATGCATTGGAGAAGGAAATGACAACCCACTCCAGTGTTCTTGCCCGAGAGAATCCCAGGGACGGCGGAGCCTGGTGGGCTGCCGTCTGCGGGGTCGCACAGAGCCGGACACGACTGACGTGACTCGGCAGCAGCAGCAGCTTCAGTGGCAGAGCACAGGCTCTGCAGTTCCCGTGTGCAGCTCTTAGGGCACACGGGCTTCGCGAGTTGAGTACACAGGCTCAGGACTTGGGGCGCGTAGGCTCAGTGGCTCCATGGCATGTGGAGTCGTCCTGGACCAGGGATCAAACCTACATCTCCTGCACTGGCAGGCGCATTCCTATCCACTGTGCCGCCAGGGAAGTCCGAAATGTCCTTTCTTTCATAAAATCACAGTAATAGTAAATAATATTTTTAAAAAATCGTTACTTGATAGAACTAAAAGCTGGCAGCTCTGTGTCTATTCCCCAAAGTTAAGGAGTCATAGCTGGGTGATGGGCACATGTGTATTCACTATACTTTTCTCTCTACTGTTGAGTATGTGTGAAATTTTTCATATAATTTTTTTAAAAGTCGAGATGGGTTGAAAGTTGAAATATGAAAAATCAAATTACAAAGGGATTAGGGAGAAAAAGGGGAAGGTGGTGATCTGAGACATCTAGAAGTTTTATGATGGTGAGGCCAATGCAGAACTTTGAAATCACCGTCCTCCATGAAGCCTGTCAATGGCTCCCCGTGGTCCTCAGAAGATAGGCTGAACTCAGATGCCTTCTCTTCCAGGAAGTTCTCCCTGACTTCAACCCTTCTAGTTAGGCTAGGAGCTCATTGTAAATGGAAACTTTGGGTGCTCACTTATGTTGGGTGAGGGACTGCATTATTTCATTTAATTATAGTGCAAATGGCTTTGTGATCCACCTGAGTCTGGGATGGAGAAGTCTGAAGCAGATACCAGCGAGTCCTTTGAGGATGAATGAGTAAAGCGATTCAGGGATCAGTGGGTGGCAGGGCCAACTCCTCCACAGGAGGGCAGTCCCAGCCCTGGTTGCCCCCTCCTGCCCACACACTTAGAGGTGTCCCTCTAGGCACCAATCCCTGTCAAAAACAACACTGACCTGTGACAGAAAACCTGAATAGGGACATGCATATGCAAGAAACAGACCAGACTGAAGAGGATGAAGGCTTTGTGCTGGATTCTTTGGAAAGGAAAGGCAGGAGATAAATAGGCTTAAGACTTCCTCACCAGATAGAAAGTAACATTGGAAGAAGGAGACGGTCCCAGGTGCAGAGAAGGGTCACACCAAGGACAATTCTCAGAGCATCTGGTCAATCAGAAAGGTCAGGAGGTCTTTTTTTTTTTTTTTAGGAGGTCTTTAAAAAGTGTTTTGTTTTGTTTTTTTAAATTTTTGGCCACCCCAAGTGGCATGTAGGACCTTAGTTCCCTGACCAGGGATTGAACCCACTAACCCTGCATTGGAAGGTGGAGTCTTAACCACTGGACTACCAGGGAACTCTCTAAAAAGAGTTTTTAATGAAATTAACAAGTATTTACTGAGCATCTACTGAGCTGGTAAAGAATCCTCTTGCAATGTGGGCAACTTGGGTTCGATCCCTGGGTTGGGAAGATCCCCTGTAGAAGGGAACGGCTACCCACTCCAATATTCTGGCCTGGAGAATTCCATGAACTATACAGTCCATAGGGTTGCAAAGGGTTAGATATGACTGAGCAACTTTCAATTCAATTCACTGTGTGCTAAGTACTAGGTACTGGGGTGAAAAGAGAGTGAAAGTGTTAAGTCACTTATCCATGTCTGTCTCTTTGCGGCTCCATGGACTGTGGCCCACCAGGCTCCTCTGTCCATGGAATTATCCCAGCAAGAAAACTGGAGTGGGCATCTATTCCCCTTTTTCAGGGGATCTTCTCAACCCAGGGATCAAACCCATATCTCTGACGTTGCAGGCAGATCCTTTATTACCCGAGCCCCCAGGGACGCCTCTGTGGCACAGCAGCAAATAAAGGAAAAACTAACCTCACGAAGCTTCTGCTCCAGCGGATCTAGAAACAAAGCTGCGTTTTCATTCCTGATCACACGGTCCATCTTACACTTAATGTTATTGAAAGCACCACATTGTATACAGAGTGCTTTTACTGTTCTGGGGTTGCCTGCAGCCTCTCCTGTGCTCCAGGGCAAGCCTCTCTGGTCTAGCACTACTGACGCTGCACTACCTTGCTGCTGTTAATCTAAACCATCCATTCTAAAGTATGGCCAGCCCTGAATTTGCTCTCTGTTGCAAAGAAGTTTTTCCTTTGCTTATCCTCCAAAGCTGCCATGAGTCCCTCCCTCCCATTCTTTCCCCCCAGACATGCTTCTGCAGTTCCCTGCTTCTCCCCCACCCACCCAGGTTATCTGTATATAGATCCCTCTCCCTAACCCTCTGCATATCTTTTTGAACTTGTTGCAATCTTTTTTGTTGGATCTTAGTTCCCAGATTAGAGATTGAACCTGTGCCCTCGGTAGTCAAAGTGCAGAATCCTAACCACTGAACTGCCAGGGAATTCCCTGGCTTCAATCTTGAAATGAATTCTTCACTAGCTGTAGGGCTTTGGGCAAGGCTCCGAGCCTCTCTCAACAGTAGGATCAGGCAAGTAATATTCATCCTTGCTTGCTGCCTCTCTAGAGGCCCGATACCCTTCAGGGCATGGACACAGGCGGTGTCACCATTATCTATTATCACTGGTACTTTACAGATACGATCTGGAGATTTAGCTGTTGTTGAGTCGCTGCAGCACGCCAGGCTTTCCTGTTCTTCACCATCTGCCGGAGCTTTCTCAAACTCATGTCCATTGAGTCAGTGATGCCGTCCAACCATCTTGTCCTCTTGTCGTCCCCTTCTCCTCCTGCCCTCAATCCCAGCATCAGGGTCTTCCCCAATAAGTTGGCTCTTTGCATCAGGTGGCCGAAGTACTGGAGCTTCAGCTTCAGCATCAGTCTCTTCCTGGAGACTTAGAGGGGTTAGATTACCCAGCCAAGGTGGCTCAGCCAGTATGAATGTGTAAATTCCTTCTGGGCCTCAGTTAATTAAGGGTAAAATGGGGATGATGATTCACCAGCAGTGAAGTCTTTCTGAGTCGGCTTCCAGCTGCAGGTTTGCGGAAGGTGTGAGCTGGGGCACTGGCATGTCTGCACCAGAGACCCAGCTCCCCAGGCACTATTTGTGTGTGTTGAGTCGCTTAGGTAGTGTCTGACTCCTTGCGACCCTATGGATTGTATGCCACCAGGGTTGACCCAATCCAAGCTGGGCTCTTTTCTCCCTGCCATCTGGCACGGGCGGGGGGTGGTGGTGGGGGGGCGGTGGCGCTCAGAGAGTCTGAGTCAGGGAGGTGGAAGGCCAGCTGGGGCCGAGGCAAAGGGGTGCAGAGGGGAGCACTGGCAAGGCAGCCCCGTGGCCAAGCCCTGTCACTTTGCTCAGGCCTGGACTCTGGGGGGTAGCTGGGGGAAGCCCCACAGTAAAAGCCTGCCTCCGCTCCTTGCTCCGGAGTGATCATCCCTGACCAAGCCAGTGCCCCCAGAGACACCTGCCACAGTCTCCCTGTCCGGAGCCCTCGTTGCCAACCTGCGCCGAGCCCCGCGGCTCTGTCCTCCGTGGCCCGTGGGTGGAAATGTCACCTGCTCACCACCATCGCTCTGTGGCCTCTTCACTTGTGCTGCTCAGGTGGAGTCCAACGTCCGGGACCCTCTGCTCCTGCGTACCCCGGCCGGCGGGGCACAGAGCGAGTGTTCACTAGATTTGAAGAAGCAGCTTCTGCAAAAATTCTTCCGCAAGGCAAAAGGAAGATCCCCCCCCGTAATCCATCCAGTTTTCCTCCCCAGCAGAGGCGGGTGCACAGATAGGAGTACCTAGCACACCTTGTCTTCACATCTCCTGGTACAAACTCCACCTTTCGGGGAAAGAGACGCTAACCGCCAACTTCCCCGCTCTCTCCCCAACTTTATAAAATTCAGCCTTGGAGAATGCGGGCATCGATCCCGCTACCTCTCACATGCTAAGCGAGCGCTCTACCACTTGAGCTAATTCCCCAACTCTCAGCGAACTTCCGCCAGGGAAACACATGGTGGCTCACGTCATCACCGGTTTCCTCCAAGCCCTCAGGCCTGCCTGCCTGCCTGCGGGTCTCGCTACCCCATTGGTTCTTGTACAGCTCCCAGACCTCCTGCCACGATTGGCTTGGCTCACTTTAGTTTTAAAAAGCATTGGCCATCCGATTGGTGGCCCCAGACGTCCGTCAAGAGAAGGCCCTGCTGTTGCTATGGCGTAGTTGGGGGGAACCCAGCCAAGGTTTCCCTCGGTTTCTGATTTGTTGGCTCCAGACTCCGGGGTCCTAGAGGTTCCGGATCCGTCAAGTCCATGGGAAAAGAATGCGCCCCCTCGCCCTTGACGGACAGCGTCCGCGAGCCAATCGGAGTGGGCTCAACGGGGCCGCAGGGTGATCCAATAGGCGGCAGGGGGCGGGAGAGGAAGGCCAATGAGCGCGGAGCCGGGGGCGGGGGCAGGGCCTTGATTGGCCGCGAGGCGCTCGGAGGGAGGGCGGGGGGAACTCAAGGCCTGCTTGATACGTCCGCCATTTTGGGCGCTTCGCTGATGGTGTCGGTGAGCGCGTTTCCCGCCTGAGCGCAACTAGCGGCGAGTCGCGGGCACCTCCAGGTAATGAGGAGGGGGGGGCGCGGCGGAGCGGGCCGCGGCGCGGGGTGCGCTGGGTGCGCGGCGCGCGGGCTGCGGCGGCGGGGCCCCTCCGCCCGGCCTCGGCGGCGCGGGGAGGGAGCGTCCCGGCCCCCTCCCCTCCCCCCCGGAATTCGCCTCTCGGCCGCCGGGGAGGCGCGGCGCCCGGGCTCCCTGGCCCGTCCCCGCCCGCGCCTGTCAGCCGCCCGCTCGCCCGCTGCGGGGGCCCCCGCCGAGTCGGGCCGCGGGCCAGGCGGCGGCGAACTTTGCGCCCGGGTTGACGGTCGCGGCCTGGTGCGGCGGGCGGGTGGCCGGCCGGGCGCGCCCCTCACCCGGCCGGGCACCGCTCCTCGCCGGCCGGCCCGCCCCGAGCGAGCACCAGTCGCCGCCCGCGGGCCCCGGACAAGTTCTTTGGGCGCGGGCCCCGGAGCGTGTCAAGTTGAGGCGGCGGGGGCTCTCCGGAGACTCGCGAAGAGGCCATTGTTGGAGTCGGTTCTCTGGGAAACAAGTTCTGTGGGTTTCTGCTCTTTAGCCGCAGAGTCAGCGGGATACGCCGGTGCCGGGCTCGGAGTGTTTAAAACCTCCTACCGAGTGATTTTTTTTTTAAACTCCAGGGTTGCGACTCCGGCGCAGACGTGGTCGCGAAAGCCTCCCTGGCGAATATGCGCTAGGGTGGGGGGGGGGTGGTCCTTCTCTCGGCCGCAGGTACCTCCCTCTTAAAGAAGCCCTTTCCCCGCTACCTTGGAGGGGTTTCCTGCGGTCCGGCTTGCTCTGACCACAACTTGGACTCTTGGTTGGAGGTGAACGGCATGAGTCCTTGGATGCACCTGTGTGTCTTGACGTCTCACCCTCCGAGTTCCGAGTAATTTCTGTACTTAACTCATTTTCTCTGTGGGTCGGATCGAGCTTTTCTGTTTTGCTTTTCTGGGAGGGCGCTTGGGGGTTGTTTTATCGTCACAGCACTTGTGAATGTGGCTGTTTTGTTAACGTGGAATTGACTGCGATTTTGTTCTCAAGGTCACGTTGTATGTAGGCAGCAAGTGGGAAAGAGGCTCTAGATTTCGAGCCGCTGGAAAATCCACTTAAGGGGTGGTGTTGGAGCTTCCTTTGCTGTCGAGTTAGACGGCGTGGTTTCCAAATCTTGACTTCACCACTTTCTGGCGCTGTGACCTTGGGCAAGTCCCTCAACCTCTCTGCTTCTTCTGTAATACGGGAATAACAGTGTCTGCCTCAGAATTCTGTCGGGAGGAAATGAGTTAATATGTGTAAAGCAGCTAGAAACGGTGCCTGGCGTGAGGAATATGCTTAGCAATTAGTGGCTATTATTAATTTGGATTTGATTTTTAAATGTTTAGATATATTGGGAAGTCACGTGAGTGTCTAAGTCCTGGCTTTTGGTGACTGTCTTTAGAAAGCTCTGTGTTTTTAAGAGTCTTTCGGGCTGAGAGTCACCCAGGAGAGGGTGGCTGAGGATTGATTACCTTTACAGACGTTTTCTGGAGTCATTAGTGGTGATGCCTCAGACTGGCTTGTTGAAGAGATGGTTAAATAAAAGCCCACCCGGAGCTCACGTCAGATTCTGTTCCTCCTGTACTTTTGAATACCACTTATTGCGTGTGATTGGCCCCCAAATCAGTAGTAACTCCAGAATTTCTTAGTGTACTCCTGGGCTTTAATTGAGGTTTGAAAAGTTACGGTGTATTGAGATATTCTTCAGTGAAGATAGTTTGGGAAATAACTGTGGTCCTGGGTGGATGCTTTCAAAGTTATTTTGCATTTCAGTTATGTTTGATCAGAGAGTCTAGAATATTTAACAGAATGCCATCCACTCATGCATCTACTCAGTCTATTGATTCCTGCCCTGTGCTCTTCTCCCTGCTGCTTGAAACCAGGCTTGTCCTTCCCCTGGAATTACCTGCTTGGGACCTGGCTTGCTTTGTTGCCCTGGGAAATGTTATTTTGATAGACTCCGTCTTAAGTAGAGATGAACATCTTGCTGGTGTAACTTACTGAAGAACAGGAAGAAGATTGTTTTAGATTAGAAAACTATCTTTTGTGTAAAGAGTAACAGAACAAAACTTGCTGGTTTCAATTAACTGCCTGGCAATTTGAGAATCAGACCATAACTGGACAGAAAATGAGTAGTGATGAAATTAAGGCCTGACAGGGTGAGGTTTGCTTAGTCTCTTTGAAATAAATTTTGGCACTGATGTGGGACAGAGATAATGTGCTTATTACAGATAAGACATCTTCCTTAAAACAGTATTTGTCAGGATTGGTAGTTAGTTTGCTTCTTTGATAAACTTGTATCTGTGGTTTTATATTTTGAATATTTGAGAGATAGCCTGAGTATATATTCATCTAAAATTTTACACTGCTTTCTTACTGATATAGAATTGTTAAGAATGGTAGTGGCAGTGAAGTTCTTGTAACCATCTGCTCAATTAAAACTCAGCACTGAGTTTATTTACGTACAAAGCACAAGAGGCTGCGGTTGGTTCTCATAAGTCAAGATCTGAGCCCTGGTGTGGCCGAGTGGAGTTGACTGCTTTTTCTTAGGTGAGCTGAATGGAAAAAATAGACCTGATCTCTTGGCTTTAGGAAGTTTTTTTTTTCCTTTCTTAAGGGAGCCTCAGATGACTGGGTTTTTATTTACTCTAGAGCAGTAGTTCTCAACTTGAGGGGGGTGGATTTTGCCCCCAAGAATCATCTGGTGATGTCTGGAGAAATAAATTTTGCTTGTCACATTTGTGGGGTTGGGCAGTGGCTTCTAAAGGGTAGAGACCAGGGATGCAGCTGAACACCCTGTGATGCACAAGACGGCAACCTCTCCCCTCAACAGAACGTCAGCCAGCCCCAGATGGCAGTAGTGCTGAGGTCGAGAAACCCTGCTGTAGACAGATGCTGGTCTGACCTGCTTTGGGATCGTTTGGAATACTTTTCAAGACCGTGGGGGATGGACCCCATGGTCCATGTGTGGTGAGAGTGAGAATGTTTTTAAAAGCTCCCAAGTAATACTGATGTGCAACTAGGTTTTGAAACCACTAGACCACAGATTTTAGGACCTACGTGTGGGTCAAGGAATTCTGTTATCTGTAAGCTCTGTCTGTACCTCGATCCTACTTGAACATGACTTAGTAATGGGGAAAGATGATATACATACGTTATTTTCAGGTGCCTGAAGACTGAACTTAAAAATTTTTTTTAAATTTTATAAAGTAATTGGGAAACTTTTTTTTTTTCTGTTGCTTCATGAGAATCCATGAACATACTGTGTTGAAACTTACCACTCTCAGATGTTCAGGGCTCTTAATGGCTATTCTAAATAGCCTTATCCTGCGGTGATTTTTGAGTTTTGTCTTTTTTTGCCCTCGTCCTGTCAGTCAGCTGTCAATTCTGTTTTTAGATGCCAGCTTCATTATTATTATTATTTTAATGAAGGCCTGTTTTCAGAGAGTTAGCCCTGGATTGATTTGCCAGATCTGCCCTTGGCAAGGCAAGAGAGAGGCAGATTGTATGCTTATCTTTTAACACGGTGACCCTTGCTTGCTCCCGTAGGGGGGTTGCCTGAGCCCTGGACTCTGACCCGAGTGGGCGAGTGTTTTTGCCTCTGGGGAGATAAGTGCAGTGAAAGAGAAATCCTTTTCTCTCACATCCTTAGAATATGGACGATCCTAGTGTATTGAGTGGGAAGAATGTTACTATAAAACTACAGATTTTTGCCAACTGAATGTTAAAGTCTGGATGTATGAAAGGAAGATCCGGGAGACTAATCCTTCGTCCTGAAGTTTGGTCCATGGCTGTGCGTCGGTGAGTTCGCAGAGGCGGACACGACTGAGCGACTTTCACTGAGATGCTGAGAATGACAGGTGACCACTCCGCTGTCTGTTTGTTCTGTGTGAGTAGTCGCTCAGTTGTGTCTGACCCTTTGAGACCCCGTGGACTGTAGCCTGCCAGGCTTGCCTGTCCATGGGATTCTCCAGGCAAGAATACTGAAGTGGGTTGCCATTTCCTTCTCCAGGGGATCGTCCTGACCCAGGATCGAACCCACATCTCCTGCATTGGGAGGCAGGTTCTTTATCAGTGAGCCACCAGTGAAGCCCCTAAACCGGAGGTTGTTTCTGTCTTGCATGTATATTCGTGTTGTTTTTACATTGCTCATAAGAGATATCATGCAGTATCACACAAGTCTCCTCCACTCCTGGCTGCCCTAAACCCAGTGCAGTGCTGTGGCATGGAGGTGGTGGGAACAGAGCATTACCAGGTAGATAATGGGATCCTTCACAGGAAAGCCATGAATGTTGCTATCTAGTCTTCATTTATTTGATCAGCAAATATATTGAATCCTTGCTCTGTCAGGAACAGTATTAGGGGTTCACTCATGAACAGGCATTTAAGGACTTTCAGTCTTTGGGGGGAGGCAGCACCAACAAGAGACGTCCTTTGCACTGAGGCCAGATAACTCAGCTTGTGAACTGAGTAATGTGGTGTAAGTAAGCAGAATTTTAGTGAGAGGCCCTAAAGGCTTCAGAGGAAAGAGCTTGTAATTGTTGGTTGGGTGGTTTGAGATTGCCAGAAGTCTGTTGCCAAAAAATGAAGTAGTTACACCTTTGTTTCTCATAGGTATTAAATAGTTAACTTCCACTTCCCTCCTTGGTTTGGTTTGTCTTAAACAGCAATGCTGTTATTCTTCCTGTGCTGGTAAAGCTGTTTTGTAATGACAAATAGGATTGACCTGTGTTGTCTTTTGCTCCATAGATGTTGGCTGTCACTTCATCAGACCTGAAAAGCTCACTTTCCCTACTGATCAGAGGCTTGGTGTAGATTCATGCTAAACATCTTGATTGTCCTTGAAATCCATGGTGCTTCCAGTGGGAATGGGTTTTTTCCCCTGCTGCAGTCTGGGTTGAGGTGACTGGAGATTTGTTTTTGTGGCCTTTTGACTTTGGCTTAGATTTAGTTGCTGCGGAAACCCCCTTTCTTCCTCCCTCCCCCTTTATTTTTCTTTACTGGGAGGAGAGAAAGTTACTATTCGGATCAATCCCCAGTTTGTTTCACGTTTTGGATGTTTATGAACTGACATCTGGTTATCAGGTAGATTGGCTAGATGGTAAAGAAGCAAGTGAAAGGGAACCTTGGCAGTACTTGAAAGGCTTCCTACCTTAATTGGTACATTTTTGTGTCACAGACTCGACGAAGATCTGAGTAGAGGCGGTTTACTACTTCTCACTTCCGCTGGCTAGTGTTGACCTGTTTTACTAAGTATTAGTGAAGACTCCACAGTTGACTGATTTTATATAAATAAATTTGAATAGATTATGAACATCTTTCCTGATACAAAGAGACTCTTATTTTGTACTTCTTGGCAATTCTGGAGAAAGCTAGGGTATTGTTAGTTCCAAAATTTCTTGCAGAGGGAGTGTGTATTGATTTGGAATAGTTTGTGTGCCCCAGAGGCTGACTGCCATGAAATCTGGGGGCCCAAAGGAAAGATGAATGAGATTTTTTTTTTTTGAAGCAGTAGGGAGCAGCACTAAAAAGGTTGCAGAAAAGTGAAAACTGCAGAAATAAAAGTATGACTGAATGTTGAGTCAGACTTGGAGAAAGCTGTGTGGATCACTGGTGAGAGCCTGAAGTTCCCTGTCCTTGTGTGTAAATCTGAACAACACTGCTGGTGTGAACAATAATGCAGTGTGTCAGAGGCACTGATGAGAAGGGCAGCTTGCCTGAGAATGCCTGGCCCCCTGAGACCCTGAACCGGGCAACTGGCCACTAAGGCACATTCCGGGGTGGCCTGCAGTGTCCACTGAGGCTTGGTCAGGAGACTCTGGCTGGATCTTGGTGAAGCCTGGGCTTTCATTCTCCAGACGGGGCAGTTGTGGGAGGAACATTGACAAGTATTGACTCCGTTGGCTGTTTGGGCTTCCTTTCATGAGAATCATGGGTTTGGAGGTCATTGATACTAGAGAAAAATTTAGGTCATGCAGGAGAAAGGGCCTGTAGGCAGCAGAGAAATCTCAGTTCCTGGGTGAGGCCTTAGGGTTTTGGTGGCCCCACTAGACCATAATTTTAAGTGTCAGTTGTTTCAATAGTAACATAGCTGGAACTCACAGAGTTAAGAATAAATACAACATTGTAATCAATCAGCTGTACTCCAATAAAAATTAAAAAATAAAGAATAAATGTTTAACTTCTGAATTGGTGTTTTGTTTGTCTGTTTTTGTCATTGTCGTGGATGAGGGGGTAATGCCTCCTAGTTTACTTTTGTCGACAGAGAT
Source organism: Odocoileus virginianus (assembly GCF_023699985.2). NCBI lineage: Eukaryota > Metazoa > Chordata > Mammalia > Artiodactyla > Cervidae > Odocoileus > Odocoileus virginianus. Next base: position 39,742,366 of record NC_069701.1, read on the forward strand.
ACACAGGGTTTCTGTTGCCTCTGGGCAGTGGGCAGTTCACATCTGCCTTAGCTGCCTTCCAGTGAGACCCAGTCCTTTCTGATTAAGCAACAGTCTTTGAATCACTTACCCCCCCCCCCCCCCAACTATGGACCTTGTGTCCTCGATTTATTATTATGTTTGTAGATGATACAGCAGCTGTGCATTTGGCACCTACCATAGGCATAGTATATTAAACTAAGGGAGTTTTTAGAGATTAATACCTGTTCTCTGCTCTCGGTCAGAGTATCTTGTGGAGGGCAAGAGTGCAAAGGATCTAAAATAGCTGACTTTGAGTTCTGGCTCCCCGTCTTCCAGCCGTGTAATCATAATATTAGGTGACATCTCTGTTCCTTGGTTTCCTTATCTGTGAAATGAATATTAAATGTAAACTAATTAGTACAGTGCCTAGCACACAGTAATATTTGTTTGGGTATTATCACTGTTATTATTATTACTAGTCTTCTTAGTAACAGTAGAAATAAGGTCAGAAATGACTAATAGAAGTTGAGTGAAATGCCCTGAAGAAATGGAGCGGAGTAGTATGGTAGAAGGCCTTGGAGATCTAACTAGCTGCTCTGGGGAAGTATAGGGTGATGGTGAAGTGGGTCAGGGCAGGTTATAGAGTTAGGTGGTGGTGGTGTCCCTCCACTCCCCAAATTTGGATTATCTTATATAGATTTTAGTTACTAAAATGTGACTTTTTTTTTTTAACTGTGTTGAGAGTAGACATCATAAATTTGAAGTTTTGCTGAGTCGGACACAACTAAGCACGCAGGCACGTTCTGAAATATTCATCTTTAAAATCTCTCTTTCTGGTGCTTGTAGACAGTATAAAAAACTTTGCTTTGGAGTCCCTCATGTTATATAGAACCATATTTTTTCAATGTTCTGTGCTGTGAGATAATCACATGTTTTGAAGGATCAATTTTTTTCCTTTTGTTTTTTGAACTTTTATTTATTTATGTACTCAGCTGTGTGTCACATGGGATCCTAGTTTCGCAGGGATCAAACCCGAGCCTCCTGCAGTGGAACTGTGGAGTCTTAACCACTGGACTGCCAGGGCTGTCCTTGAAGGATTGATGATTGGCTCTTTTAAATGTTGCTCTTAATTTGTTTACAAATTTCACATTATAACAGCTGTGTCTGTGAAGGGCCAGTGAATGAATACGTTAGGCTTCGTGGGCTCTGTAACCACTGAGTTCTGCCGCTGTGATGTGGAAGCAGCCAGAGTCAGCACGTGAACAAATGAAGCTTCTAACCGAACTGTATTCTTCTGATGGAATTTTATTTACAAAAAGAGGTGGTGGGCTGGATTTGGCCTGTCTTGTTCTACCCTCTTTTTTTATTCTAATTTTTAGTGGGCTCATACGTTCCAAGAGTCTCTGTTGGCCTGTGTACAGATAGTAAATGTTCAGACCACCAGTTTCAGTGACCATTATCTTTGGCTTCCTGTACCACACCCCCGCCCCCCTTTCCTCCGTCTTCTCACCTCCCTTAGGCAGGGCTGCCCTGCTTGTGTCATTTTGGTGATTTATTTTATGGTGTTAGCACCTGTGAATGTATCCTTTTATCCTTGTAATTTAGTTTTTGCATGTCTTTGTATAAATTGAATCATTTTGTTGTATAACTCACCCTCTCTCCTCTTACTGTTTTTTGAGATTCATTTGTATGTTTGAGTACTTATGTCTTAGGCAGTAAGACATATGTTGTGATGCTGACTATATTAGTAGTGAGCCAAAAAGACATTGTCCCTGTCCTCTGGAAGTTACATTTTAGTGGAGAAAGATGGTTAACAGGTGAGTCAGAGATGCAGCTGTCATGGGTGATAGAGCTGGGAGCAAAGTCAGCCGGGAGTGGCTGGGTGGGGTCTGTTTGCAGATTGAATAAGGTGGTCAGGATGGGCCTTCTGAGACCTCTGAACATCAGCAGGTGAGGGTGAGGTCGGGGAGTCTTACAGGCAGAGTCCAGTGTGCGTGAGGTGCTAAGGGTTGTATCTGGTGTGTTAGGGAGGCAGTAGAGAGGCCAGCCTGGTGGGGTGGAGGATGGCAGGGGAGGAGGGCAGAGGGGGCGGGTGGGAGCCATTCTTGCAGGCCCGGGTTAGGATTTTACCTCTTTCTCTGACTGAGATGGGAAGTCATGGAAGTGTTTGAGTAGTGGTGTGACATGAGATCTGGTACATGTTTTTAAAAGGTCCCCCGAAACTGTGTTAAGAATAGCCGTCCCTCTGGTGCCGAGGACCCCCCAGAACGATGATGGCAGCTTGGACTGAAGGGGCGCAGGGGTGGCGGTGAGAGGCGGAGGGATGCCGGATGCATGTGGACGGTAGAGCCGACAGGATTTGCTGACAGATTGGACGTGGCTGAGAGAGCAGGGTGAAGGTGCTGCCTACCGACCAGAGGTTTCTGCTCCTGGTCGAGATGGTGGGCGGTGCAGGTTGTTGAAGTAAGGTCGAGTTGGGGTCAGACCCGCTGCTCTTGTGAAACTCCAGAGAGCCGCCGGGAGCCCAGTGGGACGAAGGTGTTTGGAGTGGAGGGGAGAGGTCTGGCTGAAGACAGACGTGAGAGCGTTTCGTGTCCCCGGACACTGAGAAGTCCTTGACGCTGGCTGAGTGCAGGATGAGGGCCGAGGCAGCCAGGAAAAGGGGGCCGGGCAGTTTCTGGGGTGGAGGAGGAGCGGGGGCCTTGAGTCTTTGACGTCAGGGGAGGTGTCTTCAAGGGGGAGGGAGTGAGGAACCCCGCGCACTGCTCCTGCTGTGCCCTCCAGTGGCATGAAGGCCCGGGCTTGTCCTGCGGCTTCGCTGGCACATGAGTCATCGATGGTCTTGACGGGAGCAGTCCCCACACGGTGGTGGGGAGAGCCTGGGAAGGAGGCTTCCTGAGGGCTTGAGAGCAGAGGGAGACTGTCCGTGGACACTTGCCACGGCGCTGAAGGGAGAGTGGGGACCCTGAGAGGGCTTTGTTGAGACGGCGAAGTTGAAGTGATTGCACTGTTGGTGGGAAATGATACCTGTACAGAATGCACATCCTGATGACTTGGATTTGCAGGGAAGGAGACAGGGAGTGGACCCACGGGGAGCGTCCACCAGCTCTTGCTTGGCGAGAGGACGGGGAGCAGACTTGGGGAGCTAGTAGGGTGGGAGCAGGACTGTGTTCTTTTTCTCTTTTAATTAATTTTACTTGTTTTGGCCGTTCTGGGTCTTTGTCGCTGCTTGGATTTTTCTCTAGTTGGGGCGAGGGGGGTCTGTTCTTTGTAGCACACGGGCTTCTCGTTGCGGAGCCCAGGCACTCAGGGTCTGCAGACTGAGGAGTTGTGGCGCACAGGCCGAGCCGATCTTCCTGGCCAGGGGAGCAAGCCCGTGTCTCCTGTGGTGGCTCACAGATCACTTACTGCTGAGCCACCAGGAAGCCCAGGACGGTTTTCTCAGTGACACAAGAAGCTATCAGTCAGTGAAAATGAGGGTGAGCAGGGGCGGGTCTTCTGTGAGAAGAGAGGAAGTGTGGAGTATTCTATGGAAAGAAAGAATGTGAGTGGATCTGCAGCGTGGAATGGGCTCCTCGGGGAAGCCGTCCTAGTTTAAAAGTGGAAAAAAGCAGTTGTGTTCTTTTTCCTGGGAGTAGAGTAGGCAGTGTTGCAGTTGTGGTTTCTGCATGCAAGAGTGACAGAGTGAGAGCAGGTCCCTGCCCTACCGTGTGTAGAGTAGACAGCCAATGGGAGCCCGCTGTATGGTGCAGGGGGTGCTCGGTGATCTAGACAAGTGGGATCCTGGGAGGGTGGGCGGGCGGAGGTCCAAGAGGGAGGCTGTATGTGCCCATATAGCTGAGTCACCTTGTACAGCAAGCAGAAGTTAACACAGCTTGTAAGGCATCTATACTCCAGTTGAAAAAAAGAAGGTAAAGGGGGAGCTTATAATGGTGAGGCCTGGATTTGAAACTGGGAAAGGAGGAAAGTGAGGCCCTGCAGGGAATGAGTTTTGGCTACATAAATGTGTTTAGTTGCTACGTTGTATCAGACTCTTTCCTGACCCCGTGAGGGACTGTAGCCTTCCAGGCTACTCTGTCCATGGGATTGCCCAGGCAAGAATACTGGAGTAGGTTGCTGTTTCCTTCTCCAGGGGATCTTTCTGACAGGAATCAAACCTACATCTCCTGCATTGGCAGGCAGATTCTTTACCACTGAGCCACCTGGGAAACCCACATTGATGGGTGTAATTGTAGTTTATTACTTTTCGCTTCTGTGTTCTTTTTCAGGCTGAATATATTTGATTTTATTCTTTGTCCTGTCCTTATGGGATAAGATTCTTTCCAGTACAGAACAGTGAGGCTTTGGACAAGTGCAAAAAACATTTCTGCAAGATATAAAGCCTGGAGAGACTTAAAATTGCAGGGTAGTGGGACCTGTACAGTTTTAACTTTAGTTAAAAGTAATTGAACTTTAGTTAGAAGTACCCTCCTGCCAGCACTGTTGTTCTACATCTTTGCCAGCTCTTGGTATTGTCAGACTTTTTTATATTTGTCAAATTGGTGGTTATGACCTTACATCTCCATCAATTACTAGTTTTATCGAGATGTAATTACATGTTACAGTTTACCCATTTAAAGGGTACAGTCTAATAGGTTTTAGTATGTTCAGAGAATTATGTAATGATCACCACAATCTAATGTTTAGAACATTTCATCATCCTAAAAAGAGCCCTTGTACTTGTTAGCAGTGACTCTATTTCCACCCAACCTCTGGGCAGCCACTAATGGACTTTCTTATGGATTTGCCGATTCTGGACATTTCATGTAAATGGAATCATACAATATGTGGTCTTTGGTGACTTGCTTCTTTTGCTCAGCATGTTTTCAAGGTTTATCCTTGTTGTAGCATATTTCGGTATTAGCGCTTTCTTGCGTTTGAGTGCATGGACATACCGCCTGTTGTTTATCCATTCATAAGTTGGTGGATGTCTGGGTTGTTTCCACTTTTTGACTGTTAACCAACCATACTGCTGTGAGTGTTTGCCTATAAGTCTTTGGAGGGACTTAGGTATTTATTTTTCTTGGTGTGTACTTAGGAGTGGAATTGTTGGGTAATGTTCCTGTGTTTTAAAATTTTGAAGAACTACCAAACTGTTTTCCAAAGTGACTGTACCATATTACATCTCACCAACACCATACCAGGGTTCTAATTTCTCCACATCCTCACTAATATGTATTCTTTTACATTAAAAAAAAAATTATAGCCATGTTAGTGAGTGTGAAGTGTGGTGTATCACTGTGGTTTTCCCTTTCCTGAATGACTGATATTGTTGAGCGTCTAGTCATGTATGTATTGGCTGTTTGTGTATCTTCTTTAGAGGAAAGTCTATTCAAGTAGTTCTTTGCCCACTTTTATTTATTTATCACTGCATGGTTTTAATGTTCTTTTTTCAAATTACTAATGAAGTGGAGCATCTTTTTTTGGCTATTTAGATTTCTACTTTTGTGAAATACTTGTTTATGTCTTTCTCTTTTTTTTCCTGTTTGTCTTAATTTTTCCTCTTGAGTTTGATTTTTCTTATTTGTAGGAATTCTTATATATTCTGATTGTTATTATTTTTGTGACAAATCTTTTCCCAATTTGTGACCGTTTTACTGTGTTTATGGGATTTTTTAAAAAGTGTTTATTGAAAGCATGTAATAAAAGAACAAAAATGGATTTTAGTATTTTCTGATTCTTTTCTTCTGTCTTCATAATACCCAGGTAGAAGAGGAAATAGATTTTTTGGTTTATAGGTAGTTGTCTTTTTAAAAGTTTTATATGCTTTTCTTTCTACAAATTTTGCTTTTTTTTGGTTAGATTTATCCTTTGGTTACTTTATATTTTTGTTGCTGTTATAAATTATTTTTTTAAGTGAAAAATTTCAGTTTTTTGGCAAATGGAAATGCAGATTACTTTGTATGTGGCTATTATATCTAGTAGCTTCTCTAGCTTAATAATAATTTTGTGAACTCTTGGGGTTTTTATGTAGATAGTCATCTCATCTGTTTCATTTCTTTCCAGTCCTTTTATTGTTTAGTATATTTTACTCTAGTATTACTGCGTTGCTGCATGGCAACCATCACTAGTGGAGAATATAAATGGTAGTGGCGGGCATCCTTATCACAGCCCCAGTTTTAAGGGAAATGTTTTATCTTTTATCATTATATGTGTGATGTGTGGATACTTTTTTTTTTCTTTTAACAGATTGAGGAAGATGTCTTCAACCTTAGTTTACGGAGAATTAAAAACACTCACAAGTGGGCACTGAACTTACTTGAATGCATTAAAAATTTTTTCACTATTTATTCACTTTTGGCTGCGGTGGGTCCTGGCTTTTCTAGCTGTGGCGAGTGGAGTTGCTCCCTGGTTGTGGACCGTGGCTTCTCTTGTTGCAGAGCAGCGGGCTCTGGGCGTGTGGGGCCTGGGTTCCCGACTAGGGATCGAACTCGTGTCCCCTGCCTTGGCAGGCGGATTCTTAGTCACTGGACCGCCAGGGAAGTCCTAGTTTTGTTTTTTACATCTATTGAGATGATGATATGACCATTTTTCCAACTTGATAATGATGCATTCCTTTAAAAAAAAGTTGTTTTTTTTTGTTTTTGTTATGTATGTTTTTGTCTGTTTCAGGTTTTTGTTGTTTTTCTCTTTGTTTTGGGTTTTTTCCTGGCCTTTCCACACTGGTGGAATCTTAGTTCCTCAACCAGGAATTGAACCTGGGCCCCAGCAGTGAAGCGGCCTAAGCGCTGGACTGCCAGGGAATTCCACCCCCCACCCCTTTTGTTTTTAATTTGCTAATATCTCAGGTTTTATGTATCTTTGTTTATTGGTGAGAATGTTCTCTAATTTTCCCTTTTTGTTGTATCAGCCTTATGAGTTTTGTTACCAAGAGTATTCTAGTCTCATAAAATAAACTGTGGTGTTTCCTCCTTTTTATTTTCTTAGAGGGTTCATAAGTAAAATTAGGATTATTTGTTCCTTCAGTGTTTTTATAAAACTTGCCTGTAAAACCATGAGGGTGTGGTGTTTTCTGTCTGAGATTTAAAAATTATTGATTTGATTGCTTTAATATTGATAGGATCGTTAGAGTCTTTTCTTTTTCTTGAGTCACATTTGGTAATTTATGTTTTTCTAAAACTTATTTTGTCTGAATTTTCAGTCATATTGGAAGAAAATGATAACTTCTTATTTTTTGAATCTGAATTATAACTTCTTATTTTTTGAATCTGCCTAACTTGTAATTAGTTATTAATATTTAATTTCTTAAACAGGATTCTTAGGTCATTAATTTTTAGCATGCATAATATGTACTTTATATATGTAAATAGAGTAGTAATTACCCTTTAAATAACAATTTTGCTGTGTAGGATTTTTATCTTTCAGTTCTGAATATATTCACATTTTCATTTTGACTTCTCTCTGACTTAGAAGTTTAAAAAGTACATAGAAAAATCTTGATATATGTGTGTGTGTATATGTTAATTTTTGTTACTGATTGCTAGCATACATTATGCTCATAAGATGTGGTCCAGTGTCATTCTTATTCTTTGAAATTTATTGAGGCTGTTTTAACGGCATCTAGTTAGTGGCAAATTTTTATTCCATGTGTGTTTAAAAAGAATGCGTTTCTAATTTTAAGGTCAGGTTTTCCCATGTCTGTTAGATGAAGCACATTAATTGAAGTCACATTCAAACTAGTGTCCTTAACTAATATTGTTTGCTTGTTCCCTTAGTTACAGAGAGGGATATTGTTAAAATTTCATTATGATGGAAGATTTGTTGAATTCTTGTAGTTCTCAATTTTTGCTTTATCTTTTTTTTTTTTTTTGCTTTATCTTTATAAGTTTAGAATTGTTGTTTCTAGTAACTTGCAGTTTGTCATTCTGTAGTGAATCTTTGTTTCTAGGAACATGTTTTCCACTAAAATACATTCTATCGGATATTGGCATAGCTGTACCAAGTGACTTTTAATTAATGTTTGCCTGATAAGTATTTTTTTGCTTCTTAAGTGTCGTCTTTGGTGTGGCTTTTGAAAGCAGCACACAGCTGGATTGGATTTTCATTATTCGACTTTTTGTATTTCAACTAATTTACATTAATTGTGATTGAAATATTTGGTTTATTTCTACTGTTGTATTTTTGCTTTCTAACTGGGGCTTTTTCTTTTCTTGTCTATGTATTGTGGGATTTTTCCCCCCTTATTTCCTGTCTACTGTTTTTGCCTGTACTCAGTAAGAGATTAGACACTTCTAGTGATCTTAACCTAAGGCCTAAAGTTAATTGATGTCTTTATCCTTATAAGAAACTTTTGAATGCTTTTAGTCTCAGTGTCCTTTCCAATTTATGTGCATCTACTGCCTAATTTTCATTTTGCTGCTCTTAAAATCCTACAAATTGGGCATTACAAAAAAATACTGTCATTCTTGAAAGGCATTTTGCCTAATATCTAGTTCTAGGTTGATGATTGTTTTCATTGTTTTCCCTGAGCACTTCAACAGTATTTCCTATCTTTTTCCACTTGCTATTGAGATTAATTAGAAATGACTTGTCAGTTGTTCCTTATCCAGGAGTCTGAGGTATTCTGTACCTAAAGTGCTCTTCATGTTAACCAGTCCAGCAGGTGCGTTTAGTCTTTTTTTATTTTTAGGTTGCTGGTGTTGGTTTGCTCTTTTGGTGTCTTGCTGCTTTTGAATAATCAAATATCAGATACTGTTTTGGATATGTCTCAATCAGTATTCAAAAAACTTAAAAAAATTACAAGTAAAAGAGGATATTATTTTACTAAGAGCTGGCAGATGTGATTTTTTTTCTCCATCCTTTAAATGGAGTGTCAGTAAAGAATTTCTTAAAGATTTTCTGCCCTTTCATGTTAGTTGGCTCATTTTGGGGCTTCCCAGATGGCCATAGTGGTAAAGAATCCGCCTGCCAGTGCAGGTAGATGCAAGAGACAAAGATTTGATCCCTGGGTGGGGAAGATCCCCTAGAGAAGGAAATGGCAACCCACTCTAGTATTCTTGCCTGGAGAATCCCGTGGACAGAGGAGTCTGGCAGGCTACAGCCCATGGGGTCGCAGAGAGTCAGGCACAACTGAAGCAGCTCATTTTTATATCCAGAAATGGAAAAGATTTCCAGAATAAGTTACCTTTTTGAAACAAGATCATTTTGATTGCTAGAAAACGTTTATGTGAACCTTAAATGCGACTCTAACCAAGTATAGAACACCAAAAACAATCTGGAAAAGGGATGTGGACCAAAATAGATTACTGGCCAAATCTGTCTTTGGGAAATGAAAAGAGTGGAGTTCAGCATTTAGAGTACTTGGCCTCTTCTGGGGGAGAGGAGGGATGGCTTCATACTTGTTGGTATTTTTTTATACAAAGTCTTTTCTTATTCCAACTAATCAATGAAAAGAGAAACGGAGAGACATACTAGTGTAGGCTGTGCGAGGTTGGAACTCACTTTGTGACACTGGTTAGCAACCTTGTAAACTGAGGAAGGATTAGGGGGTTTGGTATCAATGCTGCTGATCCCAGGAGCAAAGAGTTAATTGCTACTTTTAGTCCTATCCTAGTAATTTTCAGTGATGCCAAGGAGTTTGAAATGCATAGGCATTTTGTAACTATTGTTTTCATCAACTTTCAAAAAATAAAGTGTGGTAATCTTCTAGGGCAATGAGGAAAGAATGAGAAGGCATTGTAGGGGCACAGGGCAGAGAGAGCACGCTGGTTTAGCAGAATTGTTAGAGAATTAAGGATAAACATTACTGGGCATGTTTGTGTTTATTCTCTGAAAGAACAAGAGTCCATTCCTGCCATTCACCATGTTGTCAGGCCTAAAAGGTTCCCAGCTTTTGGTGTCGGTCGCTGTCAAGGTGCCTCCTGGTCAGTGCAGACTTTCAGCAGCCTGCCCTCTGCCCTCGCTCCCGTGCCCACCTCAGCCTGGTCACTGCTGTTCAGTCGCTAAACTGTGTCCAACTCTAGGCGACCCCGTGGGCTGCAGCACGCCAGGTGTCCCTGTCCTCCGTATTTCCCAGAGTTTGGTCAAACTCATGTCCATCGAGCTGGTGATGCCACCTAACCATCTTGTCCTCTGTTGCCCCTTTCTCCTCCTGGCCTCAGTCTTTCCCAACATCAGGGTCTTTTTCAATGAATCGGTTCTTTTGCATCAGGTGGCCAAAGTATTGCAGCTTCAGCATCAGTCCTTCAGTGAATATTCAGTGTTGATTTCCTTTAGGATTGACTGGTTTAGTATCCCTGCAGTCCAAAGGACTCTCGAAGTCTTCTGCACCACAATTCAAAAGCATCAGTTCTTCAGCACTCAGCCTTTTTTATGGTCCAACTCTCACGTCCGTACATGACTATTGGCAAAACCTTTGCTTTGCCTATACAGACCTTTGTTGGTGAAGTGATGTCTCTGCTTTTTAAATACACTGTCTGAGTTTGTCATAGCTTTCCTTCTAAGGAGCAGGCGTCTTTTAATTTCATGACCGTAGTCACCATCTGCAGTGATTCTGGAGCCCAGGAAAATAAAATCTGTCACGGTTTCCACTTTTACCCCTTCTGTTTGATGTGAAGTGATGGGATAGATGCCATGATCTTAGTTTTTTTGAATGTTGTTTTAGACCAGCTTTTCCACTATCCTTTTCCGCCTTCATCAAGAGGCTTTTTAGTTCCTCTTCACTTTTTGCCTTCAGGGTGGTGCCATCTGCATATCTGAGGTTATTGATATTTCTCCCCGCAGACTTGATTCTAGCTTGTGCTTCATCCAGCTCGGCATTTTGCATGATGTACTCTGCATATGTCAGATAAGCAGGGTGACAGTATATAGACAATATACTCCTTTCTCAATTTCAAACCAGTGCATCGTTCCATGTCCAGTTCTAACTGTTGTTTCTTTTTTTTTGTTTTTTTCCTAACTGTTGTTTCTTGACCTACATGCAGGTTTCTCAGAATACAGGTGAGGTGGTCTGGTATTCCCATCTCTTTAAGAATTTTCCACAGTTTGTTGTGATCCACACAGTCAAAGGCTTTAGTGTAGTCAATGAAGCCAATGTAGATGATTTTCTGGAATTCTCTTGCTTTTTCTATTGTCCAGTGGTTGTTGGCAATTAGATGTCTGCCTTTTCTAAACCCCGCTTGTACATCTGGAAGTTCTTGGTTCACGTACTGTTGAAGCCTAGCTTGACGGATTTTGTGCATTACCTTGCTAACATGTGAAATGAGCACAATTATATGGTAGTTTGAACATTTTTGGCATTGCCCTTCTTTGGGATTGGAATGAAAACTGACCTCTTCCAGTCCTTTGGCCACTGCTGAGTTTTCCAAATTTGCTGACAGTATTGAGTCAGCACTTTAACAGCATCATCTTTACCCTGGGCAGATACAATTGTGTCTCTTCCTGTTTTGTTTGCCTGGTACCTGTTGTTACAGTCATCACTTCTGCTGGACTCACTGCTTGAATATTTTAACACTTCTCACCTCAAGATGAGTGTAGGCTGTTCATCTTTTGTGTGAGGAAGGAGCCCCTGGGAGGGTGGGAGGGCGGCGAGCCAGAGTGATTTCCATAGTCGTTAAATTGATGAGAGCTGAATTGGAATCTTGGTTTGAGCCCTGAACTCGCTGTCTGATTTTGGGCGTATTATTTCACTTTCTGAACTCCAGCTTCTTCTATGTAAAATGGAAATGATATTAAAGTTCTCTTTTCCCCATTGAAGGTTAACTTTGGGTAATTTGAATTTGTAGGGATTTTTTTTCCTTGTGAGTTTATTAATGTAGAAATTATAAACTTTCATAGAACAGGTGATATGGTGAAGCTGACTTTGTTAATGATTAATAACTTATTTTATGAAATCTTCTACTGACTTTGGTTTTGAAATCTTGACTGGTGGTAGGATGTTGTGAAATTTTCTTTTTTACTCTTTTGCCATTTTTCTGTTTAGAGGTCTTAGTTTAAAAAAATTGGTTAATGTATGATTATATTTGCTTTGAAAAAAATAAAAACAGAAAAAGACTAAAATCTCTTTTGCTCACCTTCCCCCAGTCCTTTTCTGTCTTCTGCTGTTAATCATTTTTTTTTGTCCCTTTTCTTGATTTTCTTCTGTTTGTATTTATTTGTGTGTTTATAGAATGGGAAGCCCAGTGTTGGGCATGCACACTTTTTTTAAAATCATTCATCACTTTTCACCGACTTCCATGCAGTACACAGAGATCTGCCTTCTTTTTAATTACTAATA